>NC_138153.1:27060564-27468564 GCF_964199315.1 Orbicella franksi
AAGTGGTACAGCAGCGCCATGCCCATATTTCAAGATATGCAGCCGAGCTTCCTTGATTCTGTAATCTGTTAGACCCGGTATGAATTTCTGAATATCACGATAAGGAACCAAGTCTGCCATAATTGCCAGGACCTGTCTGCGGGTGTCCCAACTTGTAGCATGTTGGTATGTCTCAGCCAATACCTCTAGATACTTTCTATCGATATTATCGTCAATTCCAAGGGCTGTTTCAACACCACGGGACGATTGTACAGTTGTCCGCAAATGTCCAGCATCTCCAGGCGTTATTGCCTCTAATGCAGCTACAATTGCAGTTGTTGCTCTAGTGACATAAACATTCTTTCTTTTGGTGACTCAGCTTTTCCCAGCGTTTTTTCGGCTGACCAGGTACCCTCTCTTCTTTTCCACAAACAGTTAAAAACTGGTTAAGTTTTTCTCTACGTAGACCTTGGAGATCGCTAGAGCAGCCACCAGACGACCCACTGCTACTGCTGCCCAGGTCTGGAAACTCTACAACACTTTGGTCGTCTTCGACAGCCAATTTCTCAAACGCCTCCAACAAATCAGTGCATTTACTTTCTCCTTCCTGTGTAAAACGCCAAACCAACAAAAAAATTATTCTGAGAGTTTGTACTAGAATAATCGTACCTGTTCACATGACCATGACCAGTCAACTGGTCTGCCTCCTGCCACTTGGGATTTTTTAACCATGTTATGTTCGTTTGCGTTATTCGTTTCATCATTTGTTTTCATTGGCCCCAAAAAGCCCCCACTGGGGGAGTGGTCAATTAAGATATTTATTCATTCATTTATTCATTTATTTATTTATTTATTTATTTATTTATTTATTTATTTATTTATTTATTTATTTATTTATTTTTTACAATATCATAAAAAACAAGGAAAACTATAACCAATCCACAAATCTCACTACAGTCTGCACTTATTTGTGGCAAAAAGCTGTGCTGGGATAAGACATCAATTGCGATCTCTGTGCTAGCCGATGAATCACTGACAAGTGATGGGAGTGACAGTTCTTCCTTCTGGTGTGCTGTAGCACTGAAGTCCAGGTTAGAACGGGAAGGACCTGTGAGCGCTGGAAGTACCCCGAGCTCTGTTTTCAGCTTTCCGCGACATTGTTTACAAATAGCTGAAATTCAATGACCATTTCTTTTAAAACATATTCAATTTTAAGATGTCAGAACCGAGTTGCCCCAGTAATTAACTGGCGACCATTGAAGCAAATTGATTAGCAGATTAGAAACTACTTTTTATTTTTCGAGTAATCCTTCTTCTTTGCTGTATATAGAAAAATGTGGAACTGTCATGAATTAAGGTAAACGCTTGGGCGTCTTGTTATTCATTCTCTTCGAGCACTGAAATTCTCTATCCCCTTGGCGCTTAAGAGTAAACCGGGAACATAGATTGATGTGTTTATACATCCCTCTGTTTGCACCGTTGTCTGTCTGTGGGAGGCTGTAACGCAAGGTTACTGGACGTGTTGTCAAGTATGCCGACATATCTAGAAGACAAGAGGAAGGAAAGGCATTCCAAAAGCTTTTCTCGGCTGCCAGGAGTGATTGTCATACTGTAAGGCTTACGAAGGATCAAAACCTACTTACGCGTGACAACATGTAGCAACTGATTGGTTAGCTGGTACAGTCCTTTGGACTGAAGAAATGTCAACCCACGATCGCCTTTTAATTTCTTGGACTTGTGTGGAGCCCAGTCTATGGGGGTTGAGCACATTGTTTAGTTGCAACACCAGTGGATTCCAAAAAAATCTCTATGTCGTCGATATATGCTTATTTTTAGAGCGTCTTCAGTTGCAACAAATATCCCTAAAAGACGATACGACTCTTGTTAGTGAACATAACATTATGGCTTACAGATGCTTAACCTAAAGTGGTCCTCCATTGTGCTAATAAAGATGATGCATTTCAAAATGATTGTCGCGTGTTCATTTCAAGAATGAAGTTTCAAAGTAATGCATTCCGCGCTTCCTTTTTTCAGTAATAAAACAAACTCTTCGTTAATTCCATTTGTTTCCAAATTTGTTGTCAGTAGAAAAAAAAAAGAAAGAAAGTGCCTTAAAGCATGTTCTAGTTTCTTCCAACTGTACGAAACATATTCAAGTTGGCGACATAAAAGTACACTTTCTGTGGTTGCCTAGCACGTGATCATGGTTTGCCTCCGATCAAATTTCACGCTCTTATGCGGAAGACGTTTAGAACGCGAATTATGTTTTTCAAAAGTAAAACTTAAAATTATACTTTTTAATGGCACAATTTGACCCTTGTAATTATGCTGTGTTATAGGCATTCCGCTGTGTTTTGCAATTGTATCGTTGGTAGCTCTTTTATATTAGCTGGCTCAATCCGTGAGAAATTCTGATCCGAAATGGCGTGAAAAACCATTTCGTGAATTTCGTAAGTCGCAGTTCTAAATAATCGTAAGTTATTATTTTATACATTCTTTTTGAGGTAAAATTGGTAATTTAGTGTTTCTTAGAGCTATACGGATAAAATAACCATCAAAATATTCATACTATACCTGCCCTTGCTAGCACCAGTTGCGACTCGGTTTTTAAAGATCCATCCCGAACGTTCAGCGATTTTACATGGACTTTCACTTCTTTTTGGCAGTTACCCAACGGCACACACTGCACATTTGTAGGGTTTTGAGAGCTCGATCCGCATGGACCTCCAACATACGAAGAGTAACCACAGGTGGCCATGACTTCGATCGTCGGCTAGGCTACTAAGCTACTCAATTTAGGCGTGCCGCGAAAACTATTTATAGTTCAAATTGAAAACAATACACTTTATTGACACAATTTATTTCACTGGTTCTGATTTACGACCCAGGCGGTTCAAAAATTAAACACGACTGAATTAAAGTAAGTCACGTTTACGAAAAAAATAATAGGTCACTACGGCCGGCTTCCCTTTTTTGTCACGCAATTTACGGTAATCGCTTAGTGTGGTGAACAAACTTGAAACGAACTGCTGAAGAAATTCTAGTCAAGTTTATGTTGTGCCTCTTCATCGACCTTAAAATGAAAATGTTAGACACCCATCGATCAGGTGATATGTTGCACCGCGCCCACCACATGGCACTAGCACAGGTTTAATCTAACCTCGTTCCCGTGACCCGGGGGCGCGTTGGGAGGAAAAGGCCATGGGAACGAGGTTGCTTTTAACTTACACAAATCTCTCAAATTTCCACCCTCTATTCTATCCCTCTCGACGCATAAGGTTACTTAATTGATTTCAAGAGGTGAAAGAACCGCTTTCAAAGCTACCAAGCATATCCACAAGGCCCTTTACATCTTCATCTCCTTCCCACCCCTTCCCCTACCCATTGGGATATAAGCGTGCTGTATGTAACGCAACCTCATTGTGCAGTGAACTTAAACGAGTTAATTCATGAGAATCTTTGGTTAACATGAGGATTTGAAAGGCTGCTAAAAGGATTTTGAGTCAGCAAGGATTTTAGCAAAATGTTAACTTCTTGAAAACGGCGATTATAAGGCGAAAGACACGTTATATTGATCAATGTTCTGACGCGGGCTTCGGAGAGAAATTTCGTGTATCCTGTTAATTTTTTACCCAAATATCTAGTATGCTACAGATCATGATCTCTTGACGGTTCCTTGTCTTTTTGTAATACAATGGACGCCCCCTACTCCACAAAAAATAACCTACAAAATGACTCAAATTTCCAAGTAGTAGCTCATATTCAAATTATTCCGGGAAAGCCAATTGCTATCTTAGCCACTGAAATGCGTAAAATGGCTTAAAGCCGGTTACATTTTCATTTCCTACCCACCCTACCCCTACCCCCGTTGGAATGTGGGCTTGTTATCTGTAACGCAATCTGTGGAATAATGGCGGGTGCTCAACAGATCGAAACAGAACTGAACTTAAACGAGTTCTTGATGAGAATCCTCGATTAAGAGTGATTTCTCCCAATAATCATCGAAAATGCGGCTGAAACCTACTGATAATATAACATGAGGTATCGTGGATCATCCAGTTGTCGACATGTCGCGAGGTAAGTGGAATATATCATAATTTTCTTTGTGCATCGTTATTTTCACGTTATTATGCTAATTAGGACGGCGGTGTTTGTTGACAAAAGCGCAGCTTAAACTTCTTCTTCTAACATTTTACAGTTTTAACTACCCCAAAATTTTATTGCATATTTTTACAGGTGAGACATTGCTCTTTAAGTGGAGTGTAGTTTTGACATCTGAAGTGATGTACTTTTGGCGATATTTTCCTTTAAATTTCGCCATTTTTATGGCGCTTCACGAGTAAATCGAAAGGGAAGAAATTTAAAATTCTGCAAAAAAAATCACGTTGATCAAATTCCCAAAACGACCTCTCAACGTAACAAGGTCAGTAGATTTTCTAGCTTCGAATAATGGGTTTTTATCCGGATTTAGATCGTTTTCTTTGCATGGCAAATTGTTAAAAATGTGCCCTAAAATGGCCGCTGAAAGCCCTCTCAGAGGGGCAAAACCAAGATGGTCGCCCCAGCGCTAAAATACGAATCGAATTGAACTGAAAAATATTTTTTTGTGAATCACTTATCTAGACCTTTCATCTGGGAAAGTTTGAGGAATTTCATTTTTTTTCTCGTCCAAATGATGATAGTTGAAACTTATAGAGGGCGGCTCTTAAATACAGTTAGGTGTTTACGAATCATTACAAAACTGATATTTATAAATTGCCAAGTCTTAATCAATTATTTTACAGTTTTGTGAAAAATGATTAGGTCTTCGATCTCCTATTAAAACAGCAAATGTCCTCCTAACCTGGACGAGGACTGTACAGAGTAAAATGACAATAGGACATGACAGAGTAAAATGACAATAGGAGTCAAATGCCCCACATATGCCCAGGGTTCCTCCCTCATCTAATCATCAAGCTTGGCATTGATAGCTGTCCAATAACATTACTGGTGAGCACAATACAAATTGTGTAACTGTCGCCTCTATTAAGGGAGTCCAAAGTTATTACACCTTTTGCTGTTCATTTACAGAAAATATCCATTCATTTGTGTCCAAATTTGTTTCATTATGGTTAATATACTCTCATTAACACCAATATGACCTTCATTTGCGCGCAAGGAACGTTCAAAAATAACATTTGCATATGTATTAACATTCAAAATCATCAAAAGATAAACAATATCTTCCTTTGACATTCATTGACTGTAAATGTATTGTCATTTTTGTCGAAATAAAATTCGTTGTCACGAAACGACAATCATTTACACTTTTGGACAATCCTTTTTCAACAAAAGACTTTCAATAACAGAATTTGCATGAGCACTCACAATCAATTGCATTATTATACAACCATATCCGTGAAGGTGACAATCTTTAGTACGTTGAGACAGACATTACCGTGTTTTCCCCTAACGTTAAGAGAAAACAATAGCTCATTAACGTAATTCTTTTGAACGGAGATGTCGCGCCCAATTTTCCTCGAAAATTTTATTACAGAACTAGGGACCGTATGTACCTTTTTTTAATGGTATTTTCACAATCCTCCCCTTGCAGATATAAATTCAGCCTCTTACGAGCCTTTTGCGTACACCTCAGAGGGCGCACTACAGTATACATGTGATAAAGTGACAGTTAGATTTCCCCACAAATGCCACGACGAAATAGAATCCCATTTGAACACAGCGAAAGGATAATCAGGACCTAAATGTGGACAACGGTATCGTTTCATGCAAACATATTTGCCACGATGCCTAAAAAGTGAGGCAATTGAGGGATAAATTGTTCAGCAAATTTGATATTCTCTCTTCCAAAAATAAGTGCTATTATGGCTGTAATGTTTGTCTCACCGCACTTAAGATTGTCACCTTCATGGATATGGTTGTATAGTAATGCAATTGATTGTGAGTGCTCATGCAAATTGAGTTATTGAAAGTCTTTTGTTGAAAAAGGATTGTCCAAAAGTGTACATGAAGTTCATATTGGTGTTAATGAGAGTATCTTGACCATAATGAAACAAATTTGGACACAAATGAATGGATATTTTCTGTAAATGAACAGCAAAAAGTGTATTAAGTGGGCTGTAAGGTGTCCATGCAATTAGCGGATCACCAACGTTGGTCTGTTATTTTTGGGAGTGGAAGCAGGTATCTTTCATAGAGGTTTATATTAAATTATATCTCAATTGGCCATAATCATATTTTCAGTATTGGACTGGAACTAGCTTTCAATGAAGGCTCATGCGAGGGAATATGATGAAAAAAGGATCAATATGTCATTTGCATTTGAAAATATTTCCTGCATTAGCCTCAGTTGCAAGCTAGTTCCATCCTATACTGAGAATATAAATGTGGTCTATAATTACCACCACGGTCCTCCCATTTGAATATAATGTGATATTTATCTCATATGTTTTGTTGATTTGTTTGGTATCATGCTATAGTTCAGCTGCATCACACCAGTCACCAGACCTCCTTTCTTTAACCACACAGGTTCTCCGGCAATAAAGGTAGCATGTACATTGAGGTCGTCATCTAGAAAGACCAAATCTGCATCAGACTCGTAATTCAAGGTGCCTTTTTTATGCTCAATCCTCAGCACCTGGGCGGGGTGTAAGGTGGCTCCTTCTAGTGCTTCTACCGTAGTGCAGCCTGAAATGCAAAAGATAGCATCTTAATCAAAAAGATAATCCACTGCAAAGTTCTATATTATAGGCATTTCTTGGTTGCATCAATTGCAGATGTTACGAGGGTAAAAAACATCAAGTTGTTACTAAAATCCCAGTTGAGTGATGATATGCAACATTTAATGCTAACACTTGCCATCACCTTCAATTAAAAGTTTTGGCTTCACCCTCAGCTAACTCATAAGTGTACATGTATTTTAGGCATCAATCATCATCTACAGCATTATTGTCTTTAAAGTTATCATCATTGTCAATCAGAGAACATCATAATTGTGTAGTTGAGGAAAATATCCATACCCAAGCGAAATAATTATGTAAGGTCATCCTAAATTCCAAGAGAGTGGCCTGGGATGTCCCAAAGGCCAAATTATTAAAGAAAGGTATAGGACTAAACTGGACAAATAAGAGAAGAAGAATAAGAATTATAGATTCCCACTCTGTACTGAAAAAATGGTTTTACAAGTGCTCACAGTACAATGGCTAACCTGACATTTTCTTGAATCTTTGGATGCAGACATCCATTGATGCAATACTGACGGAAATACAAAGCAATAAAAGATACATATTATTGTACTATATCAGGTGATCAAAGGTTATCTCCTATCTCTCTTTTTTCTCAAGATCTCCTTGGTGAAAAGGGACAGAGACTGGTCAGAGCTGGGAAACTTTTAAGTGCATAACAATATCATTGTAGTCTGATAAATCAAGATTCCAATTTTGAGATGATAGTGATTGACTGGAATTCATAAACTCATATTATATACAGAACTTTCTACCTTCCAGCTAGAGTGTTTGTTCCTAGTAAGGTGGCCTTCTCATGATTAATCTCGACCTGCATTGGACCAAGCTTGTGTAACCCTGGTGGAAGACCAAGTGCAGCTATAGCATCTGTTACTAAAACAAGGCCTGTTGAGAAGGTTAGGGAAAGTATTACATATTGAGTCTTGGCAAAGTCGTAGAGATGGTAAGAGGGTCTAATGTAAACCCCGGGGGATGGGGTGGGGACTTCCATATGCCGGAATAGGTCAGAGATGCTCATCTGAAAACTTGAATTAAACCTTCTAGAGGAGACCAACCTGGGTGCAGCTCGAACTTTATTTGAGCCCTAAAAGGTATAACTTAAAACAGAATAGGTTTGATTACCAGCTGCTGTTTGGGAAAGGAGCCCAGACTAGTAGACTGAACTCAAAAGAGCGACAGAAATCAAGCCTAAAAATGGAAATGAGAGCATTTTTTAATCTTTATCTCTTCAAGTGCACCCTAAAAGATACTCTGACAGCTAAAATAGTGGGGTTTTGTTCTAAACACTCTAAGTGAGACCAACATCCTTGATTTAAACCCCTAAGCGAGATGACAAGCATCCCAAACTTTTTCATATGGGATCAAACCAATCTCTTCTAGTCTGAAACAAGAGAAAACAGACTGCCAGGTGTCTACTAACTAGAAGAAAGTGAACCACATATAGTTCAAATCAAAAATTAATTGAGATCAAAAATTAACTAACAACAACAAATACAGGTACCTCTGTGCCTCTTCAAGAATTGAGAGAATGTGAGAGAAATCAAAAGAGCGAAGGGTGTTTTATGTCAAATTAGAAGGAATCCAATGAATTCATGAGGGTTGGACAGGAAGTAGAATTCTCAAACTTGTTAATAATTCATCAAGTTTAAACAAAGGAAATCATGACTGTGACGGTGTTTGGATATCTGATCTTAATCATTTTTACGATTCTATTTCTCTGTTTTCTCATTAGTTTTAGTTTCGATTGAGAAGATATATCAAACACTCAAGACCGTGTTTGACCACATTTCCAAATGCAAACACAACGAAGTTCATCAAAAATACTCCACTGCATGTCGTATTTTCAACTCTTTTCTCAGAGTTTGGAAATGTGGTCAAACACGGTCTGTTGTGTTTGATATAAAATACATAAAAGACCCACATACCACGAGGATGTGATCTGTGTGCTATTCTTGTAGCTGTTGGATGAGTGTGAATTCCATCAGCAATCAGTCCATAGAAGATGGGTTTAGGAGTCTCATTATCTGTTAGAAGACCTACAATTCCAGGATCCCTATGATGGAACTAAAAACATAAACAAAATCTACTGTTGATCAAACTAACTTGTACCACCAGTTTGTAAGTACCTTTTCAGGGGTTTTATTAACCTTTTCAGCAGGATATGGTAACTGGGCAAAACCATGGTAATGGTAACTGGATATGGTAACTGGGCAGGATATGGTAACCGGGCAAAACTGAGCTTTTTTATAAGGAAATTTTTTCTTCTAGATGGTCAAACCAGGTGGGCAAAATCATCCTTACAGCCCATCAATTTGCCCGGTGCCTTGCCCTAATGAAAACTCTGCCTATTTAGAAGTTAGTAGTACTTCTGGGTGGAGAGAAGGACTGTCAGTGACAGAACACAACATAATTCACTCACTCAAGCTCTTAACATCTCATCTCTGGTTATTTTTCTGCGATCATGCCCTTGTTTATATTATATAAAAAGTAAATATGTATAATATTTATTAATTTGAAGTCCCTCACGTACTGGCAACATGGCATTGAAGAGATGGGTGATGAATGTGGCGCCATTAGCTGCTGCTTTCTCCGCAATTGACAGATTTGCTGCTGAATGACCTATGAGAGTTAATAGTATTTATTAATATTATTCATAACTAGTTTAATTTAGAGATGTGCAGTACATGATTTGTCTTAAGGAGAGCTCTTCTTTGATTATTAACAGCAGAACATCCTCCGCAAGATAGATTTCCAAGACATAAACCAAAACATCCTTAACTGATGATCAATGTACTTAGCTGTACAAGGATCAAGACATTGTATTGTCCTTGCTTGGCAATGTGCACACCATGTAAAGCCTGATATTAAATTTTGCATGGATATGAACCAATCAAGATGTACTCCATGGAACTCTGTCGTGCTATATCATCACCATGGACTTTTTTGCTTGAATCTAAAACATCTATCTTATACGGCTATTAAAAATATTATGTGTTGGACCAAGTGGTCCATATTGCTGGTCATGAGAGCTTATCTTGATTTCCATAGCATGAAGCGACTATGAGTATCTCCCCACCTCCCACAAGATGGGATACTAGTCCATCACAGGATTAGCCCAGCTTTAAATTCATCAGTACCGGTCCTATTTGTACACCTGGGTGGAGAGAGGCACAACACAACACAACACAACACGATGTCCCCGGCCAGGGCTCAAACCCAGACCACTCAATCGAGAGTCCAGCATACAATACATTTTATTAATTCCCCCAAATGGGTTTTTCAGAATTAATTAAATCAAGTAAAAGGGAAATATAATAAATTCAAAAAGTCTAATCACACTCATATTAAAAACGCACGATGGATGACTTATTAAACCTTAAAATTAAATAAGCCTATTAAATTATCACTACAACCTACTTAAATCTAAATGCATCTTACTCGCCACATTTCACTTCTCGCCCTCTTCTTGAAATACAAAACTGAGTGCAAGTTATTAGTTACAACAGAAAGATTTTTCCAAGCTTTAAGTGCCCTTTAATGGAAGCCATGTTGACCTGCTGATGTCCTACACATAGGTAAACTGAGATGGTCTTAATTTCTGGTGTTATATGTATGAGTTTCTGAGCATTTGAAGAGGGTAGCAGCTAAATAGGTTGGGGCCAGTATACTGGCCACTGTGCCCTCCACATGTATAGTTATAGGGCAATTGAATAAAGCAACAGAAAAAGACCTCATTTGAGTGAGGCTTTGTTCTCTAGCAGATTTATAACAATAAAATACAATAAAATATTGTTAGTGCTTCATTTTTCTTTACCTATTGAAACCACAATGTTTCTTTTCACCAACTGTCTTATTGCCTCCATATTCTCTCCAGCCAGTTCTGGAGCAAGAGTTATGATACTGACATGATCCAATGAACCATAGAACTCTTCTATTTCTTGAGCTCCCTTGGTGCTAATCTGCTGCATCAGATGATCCTTGTGAGCTCCCTTCATCGCAGGATTGATAAATGGCCCTTCTAAATGGGAACCTGCATTTACAACATCAAAGTGAACAAAAAACAACAAATGTATAAAACTATAGCAAAAAATGAATAAATATAAACATGAAACTCGTTTATTTAGTATGGTGGTTCTCTATATGGGTTTAGGTAACGTAGGTGTAGAGTAAGTTTAAACTCAAGCCTCCATTAGGCTGGTGTTTATCTTTTCACCTTCCCTGAATAGATCTTAGTCTACCATGGGGTTCTCCCCAGTAATTAATTTGACACCACCCACTGGGCGAAGAGAAGCACTGCAAGAATAAAGTGATCTCTACCAGAGCTACAATGTAGACTGGTTGATATAGTGTCCATATCATTCCCCACCTCCTTCAATTAGGCCATCACACACTGTACTTTGCAGTTTTAAAGACGTGCACCCTTTTATTGTTGTTGTAGTTGTTTTGTTTTGTTATTTAACTATATGTGTGACCTTACCTAATATTTCTGCTCCATCAACTCCACCAGGGGTTCGCTTTATCTTCTTTGAAATCTATAAGCCAAAACTGAAATTGTAATTAATGCATATGGCTTATTGATACACTAATAAATCATACATACTGTATAGAAAAGTCCTATCTAAGCTTATCCGATCCAGATCCAGGCAGGAAGGAGGAAAGACATTATAGCTGAGCAGCATGGGTTAGCAATGGCATATTTATTCACCTCACTATAACTTTCTTGTGATGATGTGACAATTGTAGGACAATAAGATGTCACGCCATGCTGTAACAGACCCTTAGCCACAGTCTTCAAACCTTCCTCTAACTTGTCTGGATCAGAAGAGAAGTCAACTCCAAATCCACCTGCAATACAATAGGAGAACATTATGAACTGCACACCCCTAACATGACGCCCCCAATCACTAAGACATAAAAATTTAGGCCTAAACATTGTATATAAATGTTATACACCACCTGTACAAAGGGGGGGTAGGTTATGTCAAATTGATTGGGGACATCTTGTCTGGGGGATTATATCTTGCGGGCATTATAACCAGCTTCTGTAACACTCATTCCCCAACCCCCCGCCTTGACAAATGTTTCTCAAAGTAATGTATACCTCCTACAATACATCAATAATTTATTTACACTTACCATTTATTTGGAGATCAATGAATCCAGGGCTTATAATCAAATTTTTACAATCAATTTGAACATCAGCTCGTACTTGCTCCTCCCAGAATACCTTTCGAGGATTGATAATTTTTCCAGCTCTAACCCAGAGATCGTCTTTTATCAGTTCGCCATCTCGCAGTAGACGACAATTTCGGAACTGGTATAACTTCGGTCCAGGCTCACATCCCCGTTTCATGCTGCATAAAGATGGGAGATCTTGAAAAATGTTGTTTTCGAATCTCCACAATTAATTAATTTTGGAAAGACTAATAAGCTTTAATCGATTTAGCGAAACTGTGCTCGCATGTTCGTCAATGAGTTCAAGACGAAACAGTGAACCGATAATGAATTAGATGATCTGACACATAAAATACTTTAGAACTACTTCACTTACCTGTGTTGAGGGTGAGACTGCTTGACCAAACTTCCCAAACAGAGGTAAATTCATTCACGTATTAAAAGGTATATCCTCATGCTAAACCGTGACCGGTGAACGTTTGTTTGCGAATGTACTGGTAACGAATGTAGTCAGTATTTCGGTCCGTCCGTAGTAGGGTGGAGTAGGGGAGGGTTGGCATTATCTTCGCGTTATTGCAGAGCTAGGTACACTAATCTTAGGAAATAGTGGCTTAAAGGGGACATTGTCAAACGATTTTAATCGTTAAAATGATACGATGCTTAGAAAAAGAACTATTTAAACCAGTTCCAACTTTGCGTCCCCATGGATTGGATTGGGTGTGAGAGGGGAGGGTAATCTGTAATCGCCCTCGCAGGTACCTGGCTATAACGTGCAGGGTGTAATACCGTCTGCAAAGTGGGGTGGAGTGGTGGGGGGGGGGGGGGGAACTATCGTCTGCCAATCGGAAGTGCACGTGCGAGGCGAGTACACCTTTTTTGATAATTGAACATGTGTCACGCCAGTTATCTCGTAAGATCTCGTAACGCAATCTTTCCTTAAGCTAACGACAAACCAAAAGAACCTCGAAGTAGGGCAATTATATTTACCAAGGTCCAGATATTGTTCTTTTAACTTTTCACAACTAAGACAATTTGTAAAAGGTGGATGCTACGTATTTGAAATGCTAGAGTGAGACAAATTGATTTTGTTTAGTTTCTTTTTTTTAAACCCGTTGGATAATTTTCCACCCCGCTATCAATACTGTAATGAAGAACTGAAAACCACCTGTGGTATGCCGGTACCTCACAGAAAGCAACTTCTTGAGACTGTCGCTAAATTTACGCCATGAGTAATCACATTTGACCAATCACAGTGAATAGAAATGACGCAATCTTCCAATCAAAACTCGAAGTACTTGAAGAAAAAACTAACGCAACCAGCGGGAAGAAGTGCAACCGTAACCAAACGCGGGAAGACGCAAGCAAACCAGACATTTGTCTCACTCCTAACTGGTTGAAAAACGAACACGTTTAGTCTGATTGGTCAACGCATGTTACACGAAAAAAAATCTCTATTGAACGCTCCCCCAATGGGGCTTTTAAGCGCCAGTCAAACTAAATGATGAAACAAATAATCCAAATGAACATAACATGGTTAAAAGTCCCAACTGGTAGGAGGCAGACCAGTTAGCTATTTACAAGCATGACCGAGGAGTTGAACTAGGGTCTACCGAGAAACAACTCCAGCTAAATGATCAGAGCGGAACTTGAACCCGTGAACTCCGGATTTCAAGTCCGGCGCCCTAACCACTCGGCCACGCTACCTCCACGAAATGTTGAAGCCAACTACAGAGCTTGGAAAAAGCAGTTTCCTTTGACAATCAGTTGAAAGAATAAAAGTCAAATCAGATTCAATTCATTTCAAATGCTCAAACTTCTTCAACCCAGCAAGTGTATTTATCCTTTATTTAGTTTTCACTTTACTAATCGCCTATCAAATGGAATGCACACCACTTTCACTCTGATATTTCCTGTACAGCTCAATCAACTCCTTGGAAGTTCTTGGTTTAACCGCCATAAAAGCCTTATCGAAGTGTCGCCTGCACACTTCACTTGACTCGATGTTCTCTTGCAGTGCCATTATGGCCGCTTCGCGACACAAGGCTGATATTTCAGCCCCGGAAAACATCTCAGTCTTCTGAGTGAGGTCTTCTATTACTACATCAGCACCGAGGGGAGTCTTAGAGAGATGGATTCTAAAGATCTCTTCTCTCGCGTCTTTGTCAGGAAGAGGAACATAAATGATTCGATCTATTCTTCCAGGGCGGAGCAACGCTTTGTCGATCATATCAGGACGGTTCGTTGCCGCTACCATGACGACGTCTTTCAGCGTTTCCACGCCATCCAGCTCGGTCAGAAGCTGCGTTAAAACGCGGTCGGACACGCTTGACGCACCGTCGTCCCCGCCGCTGCCACGACGCGCCGCGAGGGCGTCTATTTCGTCGAAGAACACGATGGATGGCGCGGTGGCTCGGGCTTTTTGAAAAACCTGAAAAATATTTTGGTTATTTTAACATTTTACCATTTGACAGAAAAGGGCTTCTCGTGTCACGGAGATAAACATTAATGAATTAGAATTAGAGTAAAACTAAAAACTATTTTCGAAATGCTCCATCACGAATCTTCAAGGTGGTATGTCAACCCTATCAAAAGGCTCAGCGAAGATTGCGATTTTCTCCCTCAAAGTTGTCCGAGGATAAGAGATGTCACAACAATCTTCAAATCAAGATATAATAAATACAATGACGCAAGGGACCGCAAACCAAAATGCGGCCGGTATACGTAGGATCTGTAAAAGATTTGATGAACCGGCAGCATTTTCGTTTGCGGTCTCTTGCATCATTGCACTTAGTATTTTGGGGGGGGGGGTAGGGGTAGGTCTTTTCAGATCTGATATGCCGCTCAATTTTTAACATGGTTTGGCCATGTATTTTCTGTGGAACAGTTTTTGTCTGTCCGCAGTCTCCTTATCACGACAACGATATGATATTCTGGATTTTTGCCTCATTGTCCGTTGTCACGCGTTTTGCATGTGACATTGACCAATCAGCAAACATTTGGATTTGAGTTTCATCTGAGGTCATTATCACGTGCATTTAGTAGGGGATCGGTCAGCAAGCCGGTTGCTTTACTTCCTGCTGCATGCTACACCGTGCTGACAAGACCCAACCAGGTCGAAACAGTTGTCCGCGGTTGCAATTCTTGGCTTTCAGTTTGGACTCTATCATGTCGCTGTCTCGTTAAGCTTTCTACTTAGTAATCAGCCTTGATTCATTATTAAGGTGTAAAAGTCCAATATTCGGCTATGACTGTTAAAACTTAAATACAGCAGTTGGCTATCACAATTTGATTCTGCTTCGTGGAAATACAGTTATCCTTAATAAAAATTCAGATAATGGCAAACTGTTTTGAACTATTTTTTTCTCTTTTTCCTCATAGAAATGGACAGGGAAAGTCTCTCGCCGCCAATTTTTCAGGCGACCATTTTCTTTCCTCTTGCATTTTACATCTCTTGTTAAATGATATACAAGAGAAATGTGGGCCTACCCGCGGGATGATCCGCAGGTCAACACGCGGGACTACTCGCGACATACTGACCTGCCTTACTGCTCTTTCTGACTCTCCAACCCACTTACTAAATAGCTCAGGACCTTTCACCGCTAAGAAGTTGAGCCCACTCTCCGTGGCCAGCGCCCTCGCTACAAGAGTCTTGCTGCAGCCCGGAGGACCGTACATCAGAATTCCCTGAGGAGGACGAATACCCAGTCGCTGAAATGCCTGCCGGGAGAAATCAACAAAATGACACGTATATAACGGATGTTAAAAAAAACAACAACAACACCATGGTCGCCTCAAAGTTGTTTCGTGTGATCTAAATGGTGTCGACTAACAGAGCAAACTATGCGAGACACCTAGAGTACCGCACAGTTAAGACAAGCCGTGTCCTTGCTCCACGTCAAACAATTGCGCTAGAAGAAGCCCTAATTATTTTTATTTGCTAGTGCTCCATAATTTCATGGAAAGCGCTAGTTATCTTGTTCATTTACAGCTAGTGACATGTGCTCTGATCTAACCAATGCTAAGGCGAAAAGCAACAATGTGATTTTCCACACTCGCCTTTACGTGAAGTTTTCAAGTACAGTCGAACCTCCGGTTGCGACCACCTCTCCTCAGCGACCAGTTTTCCAAAATACCAAACGTTTCCCAGTCAAATCACTATCTTTGGAACCTCTTGTAAGCGACCACCTCTCGTAAGCGACCGCGACCACTTTCAGAACCAAAAGTTTGAAAATTTATTTTGTTTTCAACCACCCGTAAGCGACCACTTGACAAATAATAGAGCCAAATTTGGATAATGTGTTGTTGATAGTACAAGAGACTGATATTTCTCAATGGCAAACACAGTATTGTTTCTCGAAATTGACTTTTGACATCAATAAAACATTTAAAACATTGGGTAAGTCTCTGCAGTAACATATGCTAATGACGCAAAACTTTCACCCAATATGGTCTTAGCGCTCGTAAGCGACTACCTCCCGTAAGCGACCAGCTTGGCTTGACATTTTGGGTGGTCGCTTACGGGAGGTTCGACTGTACTTCTCATATTAAAAAAGAACGTCGGACGTGACTAGTACACAGTACTGCGTCACGTCCACGTGATTGCTTTGTGACTGCTCCTAGATTGAATTCTTCCACGATTGACCAACCTTGTAACGTATCCAAACACTGGGCAGATAAAGGTAAAGGTAAAGTCTGCATAAAAGCCAAGTGGCCCATCAGGCCGACACTTATCTCCGATTTCAGTAGCATGAAGCGACTAAGAGTATTTCTACTCCCCCCTGGATGGGATGCTAGTCCATCGCAGGGTTACCCCCAGCATTAAGTTCGCCAGTACCCATTTATACACCTGGGTGGAGAGAGGCACTGTGAGAGCAAAGCCTCTTACCCAAGAACACAACACGTGGCGCCAGCCAGGGCTCCAACCCGGACCACTCGATCCGGAGACGAGTGCACTAACCATGAAGCCACCGAGCCTCCCACTCCTGATACTGGGTAGACAATTTGAAAGTTGAACTCTGTAAAGAGTTTCTCAGGATGACATGAGATCTAGTCTTACCTCGGGATGTTTCAGCGGCCATTCCACCGCCTGTTTGAGCTTCTGTTTAATGACAGCATTCCCTCCAATGTCATCCCAACGAACCTAAAACACATCAACATTCATTCAACGCTGTACCTCGAGTCATTGGTTATGTAGTGAGCTACTCCGCCGGGAGAATAAGTACCAGTTTGTCTTCGAGAGTGACTGAGCCCAGACTGTTGACTCACTCCAGCCGTCCCTCAACCCTCGTGTCTCATAACAGGAGACTGGGTATGAGTCAGCGAAAACTTAATACAACGGCTCTTTATCTCCCGACTGTAATTTTATGAATCAGCGTTGACAAACGGCTTAAAAGTACAGGAGCCTTTAATGAATTGTCGCACAACACTTTCTTTTTTGTGACAGCAGCAACAGAAAGCGTTGAGTGACAAGGCCAAAGGGGATTACGTCGAGTAGCTGGGTAGAGCGTGAATAGTACGGGGATCACTCGCGCGAGGAAATGCGTCTGAACTCGTTCCACGCGCGCAGGAAGAAAAAAACTCGCGGGCTATATTAACTTTATTATTGAGGCTTCCTTGATTCCTGACTTAAGGTGGCTCCGTATATATAGTTTTACGATCGCACGTTCGCTGAGGACGAAAGCTCAAGTAATCTGCACGCGCTCGAAGAAAAACGTCAGTGTTTTTCGATATTTTATGACGTCAACACGAGCACAAAAAGCAAAACTGACAGTGAATTTTCTCGCGTTTCCTTCGGTGAAATTTCGTAAAATTTGGCAGACTGGTAGTAAATATTTTAACTTAGTCGAAGCTCGTTTTTCAGGGAAATCTATAAGACCAGTTTTTTGGCAGCGGTAAAAGACATAAATTTGCAAAAATCGAAAAACCTGCCTTTGCAAACTCTACTTTTTTCGTTTCTAAAATTCGTATCCCGGAAGATGCGATATGCTGTGAAAATTTTGGAAGATTTCACCGAAGGAATTTAAAGAAAATTACAAATAAAGCCATAAAAAAGCAAAAAACAAAAAAACACATTTGTTTGGGCATTCATAATTCAAGACTAATACCCATAATTTTAACAAAGATGATAGTAAAAAACTATTTAATCATTGCTTATTACATGTAATAAGTTTGAGAGGACTGGGTGTAAAAACGAATGCAAAAACGGTATTCAAAGCATAACACTTGCACGTGCAACGCCATAAATGACTACCCTATGGAGCCACCTTAAGTAGTGCGTGAAATTCACGCGAGCCGCTCGCTCCTAAACGAGTTCTCTGGGCTCGTGGCGTTGTCACCTCACGCTCGCTTATTCCTAAGTAGCAAGACAAGCAGGGAATGTCCGAAACCAAACATTTTCAAGTCCACGTTTATGTACATAGTTGAAAATGGACAGCAGTACCCCAAAACAATTTCACAACGCAATTGAAAGACATTTGCGTAATATAAAGGTGCATACACTCACCTTAGGCACGTCAATGGCCACCTCGCGCATAGCGCTGGGTCGAACCTGTATGAAAGCCGCCATGACGTCTTCTTTAGTGACCAAAAGGCGCTCTTTCAGTGTTTCCTCCCGGGCCCTATCATCAAGGGACGAGGGCAATTCATGTTCCGCTAGACAGCGTTTGAATGACATTAGCCCCGCCTCTTTGCAAACTGCAGCAAGATCTGCTCCTACATACCCATGAGCCATTTCGGCAAAACTGAAACAAGAGGTATAGATACTTATTGGTGAATCTTTGCTGACGTCATTGTTTACATCTTTCGACTTTGCGCAGATAAGACCATCACGCTAGACACGAATTGACTACAAACATTTAAAGAGCTTGTGAAACTTAGTAATTGGTGGTATTTTTGGCTTTTTGGGTTTAATATTCGAGGAGAAATTGGCTTTCAAAAACTGCAAATTTCTGGGTGGCAAAAGCACTAATAAGCTCATACATTCTTTGTAAAATTTTGAGGTTTTAAACCCGCGTCCCATAAAAAGTATTTAATACATCGGGCTAAAATTCCTTGGGACGGTTAATCTTGCTGTATCCTTTCAATATTCAGAACTAATAATTTCATAGCTCCATAAGAAACTGTATCGCTTATGCAAATGATTCAAACATTGTACATAAAGGTTCTACACAGACGAAGTTATCTTTTGACACCCATTTCAAGAGGACGAAAAGAGAATAAATCCAAGAAGATTCACAGGGACAAAGAGAACGTACTCTAAGAAAATCGTTTTGATAAGTTGTTGAAAAACTTGATGTGCAACTTGGGTTTTCTTTTTCAACCCAAAACAAACCTTATCTTGAAGAAACAAAAACTTAATCAACAGCCTGAACGTACGTGAAGTTGTTTTCTAAGATGGTGAATACTTTTAACCAACTGTTTCGAGTACGGCAATACGATATTTGTTCTTTCTCCCAACACAAGGAGTATTCAAAGCAAGCGCAGAGCTTACCTGGTGAAATTTTCATCGGTAAAATTATGCGGCACACTTCTGAGAAGTGTTCTCAGAATGTCCTCACGGTCGCTAGCGTTGGGTATTCCGATCTCAATCTCTCGATCCAGCCTCCCCGGTCTGCGGAGGGCTGGGTCCAAGGCGTCTGGGCGATTGGTGGCTGCTAAAACAATCACGTGACCGGACGAGAAACTCTGTGAAATGGAAACGAGTAAGAAATTGAGGTGTCCGGTAATATTTTTTCTAAAACCGAAGAATACGAATATGTCTGTGTCTGTCTGTCTGTCTACAGCAGCAAGTTAATAAACTCACGGTATTTGCGCCATCCATGAGGGTAAGTAGCGTGGCCACAACTCTCTTCTCAAACTCATTCTGTACTTTGTCCCGCTTGGGACACAAAGCGTCAAGTTCATCAATGAATACAATACTTGGAGCCCTCTCTCGAGCCTCACGGAATATGTCCCTCAAACGGGCCTCTGACTCTCCGTAATACCTGACAGGGCAAATCACACATGTTATTGCACGATCAGTCAATGTCACGGAAGTGATCATGATGCTAGTCACACTGTTGACTGCAAATGCGAGGTCTCCCGTCTACACTACTACATTTTCGTTTGAAACCGGGTGTTATACAGGACAATGCCAAATAACTTAAAGTGCGAGGTATTGTTCACAGATATAATTGACAGCCCCGTTAAAAACTATAACTACTCTCCTCTGATAAGACTAACCTACTTAGGACATCAGGACCATTAATGCAGATGAAGTGGGCACCAGACTCCCCCGCCACTGCCTGTGCAATAAGGGTTTTCCCTGTCCCTGATGGACCATGGAGCAGGACACCGCGAGGAGGTTGAATACCTGAACAGCAGAAAAATTTTACATATAAATAAGGCACAATATCATTTCATCGTTGATTCGTAAGTAATAATAATTAGACCGAATGGAGAACAATTCCGAGAGTAAGCTGGCGGGTAGTTTCAAAATTGGACAGGCATGCAGTGAGAGGCCGATTTCAAATTAAGAGCACGGTACTTTCTGAATTGTACGACACGAGGTCCAAATACTAATTCTTCACACCAATAACAGATAACGAGATTATTCTTTTGAGCGAAAAAGTCACTAATGTTGTAAATGAGTTTCACAGACAGCAGGAAAACATCGTGAAAGGTGTCCAATTACAGGAATCTAACTACAAAATTACGACAAACGCAGAAATTCTCGCGCGCTCGTTGGCTAATTTTCATTGTCAATAAGCGGACAGACACATGAATTTATAATTTTTGCGATGCGGCAAGGAGCGAGTGCGGACAGTTTCTTATCGTAAAAAAAATTGACGTCGGTTTTTCATGCGTCTGTCCTGTTACTGACAATGAATTTCGTCATAACATTGTCAAAGTAATCTGCGGATCCACTCGGCTATCGCCTCGTAGATTGACGATGTTATGACGAAATTCATGATCAATAACAAAACAGACGCATGAAAAACTGACGTCAATTTGTTAATTAGTGGATACCTGTAATTGGACACCTACGTGATCGCGGGTGCGCGCGTGAACCAATCAGAATTGTGAATGTTGTTATAGAAACGATTACATTTCACTAATCGTTTTCTCTTCTTATTTCCCAGATGTTTCACGTGAAAACAACCTTTGAAACGTGTAAGTAACTAACAAACAAATGGGAAGGAATTAACAGGGCAATCGTTTTCACAACGACAAAAAAAAAAAAACATTAAAAACGTCAAAGCTGAAAAACCACGTGGTTACGATATCTGTGAGTTGTCAACCAGCAACACATGTACATTGTTTAAAGGAGATTTCAACGTTTCCCTTTGAAATTTGGCGCGATATCTACACCTTACAAGCCCTTTCTATATAAATTATAAATTAATATTTGTTCATAATGGAAGATCGAAAACAATGCCCGGTCAGAAATGATTGCCGTTTTGGGTTGGAGTGTAATTTCTCTAAGTTTCAAGCTTTCTCGTCTACCACTCGCCTTCTTGTTTTATTAAGCGTTTTACTAACTAAAAGGGTAAAGTCGGAACCAAGTGGCCCACCAGGTCGGCGCTTATCTCAGGTTTCTGTAACATGAAGCGACTAGGAGTATTTCTACTCTCCCCTGGATGAGATGCTAGTCCATCGCAGGGTTACCCCCAGCATTAAATTCGCTGGTACCCATTTATACATCTGGGTGGAGAGAGACACTTTGAGAGTACATTGTTTTGCCCACGAACACAACACAATGTCCGCGGCCAGGGCTCGAACGCGGACCGCTTGATCCGGAGACGAGCGCCATGAAGCCATCATCAACTTCTTACCATAATTTGTAAACATTTCTGGATGTTTCACAGGAAGCTCGATCATTTCACGCACTAAGGCAACCTGCTTCTGAAGTCCTCCAATAGATTCAAATGTTACTTTCCTTCTAGACTCGCTTCGTTCGATTTGACGAGCGCCGTGCGCGTGAATTGTCAAGTGTGTTTCTTCTGGGGATATGTAATAAAATACCGATTGATTTCGTTCTAATTCTGACTGCAGACAGCTTTGAGTTTGGTGTTCCATATTTGATTGAAAGTCTCCCTGATGAGTTTCTGTTTCTACTCCTGAAATTTGTCCTCTTGTTTCGTTTTCTCCCAGTTCTTCCTCACAGCTCTCGCAGCTATTTGGTCGATGACCGGATGTCAAGTTTGCGTCACTACCCAAATCATCAGCATTATCACTAGCCAGAACCCCTTTTGTGTCCAGTGTTTTTCCGTCGTTAATGTTCAGAGCCTTCAGTTTGCTTGATAGGTTTGTAGTAGTACTGTCACATGACGCTGTCTGGTTCTGTAAGTCTCCTGAAGAAATTGGCCTTTTAGCAAAATTGTAAGATCCTGTAAGTGCCGTGACGAGAAGTTGCCGTGGTTTGCCGTAAAACTGAATTTCTACTCGGTGCCCAACAGAAACATAAAGGTCGCCTGCAAGGGAATATTAATCAATCAGTTAGCCAGTATGATTCTTATACCTAATCGTACCTTAATGTTTCACTTCGGTGGCATTAAATTTAAAAAGTTACGATTAGTTAGTTATATAAACTGTACCCAGGGGCGGATCCAGAAACTTCAGAAAGAAGTGGTCAAAGAAATTTCGGCAGAGCGCAAAGACGGTTGGTCATTTTTTTTTTCGACAATACAAGAAAACAAGGGGGGCGCCGTGGCCCCCTCGCCCCTCTCCCCCCTAAATCCTGATACCCAAATCAAACTGTGTCAGTTCAGTGACTTGTTATTATAGGATATCAGGATAGTAAACATGGATTCTCATTGGACAGTAGCAAATTTGAGTAAGATCTTAGAATCAATATATTAAATAAACATTACAGAAGTAAAAAAAATCTCTCATCTCCACTGAAGTGTAACTGAGCCATACTTACGCAGTTCACGCAGACAATAATCAGTAAACAACTGATTCACTTCAAACTCAGCCATTTCACTAGAAGAAAAGACATTGACATATATTGAACAAAAAACTCATCATTTGCAATAACTATTTTAAGGCTAAGAATAGTCTTTTCCAGCTCTCAGGAACAAGGAAACCATTTGTTCGTAATTATTTCTTTACCGTATTTATATAAAGCTAATCACGGAAAAGCCTTGTCTACTCTTCCCTGATTTCCTGCAGTATCAAGTAACTGATGAACTGATATCCCCAGATTTTTGGCTGAATTTGGAATTATAATATTAGGCTTGCTTGGTCAGCCATCAGCATTCTTATTCACTCTCGTACCCAGTCTTTGCTCCCCTTGACCAGCAATCATGAAGCAACTGAATGTGGAAAGTTCTCATTGGGAACCCCAAAATATCAGACTTCCAGTAAGCTGTGCACCCCTAGCTGCTGCACACACAGCTCAGTATCTCTTTGGTGTTTTACGTCCTGTTATTTTTATTGTTTTCAAAACCAATCAAATTGATTCTGTAATAAAACTTTTTTCAAGGTAAGGTGCGAGCAAAGTGGTCCATCAGGCTGACTCTTATCTCCAGTTCCTATAGCATGAAGCAACTAGGAGTATGGGTGGGTGGGATGCAAGTCCATCAAAGGGCTACCCCCAGCATTAAATTCACTGGTATTTATTTGTACCCCTGCACTGCGAGAGATAGGTGTCTTGCGCAACACAATGTCCCTAGCCAGGGCACAAACCCAGACCGCTCGATCCAGAGGCGAGCACACTAACCATGAGGCTACCACGCCTCCACAGAGACTTCAGGTTCATGGTCATTATCACAGTTTCATCAGAAACAAAACAATCCACGGCTTACCAAAGCTCAAGTTCCACCCTTGCAGCATGCAGACAGAGGCTTGCTATAGTACTGACAGTGACAATATCACCAGCTGAAACCTGATGGAGAAGGAGAATTTATAGACAAGGGTGAACACTCATCTTGTATTTCATCGGACAGGTGTTTATATCATAAATCTCAGGGCTATAAAGGCTTAACAGAAAATAAATACACAAAAATCACGACCTACTTGGCTATTCACAAGAGACAGTGGTGTTAAAGCTGCACCTGGGTGGAATAGAAGGCAAGGGTTACTTGTGCAGTGTGCAGAGAAAGTTCTGTCCGATAGTCCAGGGCTAGTGATTTTTCCAGTCAGGTTAGTTGATTCTGTCCATCCCTTACCCAACAGCAAGTGAAGTTTCTTGGGAACATTTTTGAGGAAATTCAAATTAAAGGAGTACTGTAAGAGACAAATTTTGGGAGGCTCATAAGAATGACTTTTGGGCTAGTACATGTACATCATGGTTAGAACTTGCCTAAAGGGCAACCACAAAAATTTCTATCTTTGCAAAATGAAGTGTATCGCACTTACCCTCAGGTGAAACTCCAGATGAGGGCCATACCATGCACACAATCTAAAGAGCAAAACAACAAATCTAACTAAAATGACTCAAGTGCAACAACTGAGGGAATCTCAAAAAATTCCACATTTCATAATGATAAGGATTATCTTCCACATAAGAACCTCAAATGATTTTACAAAACATTTACATGTACATGTACCTTTGCATGTGTTCGTGCTGATTTTACCAAAACTCTTTTTCCAATAGGTAGGTGACATTCCTTCATTGTGCTAATGTTGAGTAATAGTACATCATTTCTAGAAGACGGTGGCAACTTGCTATCTGTTTATCGAAGGAAAGAAACATGTAGATTATGATAAGATATTGTATTACTGGACAAGCGATACTTTAACTTATCAGAAGTACTAATAAAAGATAAAATATTTTGGGCTGGTGAGAATGACTTTCCCCATAGTGCATCATAGTTACAGATTGTTCAAAGTGCAAGTTGGAAATTTTTTTTTTTTTTTTTGACCCTGTGCAAGCATAGGGTGAAGTTCTTCTAAAGTTACCCATCTAATCTAGGGAAAGAATTATCTGTTATTTGTTGCTTTGGGGATGGGAAGGAATGGGAAAGAAAGAGAGAGAACTATCGTTATATTCGCTGTCTGAGTAATATCATACAGTGAAGAAGATTGCTGTTAACAACCTAAGCATCCCTATGATATTAAAAGAAATTTGTGTGATGTATCATATCATATTGTTCTTGAAACATTTTGCAAATGTTTGGGTGAACACAACATAAACTAGTTTCTCAAAAGATACTTTTTCTCTCCCAAAAGCAAAATTTCTGTAATCCCAAAACATTTTTAATTAGGATTATCACCCCCACCCCCACATTGAGCCATTAGAACAAAGACAAGTCTGCTTTGTTTTAGAGGCTGATGCATTCTTTTGTCACACAGCACAGTGGATTTTGTGAAACCCATTGCTCAAAAGGCCTATTCTCATCACTCTGCTGAGATTTTAAATGGGTACTGAACACAGCCTACCCTCCCCCCCCCCCCTCCCCCATCCTCCTTCAGGAAGAAGCCCACACGTGTTCACCTCACCAAGACATTTCTGGTCGCGCTAAGTCTGTTCCACAAGTAGCAGGTTTCTTTTCTTCCTAGGGTACTCCCCAATATACATATAGCAAAGGGCCATTCCATTTTTTAGTCTGCTCACCTCCTGACTGAGGTAAGTCAGAGGAAGCCAAGAGGGGGGCAACTGCATCAGCACCTTTGATATTTTAATTTACAATTCTGAAGGTGGAAGTGTGTTGGTACTTTGATCTTCCTCCCTTGGGGATAAAAAGTTGAATTATCTGAAGAATAAAATTCAAAGTCCACAATATGGGAGGGGGGGTGGGTACACGCAGATATTAAATGGGATTGCCCAATGAAGATAATAATGCCACCAAAAGTATGGTATTTAAACCGTTTTCGTCTGCAATATGGCGTGGTTTGTGCAGTTTGGTCGGAGATGGGTATTAATTTTTGATTCACGTGTAAAAAAAAAGGGTAAGAGAAAATCACTTGATTTGGTCTAAAATAGGATAAGATTATCCAGAAACGCGCCACACACCATGCCAACCACCCCGACGGGAGCTCTGTATGTTTCTACAACTTCTCGTCGATTTTATCCCAAAGAATGTGCTATCATCTACGAGTAAAAATGATTCGGCTGAAAATAAATCGCCGTTGAGGTCGATATTTCTTGCCTTACCTGAGAGCATTTTGCTATTCCTCTCAAAAACAACAGCGTGCAGGACGCCATCTTGGATGTACGCGTGCTGTAGACATTCTGCCGTTGAATTGCCTTCACATATCGCCCTGTGATCACTAAGGTGACGGCAATAAAACAGTCTCCCGCATAATTCACACAGCTGCCAAGTATCTTGCCTTTTCTTGCTCATTTTTAACGCCGCAAAACACGTGAAATTTAATTTATAAACACATGGAAGATTGCTACATGACAGAACTACCGCAAAATGATAATCCGCTGACAAATCGCCGTTGAGATAAGGACTCCACCCAGTAATCCGCAACTTCTTGATTATAAAGTCCAAAACCCAAAGGCAAAAACTTTATGCATTTAAGGAAAGGGTGGACAAAACTTTGTGGTTTGCCGTATTGTCTTCAGATTTTGTCTTTTCCCCTAATCCAAATAATACTTTGCTCTGTCCACTCCACAGGTCACAAGGACTTAGTTTGGGAACACTGATTTCGGGTATACCATTTCTCCCGAGGAGGTCAAAGAGGTGGTGGATTTTTCCTTTCCCCACAGGTGACAGAAAATAGATAGGACAAGAGTGGATGATCTCCAGGTCTGTTCTTGTCAGGGGTGAGGCTAAGCTATTCCTGAACCGAGCAGTGACAACAATGGTGTGCAGGTAAGTAACTGGTCACGTTCAATCTTCGTGAAAGGTGGTATTAAAGTGAGGTTTGTCAAGAATTTTTTCCGAGTCGAAGATCTCTCCTAGTGCTACACCCACCTCCAACACCTCCCTGCCGACTTGCCTCTGGCGCCTTCAGCGCCCCTGCGCATAACGGCCTGCTCGCAAGGTAGCTAGTTTTGAGATATACAGCACGGTATACCTTCGAATTTTACGCGATTAGAATCTCAGTTCAACTGGGCTGATAAGCTTCTTGGTCGATTACAAAAACAACAGCAAGAACAAAATGAATTAGACAAAACGAAAGTACACGGTAGTCGCAAGATAAAAAGACATAACACATCCGTCCCTTTGCGATACAGCTGCGGTACCTACAAACCAGTATTCACTATCTGGCTTACAAAATCAGCAATTTTTGGCAAGTGTAGAAACTGCAGTGTTAAGATAACCTTGTATAATTTCGGACTTCTTGGACAACGGGAGAGAACTGTTCATCCTGGAAAAACAGTAACCGTCACTTTGTGAGGAATATCTCCTCAAGAAAACTGCTCATCTAAAGGCCAGACGGGTCTTTGGGGCAAAACACTAAAGTGCACAGCAAGCGTTCCTCCATTTCGGAACGTCTTCCTACACCTCTCCCTACCGTCCTCAGCTCTTATCTTTTGTTCTCGCCCCAATTTTTGCGCGGCCAAAATGCAGGAAACTGTTCTGTATCCTATTCGTACGGAAACGTTTCGGTACGTAGGCTAGCAAAAACAACGGTTCGGAACACGCTGGAGAAAAAAATTTTTTTTTTTTTCTACTGGACATTTCATTCCACCAGCAGTCTAGATCATCAAGTGAAGGACGACAACAAAGTAGCGGTAAAAGTGGCCGCCTATTCTTGCGAGCCATCATTTACTGCTCGTCTTTTGGGGGGCGGGGGCTCTTTCCACTAGACGGGCTACGTCACTATTTGCGCATCTTGAAAAGTTTAGCCTGACTTTTTCAATTTCGTCGTCTGTAATCCGTGTCAATTTTCTCCATCCTTAACCATCCTTGTTCCTTTATGGTTTATTATTATCTCTTTGGTGTTTCTCTATCTTATTAAACCATTATTTTCAGGTTTCCTTCAATTTAAAGGTAATTTTGTAACGTGGCCAAAATAACTCAAAATGCCGGGACTGAGTTCCTTTAAGGAAAGCACTGGTGCTCTGTTAGTCTTTTAGATATGAGCGGACTATAAAGAATTTTTGAACCAGTATGGTTAGAATCAAATTTCAGTTACTTAATGATTGTCAGCACACATTTGATAATGGTTTTATTAATGATGACATTGCTCGTTACTCCTCTCGACTCGGTGCTGGGTAAGCTAGGGTTCAGCAGTGATGGTTGAACAATTACCTGATGGCAGTTCTTTCTGAAAATAATAATTTAAACAAAAAATGTTTTCTCTATTTTGTCGTTTTTCTTCTTATCCTTTTTCCTCTGCAGCTTTTTCTTATAAGCTGGGGCATCTTTTGCGCTTTCCTTGTTAAAAACAAGCGCCTTTGCTTCAACACTCGAATCATGTACGACCGCATCAAGTGTCCTGTCCGATGAGTTCCTGTTTTCCTCATCTTGACTTGCTATTGCCCCAGTTTCTTCCAAGGAATGATTCATTTCTGAATTCCTTCCAGCAAGGTCGCTTTCTTCTACCCCTCTGAGGCTTGGAAAATTGTCATTGTCATCAATTGCAGTGTTAAAAGCTGAATTTTTCATCGGAATATCAATACCTTCAGTTGTTGGTTCAAGAATAGCGTCCGATCTCAGAACTGTAGCATCACCTTGTTTTGGCCCCGAAAAGTGATCTCGACCAATCACTGGTGTGTCATTATGAACGCTTACAGTGGGGCCTTTCACATGTTGATCAACCGTGGCCCCTAAGTGATCACTGGTGCCCTGTGATTTAGTCCCTAATGGCCCATTCACGCTCGTCACATTAAGGGCCAAATTTCCATTTTGATCCATCGTAGTGTCATTTTCATTGCTCGCCAGCTCCTCTTTCGCATCTGGTAATGCGCATCCGTTTGTGTTAAACATGATGTTATTTATAGGATCGCATATTTGGCTATCCTTTGCTGTCTCTACCTTGTTTGATGAATAATTTGAAGAATTTAAAAAATCCTCCGATTTGAAAACACACGTGTCTTCATCTTCATCGCCGCTGAAACCCGCATTAGTCCTTTCGCCGATATCGGAACTATCCTTCTCCGATTCGCAGCCATCTATGTTATCCCTCCGAATCGTACCAGGGCTATTTGCAAGCTCAGATTCATTTAACGGGCGCCGTGGTGTCAGCGGTGATGCGTCACTAACCAATAGCGCTATCTCAGCCCCAGACTCCTTAGCGCAGAAATTCTGCTTCTTTCCAACGCTATCGAAACTGAATCTCTTGGCCTTCTCCTTTGCCAGGGGACTGATCATTATTTTCTTCTCAGAAGAGCTGCTTCCATTTCGATTGGATAGCTGCAGCTCGCTGGATGATTGCGAGCGTCCTACTGGAGGGGGACGGTTGATTGAGGAGGGCCCAAATGAACCGGGTCTGCGGGCTCCGAGGTCGACACTGAGAAGCTGTGTAAGCTGTCGAGACAGGCAAAATATGTCTAATGTCAACGTGCAAATTTTCTTCATTCGCTTCTGTGCTTTAAGGACGTTCGCGCTAATTGTTTCTGCGCATCCTTACTGCGCACGAAATTCACACGCCACGTCATGCATCGAGCGCGCGCGCTAAGTAGTAAAGTGAACAATAGTAGAACAAATGGCCACTGCTACAACTTTGCGTGGATTTAACGATCTTGGACGTTCGGTAACCACTATTTTTCTTTTGATGGGCCATTTTCTCTTATCAAAATCAGACTAGTTTTCCACACGCTTTATCTCTGAAACGAAGTCGGTGACCCCCAATTTTTATTTCATTTCTGAAACAAGTATATCATTATCTGTCCGCAGTAGAATTTTAAAAAAATCCATCGAGTAGAAAATTTTCGCGCGAACGTCCTTAAACTCAGAAGAGAAGGAAGAAGTTGGCATAAAGACAATGTTAATTATCGTGTCTAGTGGGGTCCCGGGGAGGGGAGAAGGGGTGTGTTTGATCGACTATGATTGATATAACCAGGAGAAATAATTTATTGAATTACAGCCGTATTCATGTGTTTCTTGGGAACGGAGATTTGAAGAGAGCTGAAGAGCCAGTGGGGAGGGGTTATCAAAAGAGTACAAAGTATTTAAGTAGAGAGTACGCGCCGAAAAGTAAATCTCCATTTCGGTTGCTATTTTGGTTGAAATACGAAAATCTTTTAATCGCTGTCTATGCGGAAAACATAAATTTTTTATGAATAGTAGAAACACACTGATCTGAATGGCTCAGAACATCAAAATTGTTCGGGAAACATTTCCAACCTCACCTCTGCTTATTCAGTAAACTCTCCCTCTGACCGAACCCCTCCGAGGGAAATAGCTTTCCTTCAGATCGACTTAAGCTCTCGAATAATGTAACAAGCCAAAATTCCGTCAGTTTTTTCTGCTGTTTCCGAAATTAATAGTTTCGTACAAACAGTTGACATTCAAACGCAAATTAAACTGACCTCTCTAAGATCTTTGGAAATCTTCCTGTCCTCATTTTGTTTCCTTTGCAATCGAGGGGTGACATCGCACCACGCTGAATTCAAAATGCTGACTTCCCCTAATTGTTTCTTCAGTTCAGAATTTTCCTTCAACAAACGGGAAACCTTCTCAACCTCGTCGCTGGGCGCGTTCTTGATGTTCATCTCGACAATTTTCTTATTCAACTGCGCGTTTTCGCGTAACACTTTAGCTAGTTTACCAGCCTCAGAGATTCTGGCCTCCTGAAGCTTTCTGTGAAGGTCTTTGTTCTCCGCCTTAAGGACCAACAAGGGATCGGCCAGCTCCGAAAACATAGCCCCAAGATCGAGCGATCGTCGTTGCAAGTAAGGCCCGGAAAAAGAACTCGACCGCCGCCGGCGTCTCGGCTTTCGAACGCACAGTTCTTGATAGGTATGACACGTGACCGAACGTTTCCCAAGTTGCGGCCTCGGTGACGGCTTAGGAGCTGGTTGAGTGAAGGATTTTCCTTCCCTGCCATTCTCAACCGGGTCAGCAATCCTTACGGATAAATTCGATGTTGCGTTTTCTCCATGTTGGATCTTGATCGCTCGTATTTCATGCTTAAGCGTGGCTATCTCTTCCTGAAGTCTTGCGACCACGTTAGGATCATTCACGGACTGTGTGGATTCTACAGATCCATTGTTTGCTTCAGCGAAGCTTACTGTGGTATCGCGTGTGGTAGATAAAGAATTAATTCGCAACCGCTCCTGTACATTGCTCTTGAGCTTGATAATCTATGACAGAAATAAAAGCAAGATTATTAACAGAGCTCAATCGCGCTATGTACTATGAAAAGTGATTCATTCTGTACAAAGACTACATCGTATTTAACATCAGATAAACTTCCACTGAAATAAGTACATTTTGAAACTGTTGAGCAACACAACAGAAATCACATGTAGGCAGCCAGGGGAACTCTTACGGATGTTAAAACTCCAAAAAAAAGTGTCACGTGGCAAAAAATCATAGAAAAGGAAATAAACATTTAATAACATGCTGAATTTGTAAATAATGCGGTGATAAATATTTGTCTGCTAATTAAAGCTCACCTGAGATCTGATAATTTTCTATGCTTTCTTATTGATGGTTTACAGCCAATTCTCCTCAGCTTGTTTAAAGTTTTCGTTATGAGTGTCTCCAACATGACGGCAATAACGTCACTTGCAAACTAAGAACACGAGCCGAGCCGCTCGCGCTTCTCCCCTCTTTTTTCGCTCGCCGTTTTTCGCGCTGCGCCCCAACTAACTAAACGCCTGGAAGAGGCTACTCAGGGAATTTACTATTTTCTGCTTCGCCTTGCCCTATCAAGGAATGGTTTTCCAAGACACCCGACCAATAACGGGGCTTGAACGGAGAAACGTGCACGCTGCTCCCCTACTATCCGACCCCTCCAGCCCAACCCCATCCCATAGGGTAATCCTCCGTAGGAAAAAAAAAAGATGGCGGCTGTACATCTTACCACAATACCATGTGAACCTTACACAGCCCATGAAGCACAAGTAAAGCTTTTTTTTGCTATATTTTTCCCTGTGCATGCTAGGTTTGAAGATTTTAGAACTTTTCTGTACGTTTTTATGGGGTTGTTAAAGTTCTCGTGGGCTAACAATTATGGGTAATGTTACCAGTCACCATCTTTTTTCCTAACGGAAAATTGTTTAACTGAAGAATCATGCACTCTCTTATGTACTAGCGCATGAATTCCTCTCACCTTTGGAACAAAGAGTAAACACAGCGTGACTGTTGTGGGAAGGAGCAGGAAAAACGACAGACATCCCACTAGAGCGTCCACGTACCCATCGATCAGAAAGGCCAGCGGTATCCCCACTATGACGCACACTGCTATGCTATATATGGCCATGCACACAAAATGCGAGTCATTGAGGGAGTGGACTTTGACCTTACGCGTGACCCACGCGATGAAGCAGCCAATCACCAGCATGAGAACTTTGTAACCAAGCAGAATGTACAGCCACGTTGTATAATATTTGGAAGTACAACCTTGTTGCTGTGGAACGATCCTTAAATGAGATTCTTCTCTAACCTAATGGAAAATAAAATTAGGAAGTCAATCTTGAAGTTTAAGTAACGAAGAAACTTGCAGTTGCAAACAAGCAATTGATGCATCCAAAGAAATTGGGGGAAAAAAATCCCCAGGTTTCGTAATCAGAGGCGAAGATTTCCATTTCCAGTTAAGCTCTATATCGTGTAACTAATGCCTTCACGTCATTTATCTGTTGTCTGGCTCCCGGTACATGGAAACCTTAAGCGGATGAGAGCGTGCTTTCCTTTTGAGTGAGCGAGCTCCATCTTAGATTTGATGGAAAACGTTTGCCTAAAGAGTAAGGGTGAAGCCAAAAGACAAGTGGGAGGAGAAGAGGAAAAAGTTATTATATTTTTCCCTACTACCACCCCCCTCCCCTTACCCCGCCCTAGCTCACTGACTCCTGCCAACCCCTTAAGTTTTGTTACTCAAGATACTTCACGATAGCGGCAGATCATACGAATACACAAACACCTAAAATTATTCAGCAGTCGACTTACACTCGTATTCAGGCTAGGTGCAGGGATAGAAGTACTTCTGGACAAGATGTTATATCAGCAATACATTTGTGATTACTGTTATCACATTTATGCAACCAAGCACAGTGCTTTCACTCCCGTAGCCCTGATCAAAATTCAAACTGCCTTCACTTGTTTTCATACTTGTACTTCAGTACTTATTGGGATAATTTGAACATACTTTTCGCTGTGATCATTTTCTCTCTTCTCATAACCTACTTCATTGGCTTTGTGTTCTTATTATAAAGAGAAATCAAAGGTTGATCAATATTGGCTGACCTGTGACTGTAAGTCAGTTGTTACTATCTGAGGTGTATCCACTCCAATCCACAGTGACATCACCAATAAGTCAACAACCACCAGGAATAACACAACGCCAAGAAGCTCCTTGTTCCTGAATGTCTAAACAAACAAGTATTCTTATTACTACAGTTGACAAAGCTCTAAGAAAATTATTCAAGGACAATTATAATTAAGCCCCGTCCACTACAGGCCGGAGGAATTTAAAAACGCAATAATCACCGGCCATTTTGGAATTTGTGTTTGAGGAAAACTCGGGCAGAGAAATCACATGATTATCGTGACGCCATCGTTTTCTAAAACCTCCGTGTTCAAAATGTTTTCCGTCCACACGAAAACGCAAAGCCGCCGTTTTCAAATTTCTCCGGTTTGAAGAGCGTTTTCGAGAAGGTTCATTTTCGAGATAGATTAGTGTGGACGATAAGCCTAACCGTAGAAATAAAGCTGCGTTTTCAAATTCCTCCGATGATATTTGTCTTCCGTTAAAATCCTGCCTTCGGCTGCTATGTTCTGCTTCATACTTTTCTGCTGTGTTACACACCATTGTTAGGACAAGAGTTAGACAGAATCGCCAAACACAAAGTGACTTTGTGAGTGGCTGGAAACAAGAAAGAGAGTTGCGCTTTGTGGTGCAATCGAGTGTAATACCTTTTTTGGGGGTTTAACGTTGTTAAAGATTTGATATACTCTCCACATCTTTGAAAACATTCCTCCAACCGCTAAACTGTAGCCAATAGACAGGAGAAAACCTCTGGCCTAAAATGAAATGACATTGTTAAGCATGCCTATTATTGGTGTGCACTGGCGGAACTATTCGTTGTGGCTGGAAAAATTAGAGAATAAACCAATCAAAATCAGAAGTATGGAATCTGCGTTAGGACGCGAATGTACATCTTTGCTGTGATTGGTTAGCGCACGTTGCAGGGATTTTACTTATCATTTGACGAGCTCAGCGCGAGCTCAGCTTAATCAAGAAAAAAGAAAACAGGGAAACACTAAAACACTGACAATGTGAATTCACTAGCTTACCGTCAAAACTATGCCATATGACACACGTAGTAAAAAAAAAAAATTCAGATTGGAAAACAACTTCCAATTCCAAACATATAACGTCACTGAAAGTGGAAACAAACGGCCACAAGCGTGATTTCTTAAATTATTACGAATTAAGGGAATTTTTTGAGAACCCGAAGATCGAGAAAATAAAGTCGTTATTGATTAAACATTCTCTTGCTTTTTTTTCAAGAGGTTACTGAACAAGCCATTTTCGACAGTAAGGCAGTAGCTACAACAAGACGTCCCGTCTCCTTATGGTGAAGAGCTGAGCTGACAGCTTTCGGATTTATGTAATTTGTAAAACACCAAAGACCGTGTTTGATGACATCTTCAAACACCGAGAAAACAGTTGAAAATTATACGACGCGCAGTGGAGTATTTTTAACGAAATTTGAGGTGTTTGGAAATGTGGTCAAACACTGCCTTGAGTGTTTGATTTATCTTTTCAATCGAAACTAAAACTGAGGAGAAAACGGAGAAATATATGCTTGAGAAGCATATGTAGTTAATGAAGTCTAAATTGTTTGAAGGCAAATGTTCTCAGTAAACTTACAATACATAGTCCTGCAAGTGAACTTTCATCCACCCGTTTGCCGTCAATGGCGACCATGTATACAGATACGTAGATGAAGACACAGCCAAGAATAATCAGGTTATTGCAGTTTGGACATGATAGCTCGATATAGCTGAAAAGAACGGGAATAGGAGAGTAGTTACATCACTGAAAAAAGCATTGCGTGACACATTGACGGGAGCAGCGTTGCCTGGACTCTTATCGACAACGGCAAATTAGCCAATCAGATTGCGAGATTAGTAGCAACTGTGGTTAAAAACGGAATCTCTTGACGGTGTGTACATTTTTTGCAAAAAAAATTTTCGGACAGAAAGATTGTCCGAAAATGTTACCGTCAAAAATTTTAAGCGTCCGAAATATTCACAGCACAGTATGATTTAAGAAGTTCCAAACCTCTTAGTTTGCTTCATGGAGCGAACTCTAATTGACACACTGCTTGAGATACGTAACGGTTTGATAGTATCTGTGTTATTTTCTTTTCGGTGAATCTGTAAAAACCTTGAGGGTGCAGTAAAACTATCATTCACACAGATGTTGTTTCGCTCCAATTGGTGTTTTGTAGGCGTAAATTTACTTAAGCTATGTTTCAGCTATGTGTCCGAAATTTTTGTCCAAAATGAGATGGAAAGTGCCCGAAAATTAAACGTCAGAAATGTTTTGCAAGTAATGTATTTCAGGGGCATGGGGGAGGGGCAGTCTCACCTGTGCTTTCGCCGCACAATGTTGAATCTTAAGAAGTACAGCGCTAGGAGAATGCCACCGCTGGCCAAAATAACGATGACCCAAAATAGTTGCGTAGAAACGTATTGCATGTCATATCTGATAACTTTGCTATCTGTAGGGGGCGCGCCACCTTAAAATGAGAAAAAGGAAGAAAAATAAGTGAAAAGAATTTGTTTGGTCACGAGAGCACTACAAAGACCTGCAATATTACTTTATACAGTTGTTTTGTTTTTACATCCCCTCGTTGAAGCTACTATTTCCTCATAATTTCCACTTCCCGTTTAGCACACAAGGTTAAACCAGTAGAGCAGATCAGCCATAAGAAGTAGTAGATCTTATAAGTAAGACTATGGTAGACGCATTGGCTGTTCGGAGTTAAAGTCTTAGCCGGGGTCACTGCATCGTGTTTGTTAGGAATACCTGCAAGTTAGCTGCTGTGACATTTTACTTTTCACTGTGATGTAACATCATACTTATAGGTAAGTGTATTTTTTAAGTAATAAATGTTGTTGTTGTTGTTGTTGTATTACACAATAACCTTTTATCGCGTGATATCGTTGCGTTGTGTTCGTTGCGTTTCGATTCGTTTCGTTTCGTTTCGTCTCGTATGGAATGGCATGGCATAGCATGGTATGGAATGGTACCGCGCCGTACCGTATCGTATCGTATCGTACCGTACCGTACTGTACCGTACCGTACCGTACCGTACCGTACCGTACCGTATCGTATCATATCGTATCGTATCGTATCGTACCGTACCGTACCGTACCGTACTATACCGTACTGTATTGCATTGAAGGGGTGAGGGGAGAGGGGAATCTGCACTGGATTAGCATCCCACCCAGGGTGAGCACCAACACTCCTGGTCGCTTAATGCTACAGATTCATATTGCTCATCCGATCCCGTATCTTATACTGCAGCATAAGAGAGTTCATGGATCGGAACAGTCATGTAACACGAGTAGTACGAGGCGACTTTAACTGGGCACGACGTACCTTGCCATAACACTTTAGCTCCGTCGAAGACAATTTTGTCTCTATCAGGAAAATACGTACCCACCACCACTGTCTCGCCATCTGTTGTTAAAAAAAGAAAAACATCAAAATTTAAACATGAATACAGCGTGCGCAGTCAAGCACACATTAATGAGAGACTTAGTCAGAGAAATAAAGTGTATATATACCTCAGTGGCATGGGGTCGTATGAGTATCCGCAGTAATTATCAGCCGAATAATAAACCTGCCTTAAAAGCCAGTTTGCTCGCAATTGCTGCTGAAGAAAAACCACTGAGTCAGGAGCCCATCACCCGGAGCCTCCATCTCCTATAATACTAACCCTGTGAGTCAACCCTTTCCCGTATCTTTCTATTTTTAGAAAGAGCTCTTGTGTGAGTTTTACACGATACCTTTCTAAATCGCTGCGATCCCCCTTTGGCCCCTATTTTACTTTTTTCAGTTGCAGAAACAGGATATCTCGCAGGAAGCCAAAAGATCCTTCGCTGAGCTCATTCGTAGGACAGACGAAAGTCCTAATCCACAAATGACGAAGTTATCTATCTAGTGAGCTATTCAAACTTACTTTGCATTTGCTTAATGCAAGCAGGCCTTGATCTTTCGCCCGTGTCTGAAAATTTTATTGTTCCCTGTAAAAGGTAACAGCATTCTTGTTGAAATCAGATTATCAAGAAATGAAGCATTTTTAAGGATAAAAGTTAGCGACTCAAACAAAAATAAATTTTAATTTGAAAGCAATACAACACTCCTCCGGAAATACTGTTTGGCGGGAGACCTGACTCTCGCGTACATGTGGTCAGGCAAAACTCCTTAAAGAATTTTATTGCTATTTACCGTTATTCCTTGGAAATTCACGTTTTCCAACGTCTTTTTAAGAATTTGCACCATGTTGCTGTCTTTGTAGGTTAAGTCCGCTAAAGATTTGTTCAACGTGGTCTTGATTTGATGCATGGAGGCGTTTAGTGTCAGAGCAATTGTCCACACTGAGTCAAACACAAATGGCACGTAAAGATCCGAGTTGTTCGTGACGTAAGTCTGTAGGAATTCTTCAGATGTCTAAAAATAGCCAAAGAACATCTTATAAATCATAAAATGTTTCCTCACGGGTGATTGACCTAATTACAACACGTAATGAAGCCAAAATTCTCCATGTTTTGAGCAATTTCGCCTGGGTGGAGAGAAGCACTGCGAAGGGAGAGAAGATCAAAACGAGATACCAGAGGCAAAGCCAAGTTCAAATTCTTGACACTTAGATGTAAAACCAAGGCATCGACAAGGCTAATGAGAATAAAATTAAATTGCGAATAAAAACTACCACATTCCCCGCTTTAGAAACTAAATCCGGGGCAAGTCTCATCTCGCACTCACTTGTGGTACCGTTAGTGGGGAAAATATAGCTTGTTTTGTCCTCAGTAACGGTCCTACAAGCCACTGCCAGATGGGACTTGCCCAGGCTTCTCAGCTCCTCGTTTCTAAACTTTCTAACTTAAGGTGGAAATCTCTTAACAACTCTTTCGATTCATGGTTACTAATAAAGGTGTCTGCTGTCACTGTAGACTTACCATTCCAGATACTGTTGGCTGATTATTTGAAACAATTCTGGCGCTTTCAATAGAGAAGTATCCCTCCACGGCCTTTTTCATCTTTTCTTCTGTACAATCTACTTCATTATCTTTCACCAACCACCATTTCCTGTTGTCATACCAGTCAAGCAACAGCCACATGTAATGCTCACCGAACATTCCTTGCTTGTAAGCCTACAAACAAGAGAGTCATGGTAAGCAAGGTCACATGATCAACACATGCACTTAACTGCTTATACTAGCCTCGAAGAGCCCGCTCTATATATCTAGTTAATCAGGAAGTCCAAGTATGAAGTAGAACAAGTAGAGCAAGTATGGAAGCGTTCGGTACATGCCAAGTGGAAAGAACAGACAACATATTGGCAACTAATTACCTCACAAAACACTTTTCGAGCGTGATCTTCGTGAAACATACCCACTATAATACGGGCATCTTTTTCCTGTTGAAAGTAAAATAAGCTTGGCATGAAAACGTTAAACACAACATGGACCCAAGGAACCTCAACATGAGACCATTTTAACAGGAGTAAACTTGACTGCCTGATATATGAGATGTTACATATCAGAGACTAGTTAAGCCAGCACTCGATACTCAGTCAGACCAAATCAGAGCAAAATTGTTTGTTTAATTAACATAGTTTTCTAATAGTCACTTTTTCTTGTTTTCTTGTCACTTGACTTATTTTTCCACCTTGTTCCCATAATTGTAAAACTATCTATCACGCAAAAACTGACCTACACATTTACTTGACCCCGACATCCCAACGATGTCGAAACGTCGACGGCCAACGATGTCGTTCAACGATGTCGAAACCTTCGCTAATTTCTGTGTTGAAAAACGTTTCACAATGTCGAGAAAATTTCTTGTGCTTGGCAGAAATAAAACGTGTTGTCTGAAAACCTACCTTTAGATTTTCAAGCTGCAACCCAGGATCATCACTGAACAACTCCGAAGCTATGAGCTCGAAGTCGTTGTTTATTAGTTTTTCTTGGAATGTGCCCATCACCTGAGAGAAATCAGAATTATAAGCTGGCTAGATAAATGAATTCATCAACATGGACAAGCCGAGAGCGGATGAACAGGAGAAAGAATAAATGTCTTCAAGAGTACACTGCGTTTAGGTTCATAAATTCATCACCAGTTCACCGCGAGCAAAGCCAATCATGAATTATCACAACAACTTCTGATTAAAATACTAAAAAGTTGAGTCTATTCCTTTGTGATAGGAGGGGCGTGCAAAGTCAAAGACAAAAAAAGAAAAGAATTAAAAAGCGAGTTATATTGGAATGTTACCTCATCAAAAACGTAATCGTTTTGCCGTATGGTGGCAATCCTGTTCCATTTAAAGTATTTCAGGAAACCCATCGTCGCGTTGTTATGTGCCGAGTCTGGTGGTACGATGTTAAACAACAAAGGATACTTCTGCTTATTGGACAGATCAGAGGCAGTGGAGGCGTATGACACCTGTCAATCAAGATTAAAAAGAAAATACTTTGATTAGCTATGGAGTTAAGGGGGCACTGTCGTATGTTTCTTAGGAGGGTTTGAAAAGTTAATGGTCTGATTTTGTGGAACAGAACTCGACAAACTACAGGTCGGCTGGACTCCTCTGAAAGTTTACAATCGTCTTGCAGCAAAATTTAGTTCCTTTAAGGCACTGAATTCTGTTATTTTGCTATAGTTTATATAACTACTATTTTAGACCTAAGGGAATAATTTGCCATTCATTATATTTAATGAACGGTCAAACGCTAATAAACATTACTTATATACCTGCAACAGGTTCCACAGCCTTCCAATCTGTGCTGTTGCTCGGGTTACCGATGAACACGCAGCTCCTAGGAGCATTATCATTGGGGGTCTGGTGTAGAGGGACTCAAACAGAGCATTCGTCCCATGCCCTGGATCACACTATTTAAAGAAAAGAAAGTAAAGAAAGTAAATTACTGTTATGATAATAGGAAGTAATAATAGATTGCACTTTATTTCGTCGTGACTGCATTTCTTTGCAATACTTTGCAAGTGGCCCAGCTAAATTCATTCAAATGACATGACTCTAGCTGAGATATAATAGGGGCCTCTCTTTCCGATTTCTTGCATTCTTAAGACTTGCAAATCTCCTTCGATCCACTTCTAAGTTTCAAATCCCGGCACGGCAATTTAATTTCGTGCATGTTTTTCTTCGGCGAAAGCGAGCTGTCAAGACGTTTGCAGTTGATTAAAAGATGGAAAGATGGCAATAATTACATATATCAAACACTGAATAGAGAAAGAGCAAGACAAATCAGTCTTCCACCACAGCATAAAATCACATTACATAAAATCACATAGCATAAAATCACATTACCAGCCAAGGAAACGATATTAGAACACTTAAGTCTAACTCTCCTATGTCTCCTGCTGTTCACATACAGGCTTTGAATTCTCAGCTTCGCATCCGCTATATTTGGATAGCTAGACAATGCATCTCCAAACCAAGTTCTGTATGCTAAGGAGTTGTTTTCTCTGACAATAGACCGTGAAGCACAATGTCACAATGTATTATAATGTCACCCTCCATTTTCTAATGACACAAAGGGAAATATTTAAACCGAACTGTTTGGTAGCTCTGACTGAGGCAATCGCTTTCGAAAGTTAAACCAGGGAAGCCGATGGAGAAACTTACTGAAACGAAATAAGGGCAATCAACATACTTTCAACACTCTAAAAAAATTGTTTTAAAGAAACAGCGTTGGAAAAAAAATTGAAATTTAAAATCTAGCGATAGGGAGCCTTGTCTCCTGCCAGGCAGCGCAGGACAGTCTTGTGTCTCAATTAAAACGAATACAAAGCTTAATTTCATTGTTAAGAAGTTGTTCAAAAAAGCAGTTAATATATAAACATTGGTTTCATTTGAGCGGTTCCCTAATACCTGTGTATTGTAAAACCCGAAGCAAAGTAGCAAATAAAGCAAAGAACACAAAGAATGAATCATAACACCGAGCAAAACAACTTGCAGTTCGTGAAACGCGCGGGAAAACATGCAACCGATGCACAGGCGCGGAAAACACGCGTAGAGGTTTGACGAGTGCAGCACGAGCGACCGCGCGTACGCCCGCAAAAGCGAACGCAAACGCGACCAAAACCCAACCAAACACATGATTCCTAATAAAGTAGTCCAATGAAAACCGTTCTACCGGTCCCAAAAGATTTGATAAGGTAAATCAAAACATTGTAAGTTTTTATTGACAAGGAATTTTAAAACATGCTGAATCATTCAATCTGAACGTCGCGTGATTTTGCTTATAACAATGAGAAGAAAAGATTGCATTCCTTCGCTAATGGCTATTAATCGCTCCGTAAAATGGTTTTTAGAAAAGTCAAGCAGCCGACTTGCCGAGGTTAATTAATTTGTCGCAATTGCCTTGCGTTTGACTAAAACGCAAAAACCGCCCTCCTCCTGTTTATTGCAAACCGAGAATAATAAAATAGTAGAGCTTTTTCTTACTAACAAAGCGAAGCAAGATTTCGTGTGGCCATGCAGTTTGGTTTTGAAACAATCACAATTGATTATCGTGCTAATCTTAAAGCTAATGCCCGAGGCAACAATTAACTTGATACGAGAATAGCTCGTTCTTGTTGAAATACTAACTGTGCGAAAGAGTTTTGAGTGAATACAACTGATTATAACATAACTTCCCTGAATGAATTTTGCTTACTAATTACGTTACAACTGCTTATAAATGCTTCATCGGAGAATACAGGAAACAGAGAAATTTGATAAACTCGTAGTTAATGCTCGTTTTACATGAAGACTGTCAAATATTTATAATAAGACAATGTGCTGGTGTGGGCAAGAAATAAAACCACGAACAGAAGACAAAAGATCCGACAGTATAATTATTAACTCAATAAAGTGGTAAAATTTTCACCTCATGTTGAATTCAGTACAAAGGGAAACGTTTCCACTCTCATTTTGCCATATATCTTTGCAATTGTGATGAAATGTACTTTTTTAGAAAAAACGAAATCATTTATCCAGAGTTATTTCGACGACATGATGTCATTATTTCACTTTTGATATTTAGTAATTAAAAACGTTGGTTTTAAATCGCTGATTTTCAAGCTTGGTTAATAGAAAGACATACTAACGGAAGTATTTAATGACTAACTATGTGTCCAATAAGAAAATGAATTACATCCCAGTCATTTTGTCGAGGAAATGGCAAGATCAAGAGTTCCTAGCTGTCATCTGCGGTTTTAAAAGTGTGCACTTTAAACTGTAAACCACTTTACGTAAATCATGTAAAAGCTGTGATGTAAATCGCTTCTAAAGAATTTAAAGAATTCCACTGGGGGCAAAGAACAATTCACTTTAAACAAGCAGCACTTTGAGCTTACAATCGAATATCAGTTGTTTAATAGCAGTGATTAACCTTTTGGAGAGAATCAAACAAGGTTTTTTTCAAGTAGTGTAACTGGTTTGACGTCAATGATTATAGAAATTTTCGCATGATAAAATTTTCCCCATGGTTGATCAGTTGAAACTTTTGTAGATGGCGCGTGCTTGGTGGTCCCTACCGGCAAATTCAAACGCGAATTGTAATGCAGAAAGACTAAGAGGAAAAGCAAACAAAGAAAAAGTGACATCCGAAAAGCTCCTACCGCAACCAAATGACGGTCACGTCTTGTTTACCGAGTTTGAGGTTAAGAGCGCATTACGTAGCAAAGAATTCAGTAATTGGAATGTTATAAAAAAAGACTCTTCTTGTCTAATAAACATATTAAATATGTTCTGGTTAACTGAAGGTTGACTTTAGACTGTTCTGGTGTCATCAGCGTTAGAAATTACTGGATCATAGTTTAACTTCGACGTTTTGAAATGTATTAAGTGGATTTAACCGCAAAGATACGGTTTTTTAAGTGACAACAAGGAAAAAATCGCGTTTGCAAATTTTGTTCCGAGGCACGATTCCCATTGATCTCGCATTTGCTATTTTCCTTTTGTTTCTAATGTAACCACATCATTTTGGCAAGCTTAATTCTTTTTTGAATGGAATAATGCTTGTTTATTTTCATGTAGAGATTCAAAGGTATTTGTACTAAACAGCGCATAATCACCGTGGAAATTAACCGTTTAGAACTTTAAACATCAATTTCCATACCCTACTTTTTGCACAGAAGTTTTTAAAAGGACATCAAAGCCAAAAGAAACAACATCACTTGGAAATATTTAGTTTCTACTCGCACAGGCTGTCAGCGTTGCAATGCAAAATGTCAGAAAGGTCAAAGTATACTTTTCATTGTACTCGAGGAACAATGAATCAGTTGGAGACCGCGAGTTTCAATACCGAAAAAAATTGGATGTCAACTGAAGTTGCAAAGGAACGCAGTTACAGCCAGAAAATCACAAAATTGAAGTTGCGTCTAGGGAAATTACAGTTTGATTAGGTAAACAAAAATTTAGTTAAATACCTGCGTGTCATTCCAGATCAGTTGAAGTCGGTAACCGGGTAGCACATCACTTCGTCTGTTCACCATCTCAATCGCACGTTCACTGGCAGAAAGGAGTGACTTTCCCGCCGAGAACGCCGAGGACCCACTCATTGGAAACAGCCCTCCTACATACAGTGTACTAACTGCGGTTTTCAGCGGCAAATTGGCAGTGAAATACACAAATAAAATGCAAAGGGCGCTAACAGATGGCCAAAAGTGTATCATTCTGTGCTGTTGTTGAGATTATGTGCTGTCGACAGCGCTTATTAAAGGAGTCTTTTCAGTCGAATTTGAGCGCGTCTCAGAGAGTTGCGCTCACTGCGCGTGGGTTATTGAGAAGAACTTATCCCTCGTAAGATGGCTACAAAAACATGTATGACTTCTTGAGCACTAAAAGCTCTGTGTTTACGTAAGAAATGCATGAGTAATCACTTGCTGAAGTGACTCTCAAAATAGTTTGTATGTTGTCTTTGGCTTGAGGTCACGGTGTGATTTACATACGTCCAACCAATCACCTTAACCTAAGTGTAATAATTCAACAAACCAAGAGCGATAAAGGAACATTTTTTACATGAAAGACCATCATTAAGTCTGATAATTTGAGATAAATTGGAGTCAAATATTTTTCGTCTTATCAAATGTAGCAGTCTGAGAAATGATAAAGTACTGTATGAGCATTAAAAAGCACGATCTGTGTTCACGAAGTTCAGTGTAGCCACGCTGAATATTTAAATAATGAATGAACGGTCGACTAGTTTTTGATTGTTTGCCTTTTTCTGTGCGTTTAATTTCCTTCTAGTTTATTGAATCTGACTCAATAAATCAGGATTTGATACAAAGTTCTGAGACGTTAAGGGCAAGCTATGGCACAAGGAACTTTGCTGGCAAGAGAAACCTCATTGAGGATCGGTTTTTAAAATGGATAAGATCTCTGGAGCCAAAAAAGATTATTTCGTCTTTCAAAGTCGAAAACGTGCTTAATCTAATCAAAACATTGTTATCTGTTTGCATTCCCGCATTTTGTTCTGTTTGTGAAATCTGATAATTCTCTAATACTACGCAAATGCGACTGGTAAAATCTCTAGACAAGACCATCTGGTTCGAAAACAAACGCTTTCCAAATGACTAGGTGAAAGGCAAACTTGATCACAGAGTATAACATTTTTCATCGCTTTCAATTTTTGTAAGTGCGACTCCAAATGTAAACAATGATGTTAAAGTCATTGGTTGTTCGTGTTTACCTTCTACTACGATACTGCTAGGATTTCTAGCTACAAGAGAAAAGAATTTTGATTTCGAATCTTCGAGGAGGTCTTTTAAACAAACTGCTCGACAAAGGTAGGGCCATCGTCGCAATTTAGAGCTGTTACTGTTTATGTTGACTGCTTTGCACGCAGACAATGCCTTCGGAAAACCATGGCAGTACTCCGTTTCCACGCTCCAACTGGTTGAGAGGCGAGGTTTCCCCGTAATTTTCTCCCGGGATAGTACTTTATATAGCAGTAATAGGGCATACCTCCAACTAACATGTGATGGCAAAGGAAAATGTTTCACTACTGGAAGCAAAATCTGATTTACATCTTGTATACTTTTATCGTTGTCCTGTTGTTTTTTCGAAACCTTACAAGTTAAGTGATATTAAAGAACGCTACAGAGTTCAAATATAAGTTATATCTTACGACCTACCCTCAGACATAAGTTGTTTCAGCATGTTATCTTTTCATTACATACCATCACAATTCTTGTGTTTCCGCCAAACTCCTACAAAGCTAAGAAATATTTCCATAAACTCTCCAAGTGAAAAACATTTATCTACATTTACATGTGTTAGATATTCCTATTTCATTCACCGTTTCAGTTTTTCAGACTCAGTTGATAATCTAACTCGGAAGCAATTTCTTAAAAGCTTATTTAATACTCGTAGAATCAACGTTACGTTTGCTTCAATTTTATGGCCGTCATACTATTAGTTTCACAAGGAGGGACATCAGCATGTGGGCTGTAGACTAACTACTGTAATTTTCTCAAATTTTGAAATATCGGGTCTTGAAAAACGCTTTCCAGGGGTAATTTACACAGAATGTTGATTATTTCCTGATCTACAACCTGATAATAAATTAACCTGATAATAAACCTAGTTTTTCGATGTTTTTATGCCAAAAAAGAAATAGTCTTTGTAAAATAGACGAAAACCACCAATAGCATTACTGTATGCAATCCATGCAGAAAATATTCCGTAACGTTAACAGAAAGTGAAAAGTAGTAAAAACCTTAAATAATTATCATAATATATCATTATATCAAGGCAATAATTATTATAATACAAATTATATGTCGAAGCGATAATTATTACAATACAAATTCTGTCAAGGCGATAACCGTCAATCACACAAACGAGGTGGCAATTTCCAAATCGTTCGTTGATTTAATCTTTTTGGGTGCCAAACCACTATTTGTATTCTTCAATGACTCGAGAACCTTGCCTAGTAAACCCTCCACCAGTGCAAGTCTCTTTTCCATCTTTTCCAAGTGCACATCTGTCGAAAATGAAGCATTTTTCTGGTCACTAGGCAAGTTTTCATTCGCATTTCCTCGCCTGCGGGGAGCTGTCACTAACAAACTGTCTTCTTCAGTGATTGTTTGGAGCATGTCGATATAAGCTCGTTGATCTTCTTGCCTAACCACATGATCTTCCTGTGGTAAGGAAAACAGAAAACACATGGTGTGCAGTTTGCTTTAACGTGACACTCATGCTTTTATAGGAGTACGCGCCAACTGATTAGTTGGATATCAACACATTGTCAACCACTTGAAGGTGTATAAGAAGCGTATTAAAGTTGAGAACATCCGAAAAATGGGAGCAGCCAATGAGGAATCGAAAATATTTTTTTGTTACTTTAAAAACAAAAACAAAAATACTGGTGGGTCGGGTGATAGCCGAGAACGAACATTTTACAGAGATAGCCTTACGAATTATAAGAAAACTCGAAAATTTTGAATCAAATTGAATTAAATTTCAAGAAGCGATGTTTAGGAGCAGTTTTCAATTGAGTGTCGTAAAACCAAAAGCAAGGTAATCGCTATAGCCAATCACAGGGCACAGATAATACAGTGAGCTAATCAAAACTGGAAGTCATTACATGTAGCTGACGCAAAGCGTGGGAAAACGCATGCGTGTGAGTCACGATTGGTTTTGGTTTCACTTCTGATTGGATGAAAAAGTGGCGCGAGTTTTTAAACCAAACGCAAAGCGTAGAAAGTGCAAAACAATTACTTTTCGACACTCAAATGAAAACCGCTCTATCATCATGTTATTCCAAACCATGATGAGACTGCAAGTCGTCTTTTTTTTATTCTCAGATCACTTACCATATCATTAGAGTCTAGTTCAAACGCGAGCACCATTTGTTCCATGATACGCGTCCTGATCTCAGGGTACACCCTCATGACTCGCAAAAGATCCTGCCAAGCAATGATGTGGACCTGGGAACTAACCTTAGAGAGCAGGCTTGCTCGTGATTTACAGTGGTTATCAGGCCTGCTACGACGTGACGTCATGTTGCAACCAACGATATCTCCTGGACCTGAATACATGGACAAGATACTATCAAAGGCCATTAATTTCGCGACGTGACATTTTTATTTTATATATATATATATTTTTTTTTTTCCCCGCTAGTTCTTCTTCTGTTTCAAAAGCTAACGAGCAGTGCCGTGCAGAAAGCACTTTTGCTTACTTACTTACTTTGCTTAATTACTTCAGGGTGTAAAGAAGCAAAATTACTTTAACCCAAAAGTTTCCGGTCAAAAGAGAGGGAATGTATAGCGAGTTCACTGTTCCAGGCTCCCAGTCAATGGAAACGATGGAAAAATTGGGTGGGTGAAAGAAAAACGAATAGGGGCTGGGGTAGAAAATAAGTAGGCCTTTCCATTTAAAATATTATCAATTTCTTCAGTTTTTCAAGTGTCTTATAGTGCTCAACCCACTGGGTCAGTTATCCTATTTATCAGTAGAAATATTATTAAAGGAAAAAAAAAACATTTTTTAGAAGTGAGAATGGCTATAACGATGGCAATAGGAACAGGACTTCAGTATGAACTACAAGCTTCCCCCTCCTCCATCCCATTAACCATCCCAGTCCAAAATCAATACAGGGCAGCTCGAGGTTGGCTCCATCGATTCCTTAAATGTTTCTGTGCTTAACTTTCATGATGAAATGAGAAGCAGAATGGTTAACGTTGCTTTCCTGAATACAGTCTACTGGCCTTAATGCAACAGAACCTGTACGCATTAGTAACCTGACCTTACCCAGATACACCATACTCTGATCTCCCTTGGTGACATCCACAGTTCCTGTCACTATGAAGTAAAGCTTGGTAACCTGGTCTCCTTCTTTCAGTAGAAAGTGCTTGTGAGGAAACAGCTCGATATGGAAAGCGGTTGCAAGAGCACGGAGACTGCCCTGGCTGGCGCCTCGGAAAATCTCAAACTGTTCAAACAGGCTGTGATTCAGATGAACCCTGATGTCCGCTTGGAGAGATTCTGGAAAGCGGTACATGATCTGAGGGTGAAATAATAATAAATGTTCTCTTCATTGATTAGCTTTGAGACCTTTAAATTGGAGAAGTTAGGTTGCTTTCTATGATTGTTGAATAAACAACATATTCTTTTACCATTTACGTTCTCTTACATAATCAGGAGCTCCATATCTCTACAAAACAAAACAGCAAAAATACCAGCTTCCTTTCTCTGACTACCTACAGGAGGTTTTTGCCTGGTCCTAGAGTATCCAGGAAACGTGTCATATTTGAACCATACAAAATTAACTAGTTTATCACATGACATCCTGTAGCTCAATTTTAGAATATCCGACCGCTGTCCTTAAGGGCACGGGCTCGACTCCCATCCGGGACTTGTCTCCTTTGTCCCACACTCGTGACGAGTGACTCTACAAACCAACAACGGCAACAAAGTGTGCGGACCTGAATAAGACTTTTGGAGTAGAAGGGAGTTTTTTGGTGCTATTGTCCCATCCTCCTTCTATACAGCCTCATCGAAAGGCGGAAATCCTGAAATGGGGCTCGACAAAACTGGAATTTAAACTTTTGTTGTTGTACTCAGTCCCCGGGCCAACAGCTCCCGTGTGACGTACACATTTTCATACCGATTCAATGTCGTCCCCTTTGGCTGCGGTCTTTTCCTGGGCGAAGTATTCTCGTAGGGTCCCCTGAAGACATTCTGGTATGTTATGCAGTGCAATAAATTCCTTAACTACTCGCAAGTCTCGGTGATATCGGGCTGTGCGGGAATACAGGCGTTGTATGATCGCCGTCAGGTTTCCAAAGATGGCCGCGTAAAACAATGCTGAGGGAGAAAAAGGTGTAGCGATTACTTAGGTGTTGAGGTTCTAGGGAGCCGGCCTAGGCAATGAGAAGCTCTCTTAATTTCACTCAGAGCGCCCAGCGAGAAACGAACGAGAAAACTGGCTAAACGAAAATGGGGTGTGGTCCAGGGGTTGTGGCACCTTGCTCAATAATCCCGAAGAACTTAGGGGCTGTTAGAATTTTTGGCACCTCAAGTTCTTCTGATACTCCTTTCAATGTAAATAGAATTCTTTTGAGTTAAATTGTTTAAACTATTCCAAAGTGCAGTCTAAGAACTCAGGGTACGCTACGTACTTCGTTACGCAGAGTTAAAAAATATCTGGAGAACAAGGTATTCTTGCAATTAGTCCTACATATTCACAGAAGTTGCTCACCGCTTAGTTGCCAGAGACCACCACAACTAAACGGGACATTATCGCGGTAAATTTTTTGTATTTTTCGTTAAAACGCTTCGTTCTTAAAATCATAGAATAGAACACCAATATGGGGATATTAAGTAAATTGTTGAAGGGAGAGTAAATTGGAAATAGTTTTTAGCGATTCTTACTACAAATTAACGACAACAAAAAATACCTGCCAGATTTTTTCAATAGGAAATCACAACTTCGTCGATGTACAATCCCATTATAACAGCCTTTTCGTGTTTTCAGTGCACTAGTATAGTGATTTTTAACAAGACCAGACCTGATTGCTTTTAGGTTTCCATCAGTGAAAATAAGTCTTAAAAGAAGTTTGGTCACGGCCGCGCATGCGCGTCCGATCACGGAACAGTTTGAAAGTTTTAGCCTCAAACTTTCAATATCGTCGAGGAGGACGCTTTTGTAACGTTATCCGAAAATATCTTTGCCATCCTTGAGTGGTTTATTTTTTTGATAGTTGTAATAGCTCAATTGATTGTTGTGGAGTATTTAGATGTAGATTTTGGTTCGCGTTTGAGGTTTAGAGAGTGTTTTTCGTGCATGTTTTGATGTCTTCATGAGGTGGTCGGCGAACTGGAAGTGGCCGAAGGAAGATTCAGGCTTCACTTTCTGAGGGCGTAAACACTAAAACGAGAAAAAAGCCTCAAAACGTGGACAATGAATGGCTATATGCGAGCAAAATTCTCGCACCTCGCAAAATTCAATATAGCGACTACTTGGGAATCGTAATGAAGTTGTGCCAAATGTTGCACATGCGCAGGTCATGACGCAGCTCCTTTAAAGTTTAGACTCTTTGACGTCTGGCTCATGATAGAGACCCATTTATTTTCGTAAGAGAAACATGCAGCACGCTGATGCAATAAATAACCGTATGTGAGGAGTGTTCGTTATCGTTACCGGCATTTCTTAGTTCGCTTTAGAACTGAAAAATCCAAGATTTGTCCACCGGGCAGGATTTATCAAATAAGTGAACTCGATTACCTAAAACCAGGCGAACTGGAGAAGGACCTAAGGTGGTACGACACCTTTAAAAGGGAAATTTTAAACATTATTTGAAACGTTTTCATTAGTCCCTTCAGTGATAATAGCGGAGCTCCGGCGGCCCGAAGGGCCGCCAAGCGGAGCCCCATACTCATATAGGAAAGAAAAAGAAACCCATGAGTTGATTTTCTCATGGCTATCATGGCTAGCGCTATTGCTCGTGGGCGCGTACGCACGACGGCGACGGAGTCGCGCAACATGGCGGCCATACTCCAAATAATAGGTTGACAGAGATATGCAGCATTGGTTTACCGTGTACTTCTTTGATATTGGACATCCAAATTATGATCAATTGACACCTGTCAAATCAAGGTATCTGCTGATCAGCATCACGTGGCCATATCGCTGGCTCAAGTTTACAGCTCATCGAGGACGAGTGTTTTTTTACAGTTGACTGCTGACCAAGTGCTGGTTTTTCGATTGGATCGCGGGCTCATCCTAGGTTAACTTGTTGAAAACAGGGCAGGATTGTTCGGAAGCCGGTTAACGCTAACCCAGGATTAAAAGTTAACCGAATTATAACTTTTTCTTCTATACAAATGTTTTTTGCTGAATTTGTTTTGTGTATACAGTGATTATTAAAACTGAAAACAGAAGGCTAAACAATATACAGAAAACCTCAACGCAAAGTTACAAAACTCAAATCAAAATTCTACCTTTTTCTGGGTTAGCTTAATTTGGCTCTGAACAACCCGGCCCAGGAGCTACGCTTTTAGGCTGGCCTAAATCTATATATTACTCACTGAGAGAAATTGTTTGGCACTGTTGTTGATACCATCTGTTACCATAGCAACAGGACCGCCCCAACTAAACCCTCATTTTACAGGCATCACGCCAACAGCAATAACTCTATAACGAAAAATCCTGTGTCCCTGAAATTTTCAGGATATCTTATGCATAGATAGATCTCTGCAATGAACCCAAAATATTCTATATAGCATGATTTTAACCATGTCACATAATTAAAAACTTTCACGTAAACAAATAATGGGCCCTTTCTAGAAAAAAAATATGCCTGTCATGGAGTGGTCTTACTGATTTGTGTTTTCGTACCTCCTATCAGCATCGTCATAACAGAGAAGATTTTCTCGCTGTCAGTATTGGGAGCCACGTTACCAAACCCGATACTCGTCAAGCTTGTCAAGGTAAAGTATAGAGCAGTGATGTACCGGGTCCCAGACCCCGGTCCACTGCCCGGTTCTGACTGATTTATTGGCTGGTCCACTTCGCGCGCGAGCGATTGAATCCAACCATACGATAACTCGATTTCCTGCTGACCAATCACGTGCCAGATACAAGCTAACCAATGAGCAATAAGAGTGAAAATTGACGTCAGCAGGAAAATGACAGCTATACCGTACTCGGAATAGCGATCCATTTTGCGAGAAACTCTGATAAGTCGGAGAAGACGAGCGGTTTTTAACAGCCCAGTAAGGGAGGCTGCCTGTGATGAAAATAAAAATAACATACAAAAATAGCCAGTTAAAAAGGTACGAGTTTAGCAAAGTTCAGGCGTAAGTCCTCCGTCAGAGCAATTCAGTTAATAATTTTCACGCAGGAAAACAGTCTTGATGAAACTAACAATCGAACTTACTATTCTCCAAATCAAATAGGTAAAATGCTAAAATTCAGTTAATTACCATTCTTGGTGTTTTGAGCAGCATTCGCAGTACTCAAAGCTATCAATTCTATATCTCGTTTCCGTTTTCGGAATTCCGGCTACTTTCCTAGAAAGATCATATCAACGTTAATCGTTGTTTCATGTCCTCAACTTTCAAAAAGGTGTCAAAACTTCATTTTTACAATAACTGTCTAATTCCTCGCGCGCTGATTGGCTCATTTTTATCATCAATAAGAGTACAGACGGATAAAATTTTAATTTATGGAAGCTTTCAAGTTCAACTCTCAGCTGTCAAACTGTCAACTTTTTAGCCAATGAGATTCTATGGCCTTTTTTAGTAGCCAATCAAAAAGTGAGAAAAGCTGTTGACAATGTTCGCGTCATTTTGAATAAAATTCACTTATCTTTGTTTACTGCAAGTTTACGGAGTCTTATCCCCTCGTTTATTCCCGGCATTTGACCATTTTGGGGTCTTGTTATTGTAAAAAAACAAATTGACGTCAGTTTTTTATGCGTCTGTCCTCTTATTGATGATAAATTGCGTCATAACACTGTCAGAGTTTACTGCGGCTCGTGGTTCCACAGCCACTTTGACAATGTTATGACGCAATTTATCATCAATAAGAGGACAGACGCATTAAAAACTGACGTCAGTTTGTTAATTGATAAATTTATATCAAAGAACAAAAACCAACATTGAACAAAAGGTGATTCAATTCGCGCTAGATTATTTGTTTAGATCAGTTTTTTAAGCTTATTAGTATTGCTTTAAGCCCCACCCAAACAATCGCAACATTTCAACACAACATATGCCAACGTTGTTGGCCCAGCATTTGCAATTCAAGCTCCGGCCAAGTGATCGCGACACTTGAAGGCAACATATCGCAACATTGTTGGGTGCAACATGTTGCGCGCGTTTGGCCACCCTGTTTGCCACGTGTTGCGACATGTTGGGTGTTGAAAATCGAACTAGTGCGCATGCCCTGGCACAACATTGTTGCACGAACCTGGCCAAACGACTATAACATCATGCAACATCCACAAATCTTGCATGAAAAATTTGATCATTTTCAAATTTGAGCCAACAACACCTAACATGTCGCAACATGTCGCAACAAGTCGCAACACGTCGCAGCAGGGTGGCCAAACGCGCGCAATATGTTGCGTTGCGCTCGATAATGTTGCGATATGTTGTGTTGAAATGTTGTGATCGTTTGGCCGGGGCTTTATTGTCTCATTGTTGTAGGCCTCCCTTTTTAACTTCGTAAATATTTTTATCATTTTTCTTACTTGTTTTGTTGCAGTCTAACGTTCGCAACATTTTTAAACTATTTTTTACTGTTAGAAACATGTTTATGCTAAGTTTATATACTCTTTCTCCCACTTGAAAATGACCTCGGAGAGGTCGAAAAGTCGTTACTTCTTATTGTTAGTTTTTATTGCAAAATCGATCTCTAACAAGCCAGTTACTCGTTAAGAATTTCAGACTGTTTTATTTTCGGACCCTTTTTCTGTCCGAAATTAAAATGGTCTGAATTTGTTTTGCAAGTATTGCAGTGCATTCTTCTGACTTGTATTCTTACCCCGTTAGCCTGGTCCGGTATGAAGTAATCAAATGGGATGGCAGCTACAAAATCCACAATAAACCATGTCTTGAGATAATGGATGGCAATTTTCTTCGGCGAGCTCACAACTACCTCAGACTTTTTCTCCACGTACGTAGTCCTAAAATTAATCAGTATGTCGATTATAAACATCAAGTCCACGATTAGATTGACGATCTCTTGCGGTTCGCCCGAGTAGATCTTCTGCCAAACGGACCTCCTTGGCTTCGCTTTGGTGTTGCCTAAGAAAGCCGCCTCATAAGGAATAAGAATTGCCGTGAACAGCACCAGAGCGAGGACGAACCAGTCCCAGGCCACTTTGAACATGGACTCGTGGGGAATCGCACATTTTCCTATCTTGTCAGCGATTTGTGTTCTCGAGGAAGTCTTCGGTTTGTAATCCTTGGTTAGATTACGCATTTGGGATTCAGCGATAAATTCCAGGGCAACAGAAGACATGATCTGGAACAGAGACACGGGTATAAAAATAGTTAATTGAATTTCAATTAATGCTGTCATTTTTATGCGAGGTCAGAAAATCCCATGAATGATCAAGAATTTCTTGAGAATATTTAAGTCGCTGCTTAGAAATTAAATATCGAGAATCGATAGCCAGCAGTTTGCGGAAAATCGAAAATCCTCAGTGATACTTTGCCTAAAAAACACTTTTAGGGGACCATTTTCGATTGTACCATCGCCACCTTTTAATTCTACCTTCCACATTAAGACGGAGGATTTGAAAACGGAGGTTTTACTAGCTCTGAAAACCCATCAAATGTTTTTCGTCCACTCTTCACCAGAGGAATTTTAAAAAAAACGCAACAATCACCGGCCAGTTTGGATTTGTGTTTGAGGAAAACTCGGTGAAGGAAATCACATTATTATCGCGACGACATCGTTTTCGAAAAGCTCCATTTTCAAAATGTTTTCCATCCACATGAAATGAAAAGCCGGCGTTTTCAAGTTCCTACGGTTTGAAGAGCGTATTTTTCGAAAAGCTCCGTTTTCGTGACGGATTACCTGGACGGTAGGCCAAACCCTAGAAATAAAGCTGCGTTTTCAAATTCTCCGACGTAGTGTGAACCCTGCCTTAAAGTTTTCGAGAAAATCACAAAAATAGAAAAGACGTTTTGCCTCATTAATATGGAAATTGGCCAAATTCCACTCCTTGTATTGAAACACTTTGCAATGCTGATAAGAACAAATATCTCTAAAACAGAGCGCAACTTTTTTACTTTCTGCCAGTGGCACTGTGGAAAGTTCTGGGGTTGTTTCAAAGGCTTCAACGTCCTTAAAGAAGTGCCATCTCGAAATTTAACGTTAACGAGCTTCAATGAAAGTTCAAGACCTTATTAGTTTCAGAAGCTTAAAATGCATCTTGGTATGTGCGATGTCAATTTTTAGAAACCCCCTGGGAGCTTTTTATGCACCTGGATGCTTTGATCAAGTTTGAATTATCTAGTATCTGTGAATTACTTAATACGAGTAAAACCTTTGGAAACTACTTTTTACTTACGTACCTTAGCGGTACGCGTCACTCAAACTTCTCTCTTGCAAAACATACACTGAAGAGAAACGACCAAAGTAAGCCGATCAAATGCCACCTTTTCAGAGAAACGTTCTTATACGAAGTTATGCTTTACCTCCATACAAATGTGGAGGGGAAGAGTTTTAGGTCTTTGTAAATTTAAATTATTAAAATGATTTGTTCATCGAGAAAGGAATAGTAATCAATGCCGAACATGTAGTGAACAGTTATTCAAGAAAAAAAAAGCCCCTATCTTCATCTGGTTAACATGTAAGTCCGTGCACCTAAATTAGCTCCACATGCCTTTGTTAGGAAATTTATTTTTGACGTGAAACAAAGTTTCCACCGTAGCTTAGTAATAATTAATTGCTGGAAGCTGATGTTTCCTCAATTAAATGCGCATACATAAAAATATTTAAACAAAACGTTTCTTCAAGTCACGAGAAGTTTTTGTCTCACTTAAAAGGACGGAATACCAGCTACTGTAGACTATTTGCTAAATATTCTGCCTTAATTTAGCAAATTACCTATTCAAATAAACAGTTTCTTGCTGCCTGTATGCAAATGATGCTAGATTTGGTTTTGACATGTCAAGACAACTAAGCAAAAAGGTGCAAACGTATTGAATTTAAGCCTGCAGTGAAAACAGAAACAGAAATTGCGATCTGATTAAAAGACTTGATGAAAAATGTTTTGCAGTTTCACGACTTAACTGGCCTAGTAATACAAGGTTATATACTTATTATAACTAAATACAACTAGTTCTTTTAGCAAAATATCATAACGTCGACCTTTTTTGAATTGGCTTACCTAACTAGTGCAGACATTCGTAGTCTTCTTCGAAATTTCGCTGACCTGGATGTAAGTTCGCTCCCTCGCGTTTAATGAAGAATTACATGTCAACCCGTGGGTGTTAAATTTACGCGTTCTGTAGACAAGCTGTCAGTTCTCTCTTCCAACCATCTTTCTTTGTGGATAACTTAATTTTAAGGCGTCAAATAGATGGAGAATTCTTTAAAACCAGGTGGAAAAATATGGAGTTTTTTGTTTGGATGTTAGTTCATCAGATGCGATAATTGACTAGACTTCACCTATTCGCACAAATTTCGGTGACTGACTAAATGTTTAATCTCAAAATAATTCCTCCAAATTTTAATAAATGCATTTTACACAAGAACTAAGTTGAACAATCTGAAGCCACCGAAAAATTTTGAAGCTAATTTGGTGCTTTATAAGTTTGCTTATGCAAATAACTCTTCCCTTGAAGGTAATTATTTTTACGTGGGCATAGAAATTTCTCGGCTCGATTTAATAAAAACAAAACAAAATAAAGAAACCATCTGGTCAAAGATTTAAGAAATTGATGGTTTGACTAAAATAACCCAATCGACAGTGAAAATAAATAAACAGATATTCACTAAACTCAGCTGGTTATTTACTGGTTATTTATACAACAACGCCAAGTTTTATAGAAGTAATTGCTCAATTATTTCAAGCTTGTTGTGAAACACGTTCCTTAGTGGGGCTTAAGCGGAGCATGATCAGGTGAGGACTTTTGATTCCCTGCCAATCGTTGCTTTCCATTCATTTCTTGCGGCGTCGACAAAACCTGGATCGGATCGGACCGGATCACGGATCGGATCACGGACCGGATCACGGATCGAATCACGGATCGGATCACGGATCGGATCACGGATCGGATCACGGATCGGATCACGGATCGGATCAGGTATCGGATCACGGATCGGATCAAGGAAAAAAATTCAAAATTCAAAATTCAAGATTCAAAATTCAAAATTTTGTTGAGCAAATTACGCAAGAGTGACTACTGTGAGCAGAACATTTTATTTAATTCAGGTGTGATATTCCTTTATACTTTTATAATATCAAGCCAACTGGGAGCTGGTCACAGATGAATTTTTTTTCCGGCTGTTGGGTTTTGATTGCGATGATCAATCATGTCTTCATATCTTTCTCCGCAGTTCAGATAAATGATATTTCGTATATTCGCTTGCATCAAAGGTAACCTGTCATAAAACGAGTCAGCATGGTAATAATAAGACGAACGTATGAATCGAAACACAAAAACTAAAAACAATAAAAAATTAAACACCTGATAATTTCAAACAATTTCCGTTCTGAGACAAGTCTATACTTTTACAAGATGTGAGTTTGGAATACAATATTTCGTACTGGAATAAAACGAAACAGACCATTTGTATTTCAAGGAAGTATAGCTGTTTTACAAAAAAATATAGGAATAACATCGATAGTGTGAAAGATAACGCAACCCGAGAATAAACAACATTTTAGTCACGTCACGATTTTAGTTACGTCACGATTTTTAAAGTCATTTTTTAGGGTCGTAAGGAGTTGCCTTTATATGGAATAAAACCTTAAAATGATCGTGTTCTAGGATAGAAAGCACTTAAGAGGCAAGAACAAATCAAAACGGAATGAGGACTGCAAATGACTGCAACGTTGCGTAATTAGAACGTTGTATATAACGTCATAAAGCTAATTTGTAATAGTGCTAACCGGACGACTCACGAGAAACTACAATACGCCACTGGGTAAGAACTTTGAACTATTACTTTTTGAGTCTTTGATTTTACTAATACAAATTCATGTAAACAGATTTTGAACGTTAACTCTCCCACTCCGGTGTTACATATTGGTAAATAAATGGAGATGTTTAAAACCACGGTGAAAAAGTATTCGAGTCAGCGCTAGCGCTACAATGACGAACTTGAAAAACTAAGCTAGTTTTTTCGAGATGCGAAAATCGTGACGTAGCTCCTTTAAAGCAAGTCTTTCGTACGTAAGCTTTCTCATTAACTGTAACGCTAACTCTAACGCTCACATCGGACACGAAAAAGTAGCGGAGAATTAGCTACTGATACTAAAAAATGAGATTTCAGATTTCAGATTTTTATTAATTGACACTATTTACAGACATATTTCACTATCGCACACTATTACAAAAAATTCATTAATTAAAATATGAAAATATAACAATAATAATAAAACCAAAACAAAATGTGCTCAGTGACCAAAGAAGCATATGTTATCGTGTTGGTCACTGACACGTTCAAAAATAAAAGACAAGACACATCAATTAATAGAAACAATGCGATAAAGGAAGTAAAATGTGAATAACAAAAGTATTCGAAATAAACAAGTTAAATGAATAAATCATAATGCTGAAGAGTAATATTGAGTATTTAAAAGGTATAGTTTATATTGCTTATAATCCGAGAATGGGAGGTTCACGCAAGCTTCAAGCCAACTAACGTTCAAATATAACTTCATCTGCCTGTTCATTACAATTTAAATTCGTCGTAAATTAGGCGCTTATGTGGCTTTTTAAATGACCTCTTGTCATTCTCTGTAATTAACATGTCATTGCGTCAAATTCGGGATTCTTACTTTTATTTATCATATTTTAGTTTTCCACTTTTATTTTTTTATTTATTATTATCTTATAAATGATTTGATTTTTTTTTCTTTAAAACGTTTTTTTTTTTTTCTGTGATCCGATCCGTGATCCGATCCGCGATCCGATCCGTGATCCGGTCCGGTCCGATCCAGGTTTTGTCGACGCCACATTTCTTGGGTAAAAGGGGGGAAATGCAACAGGCCCAGAAGTCCACACGCAGCGTACTCCAAATAAGGAGTTGACGCCTGAAGACAAAGCAGCTACTGAGGCAATAGGCCGTTTTCAGTACAAGCGAATACAAGCGAAGCTAGAGGTGACCTTTGATAAAAAATCTCTGCCTTTTCTCATTTAAATGCCAGCCAGTTAGCATGGGAACTAGTTGATTTATGCAACAAAAGCAGAGGGATTTATCGTTAGCATGGGAACTAGTTGATTTATGCAACAAAAGCAGAGGGATTTATCAAAACAAGGTCTCCTGCAGCCTTGCTGCCATTCAAAGGCCAGGTTACTAAATAGAAAGCTGTTAAATGGTCTAATACCACACACACAAGAAAAAAAACAAACCCTACTGAACTCCAAATACGTTTTATTCCCTATCTTATACCAAAATAACACACTATCTCTTTTCAAGAACTGTCTTCCTGTGTGACTTAATATAATTTAGCAACTTAGACAATGACATTCAATCAGTGTTCAGAAAGCATAAGGTAATGCTGTATCAAATTTGACATTGATTAGGTTGAATAAACAAAGGCAGAATGCTATGTTTTCTTTCTACAATTTGATTGGTTGTCTAAATTGTTCTGTTCTTTAGCATCTCTATGCAAACAAAAAAACACCTCAGCCTGAACTACAGCTTCAAGGTACCACTTTAAAAACAGTTTGAATGACTACACTGTTCAACTTCGTATCACTTTATAGACAACAGTCTGATTCAAACACTTGTTAACCTGCTTTTTAAAATTATATATAATCTTCTTGGCTGAAATAATAGCAGGCCAATAAATAAAAATAACAATTTCCCATCCAGGAACCAACAAAAAATATAAATGTTCCACCATGCAGACAGAAAACCTGTTGAATTTTTTTTGCCCTTTTGAATATTACAAAATAATTTTAAGTTGAATTTTACCTTCCTATTGTCACCCACCAGACTTGGCTGACAATATATTAAATTAAATTGGCATAAACCAGCCAATATGATTCTTAGAGGCATTTTTAAATGCCCGGCAAACAAAACAGACATTTCCTCGTGAATACCTGAATTTATGAACACTACAGAGACATCCCCAAGTCAATAGTCCGTACTGGTTAACTTATGGTGGCTAGAAAGCATGACGTTATCTGCCCAGAGTGGATAAGTTATGGTATTTCATGAGAGGCCATGCTATTACCCCTTGAAAAAACTCGTAACTCGATCCTTCCCACACACTCAAACCTATTTACTGACAGTGCACTTGTCCCAGTCTAGAGAGTCACATAGTTAATAAATTAAATTAATATAATTTGCAAATTGCAGGTGTGTGTAAACCACTTTTCGTAATACGTTTTTGGGATGGCATGTTTGCACACTCTAACTTAAGAATAAGATGTCCCTTGTATGCTATTTATTAAATTATTAATAAATAATTTGAGAACAAAATCATAATTCAATTGTCATATTTTGCAAAGTTTGTCCCAAGATACCTAGACTCAAGCAGTTTGTTTTGTGCTCTAAGTTGCTTGTAAGTAGATAATGCCAAATTATAAAGAAGTTGTGCCTGCCAATCAAAGTCTTAAATGTACCACAATGTGTAGTACTCAGGGGTCGATCCAGGATTTTTCTTAGGAGGGGGTGCACCACCGAGGAATGGCGTAACTGACTTGTAAGGTAAGCAAATTTCAAAAGCTAATACGAAGAAGAAGGCTTCATCTCAGGGGGGATGCACACCCCCTGCACCCTCCCCCTAGATCCGCCCCTGCTACTGTCTGTCTTAACTCTGCATTTCAAGAGGACTGCTCCCCTAAGGAAAAAGGTTTGTCTTAATTGGCATGAAAGTTGCCAATGAACTTAGACAAGAGACACAATAATGGCGATCGTGCAAGACCATTTGACATGAACCTCCCCAGGCAAACACGGAAAATACCAAAGTCACTGTAATCTTACTGACATGTACACGATATCAAAATTATTTGGTTTGCCATGAAATTCTTTACCAGATTGTGATGTTTCCTCGAGTTATTTCCTGTGTGATCATCAGTTGACTTAACAATTCTTTTAGATATTGTAAGTGTTGCTGATTGGCGTAAGCACCTGCCCATTTATTGGCTAGTTGTTCTAACAGTGGATCAGGCTTTTAGCCAGGATTTGAAAAGTGGGCATCCAAAATGTGACATCAGGCCTGCTCAAACAAACAATTTTAAAGGCAACATATGAAAAATAAAACAATTTTCTTCAAAATGTGGTCGTCCACAGGAAGCCTGGACACCTATCTGGCTAAAAACCTGCAGTGGATCATTATTCTTGGCAATTTCTAGAAATATTATTTTGACTGGTCTGATGGAATGCCAAACACGAAAAAAAAATTCTTTGATTTGGGGATTTTACAAAATTCACTTTTGCCAATTCAAAATAAAATTATGTCAAACTACACCGTTTTTGACTCCTAAAATATATGGCTTGCTAAACCTGACCTATGTCTTACAATTGACAATCAATGCTGAGAAGCAGATTGTCCAAAAGATCTTGTATGCGATGTGTTATCAAATTCAAAGACTCTACAAAGAGAATTTGTATCTCCATCACATATTAAAAAGGTTTACAATAAATTATAACACCGAGTGTTCAAACACGAAATAACAGAGACCTTTCACATTGTAATCCTCAGTCTTTGGCAGTAACAAAAAAAGCGGTACAACTTGCACACACTCCAAGACAACATATACAGAAACATATTGATCCCATGAGGATGTAACTCGCTGTAATCACCCAAAACGCGAACAAATAGAGTGTTGGATTGCAATAGTTCAGTGGATCTGATGGTGGAGGAGATGGATTTGGTCTGTACTTGCTGTATACCCAGATGTTCCCAGCAATAAACCACGTGAACAAGAACAGATTCAAAACACCATCTATAAATTTTGTGGACATTGATTGGTCTTCGTCCATGTCAATGTCATCTTCATGAGTTCTAGCTCGTTGACAAAGAACTATAATAGTTTTTAACATTCCAAAAGATCCTCCAACGATGAGGTATATAGGAATGAATGGCTCAACGGGACAGTCATCCTTGTATTTGGCACCTGTGAAAGAAAACAAATTATAAAAACACTCATCAATTCTTATCAAAAAAGACTTCTCTTCAAGTGTTTGAAGAAGTAAGTTGTAAATTGAACAAGGGTGAGAAAATTGGTCTCACTGCATTAAAAACTGTGGCAGACTACTTTGGGAACCTTGATAATGTGTTAACACATCCCAGGACACAAATATGTTTGGTTGGTACTGGCTTCAGTTCACAGACTCGCAAAATAGCCTGGTACTTTGTTTCTCTCCAGAAATAAGTCAAAATGAGATTCATTCAAATCAATCTTCTTGTATGTCATCGATAAAAGAGGCTTCATGAAGCTAAAAACAATTTTACAGACTGAGTAACAAAATCAAAAATGTCTTGGAGGCAGGCTGGCAAATCAGGCAGGCAGACGATGATGATGATGACGATGCCTGTTATATGTGAAATCACGTCAATATTTTGCACAATAATGTCCTGAATGACATCCCAGACTTGAAAGTAACCACCAGGCACTTGAATGTAGAGAGCTCACCACAACATCGAGTATTAACTAAAAGACTTGCTACTCACCCATAATAACCATAGCTATTGGCAGTGCCATTAGTAAACTGAGTGCAATAGTACAACCAACTGGGAAATAAAGAAAATATGTGGCTTCAAAAATATGTATCAAAATGAGATTTTAATGGACTTTCATTCACGCAGACTTACTAGTTATGTGACCATGGTTGAATTTTCACTTAAAATACTTTGTAATTATCTTCACTTCCAAGTAATATTCAGAGCCAACATATATATTGTCTAGATATAGGTAATGCCAATCCCCAGGGGGTACCCGCAATACACATGACAGGGGGTCTGATGGAGCTTCATATTGCAAACCCAAAAAAATACAAGAGTCTGAAATTTTACACCCAAAAACATACCTGGCATCAAAACTTCCTACCCCCAAAAATGCAAGACTTGAATTCCTCAATACTGATTTATTCAATCAAACAGACTCGTCTAATGCTGATTGCAACAAAATTTTCTCGGAGATGCGTAAACCCAACACACTATGTGCATTTTTTTAAGACCTAAAAAAATACATGAAAGATCTCTTGGTGCAAAAAAAACAAAAACAAAAACAGAGGATGTAAATTTTCAAGCCAAAAAGATATGTCAGACCACCCTGTCATGTATACTGCAAGTACCCCCCCCCCCCCCCCGCCCGTGCCAATCCTGATCAGTACAACATGGAGTCCAAGTTAAAAATCGATAGCAGTGTTGTTTAGAAGGAATTGGCAATTACTTTTATTACTGAAGGGGAAGGAGATGACATTGTGTCTTAATTAGGGAAAATTGCACGTTATACAGTGGAACCTGGCCATGCGATCACCTCATTCATACTTATTACAATCACCTCGTTAGATCATGACCACTTCAGTTTTCTGCCGTGGTGAAATGCCCTTATATTATCTCACAAGACAACTTTGTTAATGCAGCCAACAGCCACATTCTGAAATTTTCAAGAATAATTAGTAAATCCCAACCTGTATATAATAATATTTTGTCCCATTTGTTTGGCCACTCAAACCAGTTATGTTCATCTTTCCAATTTATTATTGTTCAGTATGAACTGATTGAAACTTCAATTTTTAAAAAAATTACATCTCCATTCCTGATGCTTAATAGAACAGTTGTTTAGAAGTGCAATTTTGATATATCCGTTAAGATGTCACTCAGTCTAGACCAGACATGAAATTTGACCCTACCCCGCAAATACGGCCGCCCTTATAATATGGCCAAATTTTCATGGCCCATTGGTGACCTCCACTGTACTTGACAGAACAATTAACAAGCGGTCAGAAATGACAACGTATGAACAGGCTAAAATGTCTTGACCAGCAACTATATGGCTGTTATTTCCAGCCCTGTTGAAAGGATCCGAATCCATAACTTCAGGATTAGATCAATGTTTCTCTATAAATTACCACTGCTGACTGAAATAACTCACAGCTTGCTCTCATTTGGCCTTGAAGCTCAGTCAGTAGTGCAAAGGTGATCCAAATTTGGAAGTCAATTAATTCTGAAGTGGTGGGTTCAGATCCTGCTGACTTATCTAGTGTCTTTTTAGGACGGTGCCTACTATTGTTAGTGCGCACACGCAAGGCATGGTTTACATGCCACGCGCACACTGACATTGGCATGATCAACTACGCTACTAAGTACATGTCATTTTGACTAAAATGAGAGCAAAATTTTTGTACTGCAACCAAATCAAGTTAAATTAAGCTATACTAAAACCAGGAACACCAGAATTGCTGGTTTTCACTGTCAAGCAATCAAAAATAAATATCGTAACCATTAAATAAATTCAGTCAAGAATCTGGGATATGATAGATGATTCCTGGTTGTGAGGAAAAGCTATTTAGCCTGTATTTTGGCTACACTAGAGAAGAGTTGTCAGGGACACTAAAAGCACTGTTGTCAGTGATGATTTTGTTATTAAAAACATACCATGTAGTTTAAAGATCGTTATTATGTGTTTGTTTTGTGGTTTGTCACGACAAATTCAAAGGAAATCTGTAAAGAAAAATCTCTTCCTTCTTTTTCAGAAAAATGCTGATGTCAGCATTTTTGTTCGAGATTCAAGGCTAATTATCTCGCAAAAATGCATTGCTACCCCTAGTTTTCTTTGTGAACTCCAATAGCCCTTACTGAGATCTACTTTTTCCATATGGTCCTAATCTGGCACAAAGACTTGTGTATTCAGTAGGCACCATCCTTGAAGTGCTTTGAAGGAAATTCCTGGGTTATGTCCAGCACTAAGAGGCTCAAACCCAGGGAAACTCCCATCTAAAAAAGATGGGGATACTCATTGCAAATTCTAAAAAGAACCCCTAAGAGGTAGCAAGATCCTGTTTTGTGGGCGTGGCATGAAATTTTTTTCACCCCTAAGAGGTACTAATATTCTAAAACAGCACATTGACTGACAGTTACTTGTTTTGGCTCAACTGCGAAAGCACCTGCTGTGGGACCTTTTGAGAATGAACACCCTAAGAGGTACCAAAAATGCTTTTCTAACCCCTGAAAGGTATGATGAGCACCCCTGTCTCCCCCCCCCCAACCCCCCACCCCCAGGAACTCAACATTATGCCCATTTTTGATTTCCCTGTCAGTGACTGGATTAACAGGTTTCCATAGTGAGGAATAAATGCATGTACAAAATTTTTGTTTCCCTGTGAAACATTTTCTCATTAACTCAATTAAAGTTAGATGGCGAATTTATAGGAGAGGGATTTAAAAATATCTTACTTGTTCCAGCAAACAGCTGCACAACTCTTTTGCAGAAATCAAATGAACCATCAGAGGTCTCCTTTGCCTCTTTGATTTGTCCAAATAGAGAATCATAGCTTGGCGGTGGTCCCTCTTCTTCTGGCCAAATTTTATCTTCCTCCTCATGGATTTGACTATTTTTCTCAGACTAAAAGAGCAAAGAGGTGTTATGAAAATGAAAATACTAAAACTAAGTTGACATACCTGTCACTGTCGTTGAACACCATAGCAACCCAAGAGTGACGCAGCATGGTAATTTGACAAGTGTTCAAACACAATGGGACCTTGATTTAACAAACCTATATAACAAAGTCTATAATTTTATTATTCACCGAAGTAGAGGCAAATATCCACCACTTTCACTGACACTGAGGTGAATAATTTTTTTAGTATATACCACACAAGTTGAATAATCAGTCGATAAAATTTGCTCCTTGGTAACCGAAGCAAAATGGGAAGCCATTTTGTTTTTTTTTGCTGTTTGCTCAGAGGTGAATAATACTTGCTATTTAACTCCGAGCTAGCCAATCAGAATGCACGGAAAGCACTATTCACTTGCATGGTATATACTAATGAACAGGGTTTTAGCCAGGATTCCGTGAGTGGCCATCCACTAACAATTATGAGGCCGAAGGCCCCATCCTGTTTGGGAGGTCTGGTTGCATGGTTCCTTGCTAGAAAATTTTAAAAAAGCTGAAGCGTCTTAGGTGCACTCTCGGTGAATTCTCAGCCGATAAATGTACTGATTGGACTTGAATGATAATGTGCTGTTTTCATTGCCAAAAACCTAAAAATAGATTGAAACTGTAGTTGCCTCAGCCCATACAAAATGCATCAGATGTGTTTCCTTATTTTTTTTTTGCGAAAGAACTGAGCAAAGATTGCTGCATGGCGAATGTTTTTTAAATTAACGATTGTGGTCACTGTAAAGACGATTGTGAAACAATGCGTGCTGGTTCACAAGTTAGTACTTCATGTAGCCACCAATAAGCACTCCCCAGAAGAAACCCTTCTTGCTGGGCACAAGAAGTTTCTTTTGGTGAAATCAGTTTGGTAACACACGCCTTGCTCTATATGGAGGTAAATTGGAAAAGAGTGCACAGTATTCACTGTGAAGTAACCAAAGGAAACTAAAGTAGAAATATGATGATGGTGAGATGGTGTGTTCAAAAGTATTTCCAGAATCACTATGGAAATCAAGTGATTTTGTTTGAACTCTTATAAAATTACTGACTGCAAATCAACAAGATCTCTGCTTTATTTATTTATTTTCTCCCTGAAAAGTGACTGACCCCTGGGTAGCTGCACAACCACCTGGCTAAAAGCCTGCTAACAAATGATATTCTTTGCCCCAGTAATAATTTGAAACCTCATAATAGTGTCAGAACATGACTGTATATTTTGCCAGTCCCTTGGCCCTTCATTATATCACACTTCCATAGCACAACTCATCTAGTGTGTGCTATGTAATATTGTGTAAAAGTAGACTGACTGTCACCAAAAGCCACAATCTACTTCAGAATTTTGGCTAGCTACCCTGCTGAGCAATGTCTGATAATTAGCACGATGGCAAATTTGCCACCCTCTCAAGCAATGATTTTAGCTGTCCACCCACCCACCCACTTTAAAACTTTGTGACAACCCTGGCAATGCAATATGGTTGACAAAATGATCACCCTTTCGCCAAGTACAGCCGGAGCCTGCTAATTCGAACTCGGTTATTTCGAATTCCCCGTTATTTCAAACTCAAAACCATTTCCCTTGGAATTGCTTTCCAGTCATCTACTATCCACTATTTTGAACTATTTTTCATTTCCCTAGAGAATTTGAAATAGTGGGATTCAACTGTATCTTCATTTTAATATTGTATTTCAAAAATCTAGTTTCATAGTAATTATTTCACGCCAGAGACTCTTCATCGATATACAAGCTAACAACATTTACACGATGCTTGTAACTGTCTCATTTTGGACAGAAACAAATTTAATGTGTGTTAATATTTTAACATTTTCTGGTTAATGTTTGCTTAAAAAAAGCCATACGATACTTTTGGTAACCATATATAAAATTTACAGATCCATTCACACTTGCCTGCTATTTTTAAACACGAAAAACCACTGAGACTTAGCTTTGCAATGCAAATTAACGATACCAAATGTATGTCTTGGAAACCATTAACATCACAAAGAAAATTATTTGAAATTTAAATAAAAGTTATATTTTTGACATTTTTTAAGGAATGAAAAGTTTTCATTAGGAAGATGTACTTCCAGCTAAATCTTGCAACATTACTGAGAGTTCAACTTAGATATTATGAATTACTGCTGAAGAACTTACAAATCTACGGCTTTTAGTATATATATCTTTGGGTCTGCGGCTTAAGGTGTTCTAGGGAGACTTATTGTTGCGTGAAAGAGCTTAATTTATGTGAGCATTTCACATGCTGCACATGCGCTTCCTCCTATGATAAAACTCTGTTGCGACTCAGTTCACCAACTTTGTCGCAGTTTATAATATTTGTTTTAAACAGATCACTGATTCAGAACCACATGCCAAGTTCTCACACTACCCTTGGTGTTTGCAAAAAACAAGTGTTCTTATCCACCGACAAAAAAACAAAGCGATCACGTATTTTTTAAATGTCAAATAACAGCTTGGTTTGGTTAGGTTCGCATAGCAACCTACCCAAGGTAGTCAAATTATAGGCCAAAATGTTAGAAAAGAATTTATAAAAGTTGTGATGAAATGACTTGGTAGATATCTCACCACAACTGCAGGCTATATATGTTTAGGATATTCCAGAGTTAAACTGTTTTTAATCGCTTCTCCCAATTAGAAACGTATACCCCTTGTGGCTGGGTTTGTGAAAAGAAATATTTAACAAATAATTGTTGTCTGACACAATACTGTGAATTAAAAGGGAATTGCTTTTTACATAATTCACCCAAATGTTAATTATAAAACTACTGAAGAAGGCAGGTGTAAAAAGCTCCTCGATGCTTAATTTAGATGAGAAATTAAAAAAGAGACAAAAAAAAGAAAAAATTAGAGCGAATTCGTTTTCACGATCAACGATGCATGCAGAATGAAAGTTGTTACTAAGGAGCGAGTCAGCTTCGATTTCAGCAATGCACAATGTTGGCAATATTCCAATAACATATTACGCTTGAACAAGAGATTGATCTGCCTTCCATATTGCCTCACTAAAGAGTGATCATACCGCCGAATTATGCTGTGATTGGCCTCAAAATGCGAATAAAACTTCCAAGTAACTCAACGCTTCAACAAACTTGCCATGGCAAAGACAATCGACACTTTTTGTCTTTCAGAGCAATTTTAAACAAATAATCTTCCTGCTAATATGGACTTCAGCACAGTAGTACTTATGAGGAAGCCACACACAAAACACAAACAAAACTGGTGTACTTTCTGTACCTTTGGAGCCCGCTTTTTCTTGGTTTTTGGCACATCATCACCAGCAATTCTTAAGAACTGCATAATCTTCAATGGATGAAGGCTTTCCCGCTCGCGCGCTCTCCGTCGATTCGACGAAAATGAAGCTTCGTCTAAACTTATGGACAGTCGTTACCCCACCTTGTTCAAATGAATGGTTTGATTGAACAGTGGAAAAAAATATGCAAATCTTAGCTCTAAAAGTCACATAAAAAGCGCAATTTAACGAGTCCGGAATTGTAAATAACAAACAAAAGATCAAGCAATTTAGAGCACCGCGCGCACAATGCTTACAAACTCCTGCGCGGGACTCGACTGCTGAATTTGAGAAATACGGTTTACAATATTCAAAGCTGTTCGTTTCTGCGTTAACATATTGAACCAACCGTTGAAGTATAACGTAAACAACTCACCATTATAATACTGAGTCAAATAATAGCCAGCCGGTTGTAGATCGTTGATCGATATCACCGAATTATCGGCTCAAACCAAATTACAAAGCCACTCGACGCACTATAAACGGCTGCCACCTTTTCATTTTCTGCTGTAAAAGTGACAGCACTCACAAATGTTTGAGTATCGCCACAAAACTGGCGTCCAAAGCATTTAGCGGTTTACTGGGAGGCACTTAAAACGGTCTTCAAAGACTAGTTGCTTGATCTTTTCACAGCCATTAACGGTGCAAAATTAAACAGCGAAAGGCGCTGACCAATAGCGTGTCGGTTCTCTTTCAAAGGCCAATGAATATATTAATGTGCAGGGTGACACCACCTGGAAAGGAACTGAAAAAGTTGATTTAAACGTCTCGAAATTGTCCAAGTTTTCAATTAAAACTCCTGTGAAAGTTGGGGATGAAAAAAGGTTAGCTAACAATTAATTTTTCTTCGCATCTCTGAACATTTTGCTTCAAAAAGTGAGTAGCTATGTAGCATATATATTTTTTTCAATCATCATTGCATCTTCTCTGCAAAGTGATGGAGCGTTGAGAATAAGATGGAGAGCAACGAGTAGTCATAGGCTTGGCAGCCGTTCTCAGGTGCAATCGATCCCCTCGTCCATATATCCGCTGCAGAGGCTGCTAAGAGGCCATGTTGAGGAGGAGAAAGGCTGGGGATACCTGGAAACGAGTGGAAACAGACAGGGCGGGAATCAGGGTGGGTCCAGGGTGGGCGAAGACCCGGTTTGGGAGGGAGTGGGGCGGGCGGGAGGGAGGAACTCCCCCATAAAAAGGACAAGGGCGCTCGTCGGAAATTTTGAAAAGGGCTCTTAAGAGGTACCAAGATCCTGTTTTGTGGGCGTTGCTTGACATGTTTTTCACCCCTAAGAGGTACCATTTCTAAAACAACACATTATCTCCTGTCATATATATTTTTTTCGGCTCAATACCCTAAAAGGTACCGCAAACCTTCTGCTGTGGACCTTTTGAGGCTGAACATCCTCTCACCAAAACGTTTTTAACCCCTAAAAAGTACAACGAGCACCCCTGTCCTTTTTAGGGAGTCCCTCCCGGGGGTGAAGGGTGGGAGGGTACGGTACTGAAGTAGGTGACATATATGGAAACGCACACGGCTTGGTGCTTCTGTTAACAGCCTGGCAGTTAATCCAGTCCCTCGTCTCTGAAGTTTTGGAAATTCCCCGCTTCCCCACTAGTTCGAAGCACATGGACCGCGGCAAAATATCCAGGAACTTGGGAATGTTCAAGTCTTTTTTCGGTTGCCAAGTTAGCGAGGCTTGAGGGTTTAAATGGGAATGATAATAATGAATTCTCAGCTACATTTGAGCTATATTTTCATGGCAGATCTCAGATAACTTTTACTTCTTACTTGAGTTCATCCATTAACCGAACATCCGGTAATTTCCGAAGAACTTCTGAGTGATTCCAAACTCTTTCGAGACTTACCACAATCCGATCGACGACGTTTATACGATTGTTCCAAACAATTCGAGAGGAGCACCGAGTAATCTTCATTAAAAACGTTCTCTTCCATTAAACAATTCGTCAACTTGACTTTCAGCTGTCTGTCTACTCCAAAGGTGTCATGGAGCAGACGGCCGAAATTTAAATTAGTCATTATCGGTCCATAACTGAGCGAAATCCTCCCCTCCCCTGTACGATTGTCGTGATTTGTCCGTGGTGGGCTCAGGCACAAATGCCAACTGCCCTTGCTTTTTCAGCCACCCCCAGCAACATATCAAGTTCTCGCCTTAGCATAGCTATAAGGATATAAAAATATGCCCCCTTTCTTGTCCTTACACCCCCGGTGGAGGTTAACCAAGAAGTTTTTGTAGAGGTGTGCGGCCCACATCTTAAAACCCTTAACCCACTTCAGGCCAAAATCTGTGATTTCAGACTTAGGCCAAAAATCAATATCCCATTTCTAAATTAGCTAGCACACAGCTCAAATATATGACCGCAACTTACCAGAAATGGCTTCCAATTTAGTAGAAGCTTGAGAAGGGCTACAAATTTGCTAATGTTAATGCAGAAAAAAAACATAAGTTCTTTGTAGGCGAAATAGCCATGCCGAGCTGGACTGGTACCTCTTGGGGCGTTTAGCTCAAAAGGTCCACAGGGGTAGCTTTTTCGGTACCTTTTTGGGTATTGAGCAAAAAAAAAAAAAAATATGACAGTGGATAATATGTAAGAATTGGTACCTCTTAGGTACCTCTTGGAAAAGAAAAAAAAATTAAGTCACGCCCACAAAACAGGATCTTGGTAGCTCTTAGGGTTTCTTTTCAAAATTTCCAAGGAGGACCCCCATCCTTTTTACATGGGAGATCCCCCACCGGGCTGCATATTTGGTAATACCTATATAGCCCATATAACGGAGTACCCACTGGGCTTGCATCTCAGTAATCCACTTCAAGAGTTTTTTTTAATAATGACAATAATAATAATGATGATAATGATAATGATAATGATAATGATAATGATAATAATAATACACATAAGGGTACACATAAAAAACCATTAGTCTGATGCTAAATATGATTTTTATTACTTTTAATGCAAATATGCAGCCATTTGTTTTGTGATCTGACAGACTAAGTTTGACATTACCCTGTCACCTTAGGACTAGAGTAAGGAAAATTGTTTCTCTAGCTAGCCTATTAAAGAGTCTGAACCTAACTATGTCTTACTTTCACATAACATTTAAATTATTATTGAACTCCACTTAGCAGGGTAGAAATATCAGAGGTTAAACATGTAAATTTTAAACCTCATCTTGTGACTCCCAAGAAATTAATGCTACTTCCCTTGGAAACACGTACAACATGGCCCTTATTTTAATTATTCTGTTCTATTTGCAGGTTAAGAAAAACACTTCTCATGATTGTAGGAGCTCTAAGTAGACAAAACTGAGTCTTATTACAAATTATAGGGAAATTAAGAGCTAAAACAAGGTTTCTAAATTGCATCCAAAAACTGAGCTTCAGCAGATAACAACATGAGCAACACTACTAAAGCTTATCCCTCTGCACGCAATGCGTGCCTAGCCGGAAACATAGGCGGCCCAGGGAAAGCCTGTTTTATGCTTCCACAAAGAGAGCTAGGTTGCTGGCAGTGAAAGGCTGAGTGGAAGTGGGGGTTGGGAGGTCGGGAATTTATCAAAATTAGATTGAACAATATTTTAGAACTACCTTTTTTAACAGCAGTTGTAACTGTAATGCACATCTCATGACAGGTGTCAAGCTGTGAATTATACAAGCTTCCTGAGCAAAAAGAGTCGATCATTTATCTTGGTGCACTACAAAGTAGTTATATCAATGATAACTGCCCAACTTTAACCTCCATTAACTGAGCTTCTAATTGACGTGCACTTTAGTGGATGGCTAGTCAATGCATACATTGATTTAAAACAGCACACATGACATGGGTTTAAGATGAATAAAACATTCAGATTCTATAGTAGTCAGGTTCCTGCCAATGTCTAGTTTTAAACCAAATAAAACCATTCAATCATTGCCAAAAGCTGCAGCACAGATTCCCACACAACACACACAACAACACAGAACACCAACCACAATATACATGGAAGTTGTTACCCAAAATGCAAACAGGTACAGAGTCTTATGACAGTAATTGGGATTGTCAGTGTCAGTATAGTTAGGATGGTAATTTTGATAGATCCAGACATTGCCGCAAATAAACCAGACAAACAGGAAACAGTCCAGAAAGGACTCCAAAGGCCTTTTCCTACTCTGTCCCTCTTCGTCCTCATTGTCTCTTTGTTTGACTCTTTGACCCAATGAAATGAGGTTTCTGAACGCTCCAACAACTCCAGCAACTATTAGGTAGATAGGTATCTTGTCTTCAACCGGGCATTGGTTCTTGTATTTAGCACCTGCAAAGGAAATTACAGGTTGCATTTCTAAGGAATGACAGTCTATCAGCATTAGTAATTAAAGAAGCAACATCACAGGCATTTATTTGGCGACGTTCTTGTTGAAATCGTACTTAAATTATGTATGAGTAACTTAGCAGATACACAAAATAAGTCTAGAGTATTTGCATAATTATGTAAAATACAAGCTTATTCCCAAAGAAGCAAAGGTTTTGTAATACACAAGCAAGTAAAACTTGGTGATAACAGCAAACAATGTTTCACAGTCACCATGACACCATTTTCAAGTTCAAAAAGATACGAAATGAACTGTAAAGAAAAAATTAGTATGGATTTATCTACTTCGTATTGACCCTCTTGCCTTGATTCTATGCCTTTTTACACTGTCAAAAGAACTTTCAATCGACTGCACCTAAGGTAACATCAGCATACAAGCCAAGTAGCCCATCAGGCCTGAGCTTATCCCAGTTTCTGTAGCATGAAGAGACTAGGAGTATTTCTACTCCCTCCTGGATGGGATTCTAGTCCATCGCAGGTTTGCCTCCACAGGACTTCAAATAACAGCCGGTCAACAGACAATGTCCGGTCAAAAATAACTTTTGTCTCGACAAATTTGTCATTTACACTGGTAAGGAAAAATTTAGAGTTTCAAGATTTAATATTTAAAGGTTCAATATTATTGATGTTTGTAAAAAAGGAGGGAAAAAAGGCGGATACTTAACTTCCAGACCAAGAACTTTTAATAAATGATTTGTAATAGTCATAAAATTTCCAGTTATCGTTGCAAATTTTTGCACGAATGTGATACTGAATTTGCTGTACCATGCATTCCACTTTTCCAAAATAAATGCTTTGAAAATTTACTTGTTTCATATTTAAACATCATGTGAAGGGGGGGGGGGGGGCACTTTTATAAGGATAAGACATAATCGATGTTTGTCTGGCCAAAAATGGGATATGTCCGCGCAAATATAGGTTTGAAAGGACAAAGTTCCGCATTACTCATTTATACACCTGGGTGGGAGAGGCACTGTGAGAGTAAAGTGTCTTGCCCAAGAACACAACACAATGTCCCTGGTCAGGGCTTGAACCTGGACCACTTGATCTGGAGACGAGCAAGCTAACCATGAGGCCACCACACCACCGCCGCAGACTAAACCGTACTAACAGCTCTTGAAGAACTACAAACTGAGCCACTTGAAACTATAAAATAACTCTGCAGAACATCAAGACTGTTTCTGCAGAACATTCGAGCAATAATGGCAAAAATAAAGTTACTAAAAAAACGTCATAGCATGGTAACACTTTGAATACAGTTAAGAAGTTATCAAGACTTTAGCTCTCAAGCTGACCCCGTGAGGGATCCCTATTTCAACCAAAATGGACTTTTCATGTCAGTTCAAAACAAAATAACACACCCTTTAAGCATTTTAAGAGGATTGACATAACCTTTCTCCAAAATGCTTGAGAATTTAACTGTGAGGTCACTCAAAGTAATGAATTAAAGTGAGATGTTTCAAATAGTATTCAAAATGTTACCGTAATACAAGTAGATTTCTAGTAAATATTTTTTGCAGTTATATGTTGCTCAAACTTTGAGTGGAATCCCTCTTAAATGAAAAGTAGAAACAAGCAGATGACCCACGCCTGAACAATCTTAGTTTTAGTATTTCACTTACCTATAACTATCATTGCAATAGGAATTGCCATAACCAGACCAATGAGAATAGTACAACCAACTACAAACCAAGGGTACAATAATTATTATGATTATTGAACTATAATTAAGCAATATTGAGTCACACAGTACTGGAAGCACCGTTGGCATTCAAGGGGTTACATTACGGTTTTCGGCAGGAGGGCAAAACTATATGAACTAAATTTCTTTATAAGTTAGAATAAATTTTCTCTAGACGGTCAAACCAGCCAGGCAAAATCACCCACAAAGTCAGTCAATTTGCCTTGTGCCCAGCTCTTAATGAAACCCCTAAGAATTAGGCAAGCTTGTAATAGAGCAAGCTTGAATTAGAGAATTAACTCTAAAAATAACCAGGACTTTCCTTCTAGGCAAGATAAAGAAAACCTTCTTTTGACCTGGGAAGGAACTGAATCTGTGACCAGATCAGGTAACTGTTATTGGCTGTGATGGGAGCAACTTGTGAGCAAGTTGAGGGTTATTCCGGGTTATTGAGGTGAAAATTTGTGGCAAGGGAGGTGTGAAAGGTACTGTAAAGCAATGTTGAGATACTCAGCACTGTTATCAGACATAGTGCCAGTAAAATAACCGAGGAATTTCCTTGGAATATTAGCCAGAGAAATGAATTTAGGATCCAAACTGGGTTGATGCTCAGGACTTAAAATTACTGTTAAGTACTTACTAGTTCCAGCAAGCAGCAAAATCAGTTTTTTCACGAAGTCCATGATTGAGCTAGAACTTCGCCTAGCACCTTGGATTTCACCAAACAAAGACTGATATGAAGGAGGAGGCCCTAAAGGAATAGAAAGAAACCACAATCAACAACAGACACTTGAGCGTGCCACTAATGTTATCACTACATATTAGAAAACACCCTGAAAAAATTCACCATCTTTATTAATTTATCACTACTCACGATGACTTCGATAGCGTTGATCCTAGCAGTATGCAGGACACCTGTCATATATGAACTCAGTTAAATGATCTCGCTCTCCATGAGTTCTCGTAGCTCAGTGGATAGAGCGCCCGCCCGGTGTTCGGGAGGTCATGGGTTCAATTCCTGTCGGGGACTCAGAATTTTTCTTTGTCCCAAGCTCGTGTCATGTTGATTAATTCATCTTCACATTTCATTACCGAGCTTAAAATTCACCATCTTTATTAATTTATCACTACTCACAATGACTTCAATAGCATTGATCCTTGCAGTATGCAGGACACCTGTCATATATGAACCCCGTTAAATGACCTCGCTCTCCATGAGTTCTTGTAGCTCAGTGGATAGAGCGCCCACCCGGTGTTTGGGAGGTCATGGGTTCGATTCCTGTTGGGGACTCAGAATTTTTCTTTGTCCCATGCTCGTGTCATGCTGATTAATTCATCTTCACATTTCATTACCGAGCTTAAAATTCACATCTTTATTAATTTAGAAAACACCCTGTTTACAACATTGTGTAATTATATGCTAAACGGTGTTGCCAGGGTTCTCCACTGCTAGGCAACACACCAACCAGACTTTAATAAATTATAATAAATTATTATGCAAGATACAAATACTCCTGGGTAGAAAGAAACACTGCAAGAAAGATCTGTCTGGCCACAAAACACAATACACTGAAATGGTCCAGTTTTTAACTGGGACTGAGCCAGGGCTTGCAAAAAGTACGTGTACTGTCTGGTCTTCTGGGACAAGTAAACTCTCCTTTCAGGCAAGTGACTTTTCATTCTCACTTGCCCACTGGGCAAGGACCCATGCAAGTCATCTGCCAACTAAATAACCCAAAATTTGAGAGCTCCTTGTCGGAAGAGCAAGGTGAAGTTAAATGTTTTTTTTGGAACCAGTGAACATGATAAGTTAACTATCAGGTCACTACAGCAGTGATCTTATGTACATCAAAATAACTATGAATCTTGCTTCTTAAGATTAGAGGCTCCAACCTGTTGCTTCATCGTAAGATGGAGGAGCACCACTGTCTGTTCCATAGGTAGGAGGACCTCCAGTGCCAGGTTCCACTGGGGAACCCTGAAAACAAAAAACACATCAGAATTTCTTATCACTGGTATTCTTTACAGCATCTAATCCATAAGGCGACAGTGAACAAAATGTGCCAGACAGAATCAAATGGGATGCCATGCACATGTAATAGGCGGGTTTTCAATTGAGTGTCATAAAACCAAAACCTACTCAGCCAATCTCAACTGAAAACCACTCTAAGGCTCACATAAAGCTTAAGAGCCCTGATCTAAACCAAACTTGATACAAAATGGATTTCCGAGGGGTGGAAATTTGACCTTGGTGATTGGAGTTAAGATTGGGAGTTTGACATATTATGGAAGGGGCAGCACTATTTATCAGACATCTCACCAAGATTCAACACTGTTCTCTGAATACATAATAATTTATCAAAGTGGGAGTTCAAGAATTCATTTATTTCTTTTCCATCTGCCACTTGAGAAACGAGATGAAACCGGATCACGAGAACTGTAGGTAGTGTCGGCCGACACAATGGACCAATATATCTAGAGACACTCGGGTGAAACATCAGCCGAGTATTGGTTGACACTTGACCGATACACGGCCAATACTTGAACCATGTATCAACCAAGTGTCAGCTAACAGTGTTGACCAACACCTCCTATATACAGTAAACGTGATCCACGAAACTGGGCAAAACTTGTTTCATCTTGCAGCGGCTTGTGACACTGTTATTAAGGACAAAACAAGCTTTGTTATATGGCCAGCTCCGTGAGCAGGCAAGATGAATCAAATCCTGCACTGTGATTGGCTACTCGAGCGGGCAAGATGGAGCTATCTTGCCCGCTTGGGACTACCCGCTGTGTCCCGCAAGAGAAATTTCCCCGAAAGCCATATAATAAATCCTTTATTGACCAAGCTTGTTCAGTCAAGGTGGCTGGATACTGGCCTCATTAACCGCGCGGCCATGGGCCGAGCGCGGTTCATGTTCTACCCTTGGTTTATTTTTTTTTATTTTTATTTTTGTCGGAGACCAGACGCAGATCTCCACTCGGCCAACTTCGAATTACGCAATCTGTAATGTTTACTCGCCAAACCTTGTTTCTTCAGGGTCAACAGAAATCTCAGATTACAAAATCACGCCGAACCTACACGTTGCAAAAAAATCTCTTCAAAACCCTGACATCGAAGCGATATATCACTTTAGCGTTAATAGCTACCTCATATCAGCAGTATTAAAATCTATTCGTTGACAATCCAGCTTCATCATATTAAAATTTCAACGAAATCGAACAAAACCAGAACTAAATATTATTAGATATTTTTTGTAACCTAGCTTCATTGCGTGAGTCGACAAAGGAAGCAACGGTCGCCCATAGCCACCGAAACACATTAACATAACCAGTGAACCTACGTTTCGGTAAAAAAAATCCAGAATTATTGCCTGAAAGCTGAAAATTCAAGAGGAACATCTTTTTCGAACTTTTCTCAAGTTATTTAGACGAAAAAATGACCTCGGCGGACTCCAAAAGAGAACGAAACAAAAAACAGAACGAGACAGTGAGAAGAGCCGATAATTTATTCACCGCGTGGCCTTCGTTACGTTCACGTTAAAAAAACCTTACTTCTGGATAATTTCAGCCTTACAAGTCAGCAACTGGTCCCAAATTACTTTCTGTATCCTTACAAATGTCCTGACTTCCATCTCCGAAAGATTTGGCCACAATTTTTTAGCAAATAAACATTTCGCCGACAGCAATCACCATTACGGTGGCTTGCAACTAATTCGCTAACTTTACAAAACCCTCCCGAGGGGGGATATGACGAAAAGAGCTGAAAAATGATGACCGGAAATAGAGTAATTTTGTCAGCTTCCAGTGTGCCAAATTTGCTGGAAATAGGTTCAAAACCGATTTTTTTTTTTCGTTTTTTTTTCTTCGGGTCACTCATGCTACCAAAACAGTTAACTTTTAAAAGCGCGGTTGTAAGATCTTAAAGATCTTCTTGTTCTATTTTTACGAGTTTATGGACCTCGACTCCGTCTCGGTCCATAAACACACAAAAACAGAACTTGAACAATATCCAGCCATCTTGACCTCACACTTGGTCAATAACCCCTATATATTGTCCTAAGTAACATTCACACAAGTTCATGTAAGATTGGCGTCACCCCAGATTTCTTCTCACTTCTAAAGTGGTGGATTACTCATATTTGCCATGTACATGCTGAGGGTTTTAACGTATCTGATCACCTAGTCTGACCTCAAGCTGGGGCATTGGAGTACCGGAAATTGACCAAATAAAAATAAACATAGGCACGCACAGCGTGCAAGAGCTATCTTTTTGTGTGAAGTGTCGGAGATTGGAGCATTCATGGTACAGTAATGATTTGGTTAATTTGACAAGTTTTTTTGGTTCCGATGTTACATCGGTCATGGTAAGATAGCTAAATAGTAAGCCATAAAAATGTTTGACCGAACAAACTACAGTAATCTGACATGTCTCCAGAATACTGTAGATACCATCTTATTTTCTAACAGGCAATTTGATTCGTTCTTTGATACAACCCACACTGTGATTGGTGTGACATGCGCACATGCATAACTCCCTCACTCACCAATCACATAACCCCTCCAACTCCCAAGAGGAATTTTTGCTCAAAAATACTCAAGTTAATTTAGAGACTTTTTCGCATTTTATAGGAGTTGTAAGTTTACTTTTTTACACAACACAACTTCACCGAAAATAGAAAGAAAGAGAAAAAAACCTCTGACACGTTGAAAGTCTGATTTAATTAAATTGCACTTTAACTTGGTGCCGCGCAGTCTTCAAAGAACATTTCAACAGTTTTCATACTTTTTACCTTTAAAAATATCGGACTGAAATGAATGTCATTTTGCTACTGCAGAGACGTAAAACCGTCCAGAAATGAAAGCTTCTTTTTTGTTTAACATCCTGGAAACAATAGCCGATAACTTGTCAGCTCTAATTGAATTTACTCCCATATAAAAAACAAAAGTGTTAAGTCACCATTTGTTACTAAAGATAGCAAACATCTTGTGGGAAAGAGTGGTGACGATTCGTCCACTCTAATTGAATTTACTCCCTTGTGAAGAACAAGAGTGTCAAATTACACTTTGTAACTAAAATACAAAAATATCTTGTTATATTTGCATGCAACAAGAACAAAACAATCGTTACCCGCACCTACTATAGTAAACGTTAGAACTGTTTCAAATCTAAAGTCTCGTCGCCTCTAAAACATGTCCTAAGAACTAGAAGCGATGATTCATGACCTCTAATTAAATTTACTCCTTGTGAAAAACAAAAGTATCAAGTTACCTTTGTAACTAAAAATAAAAATATCTCGTTGCATTTGCATACTACTAACTCACGAACTGTTTCAAACCTCAAGGCTCATCTCGCTTGCGTTTTCACTAGGCCGATTAACTAGCTAAACATTCTTTCTAGGTGTTTGTTTACAGACCAACACTTGCTAGTTAAATGTGACATCTGTTTTCACTGGAAATTAAAACCAGGAATTTAACCCACTGACTGAGAAGATTCAAATTACAAAACCACACAACTTTGAGAAATAGCTGAGAGAGGAAACGCTTTTAATGACTTCTCTTGTATTGATTCTAGCTATATTTATGCGCAGGAGACGAGAAGGCATTTTTTTCCAGAGGATGTGGTTAATGTCCCCAGAAACGAGGAAGATGCGACGAAATGTTGTAATGCAGGAACTTGTTCTGCACATCAAGCAACACGGTGTCCTGGCCAAGGAACTGGAGAATCTAGCGGGACCGTAGGAATGGTACACCGAAATAATTGAGAAGGACTGTTGAACTTGTCTGCCACTTAAAGTTCTATTTCACAAAATGAACCGCGATATGAGCGCCTGGTAGATATTGTTGCCAAATTCTTTGCAGGCGTCTGTCACTACGCACAATGTGATTGGCTGCAGCATTTACCGGGACAAGGGATGAGGGTACCGGGACGAGGTAGTATAACTTGGCGTGAATTTCCGGTGGTATTGGCGAGATAATCGCTTCTTTTTTCTGGTGAAAACAACGTGTATTTTTAACTCGCTAAACTCAAGATGAACTGTTTTCACTGCATTTCCGGACTTTTCCGACTTTATTTAGCCAAAATTGTTCTAGTGAAAACACAACCCTCGTTCATTTAAAAAATTGTCAGCCTAGCCCACAAAAAATGTTGACGTAAACCCAATATGTGAGTAATTCCTCCTCTTTTATAGAAAAATAAATATGGCTGTTCTGAACTCTATCGGGATCAAATCTTCTCACATACCATTTACCTTTACAACAAGAAATTTGATTGGCTGTTTATAGCAGATCCAATCTGATTGGTGTGACATACATACATCTCTCACTCACTCACTCATCCACTGACCCATCCATAACATACCCGACGCGCCGACTATGAGGTATTTTTTTGCAAAAAAATAACTCAAAAATTATGCCTAATGCCCAGGGGGTTGCCAGGGAGAGAAGGGGGCAGGGGGGGGGGGGTGCAAGTTGAAGTTTCAATAAATTTTTCACTGCACTCACAGAAATTTAAGCAGGTTTGACTTTTGACCCTTTACTCCCTAAAAGTGCCATTTGGCACACAATGTCATAACTTTGTGAATAGTTGAGAGATTTCTATGAATTTTTGCTACGAAAATTGCCTTGTAAAGATCTGCTCATTGAAGGCATAAAATTGTGACCCCCTCCTATCTAAGGCATGGTTGACCACCCCCATTAAAGGGAACACACAAGGGAATGCAAAAGAGTTGGTGGTTAATCGCGAGTAACAGGGTGAATTTCATCCAAACTTTAGGAGTTAAATTTCCGTTTGAAGACCTTTGAGGCGAACAATCAGGTTTTATCAACAAAAACGTAATTTTTGTTAAGCTTTGATATCTTATGATAAGTATCTATCAATTCATAGCGAAAATTTTATTCAGGGTAGATCACAACAAGGTGATTACTAAATACAGCACAGTTAGAATCATTACACGCGTGGGCAGGTCGCATTGAGGAAAACTTTCTCCTCGGTAAGTCGTGCATGTCTGAAAAACCGCCATCGCCAACTTCTCAGACACGATAATAGAACTTTCTGATTTCGGACCAAAAGCAGTCTTCTTTGCGACAATTTTAGTTTGCTAACAGAGTTCTAACACATAAGGGAACGGATCTAAAGCTGTTTTTAACAAGGTCATGAGAGAAAGGAAGTAAGTCATGGGACATTTGGTTTCATTTTCAACACGGTGGAAACTGAATGCACTCAACAAGGAGAGTTGTCAAAACGACACGCTAATACTGCAGAAGTAACTCTCGTCTCTGAACAAACTAACTAGACATCTTAAAAAAAAAAAAATGAAAAGTAAGCATGTTTGCCCCAGTTCTAAAGCTCATAGTTACGCCTGCTGGACTTCGTCGACTGAAGTGGTCGCCATTTGGCGCGAACAGGCTTCGATCGATCACTACTTTAAATAAAGAAATGAATAAGGCAACGACTGACCTCTATTGCTCGTTTTTCGGTCTCAGCCATCACTCGATGTTCATGGATCTTATATTATCTTTGTTACATGCACTCCGCTAGGAGCAAGTCGTCCAGACTCCTAAACTAACAGATGAATACTGAGTTCACTCCCTGAAAATGACGTGCGGTTGATCGAATAAATTATACTCTCAACTACCCCGAACGAATACGTCATTACCCTATCGGGGTGAGTTGAGGCAATTGTTTCATAAAATACCGCAACCGAGGACAAAAAGTTCAGGGACTGCGGAGCGGGAGGGACTGGTGGGGCGAAAATTCCTTGGGTTGAATTTTAGGGCGCACAAATATACATTTGGTAATATTGTAGTCAAACATCCAACACGCTACATGTGCTTTAATCAAAGCCACGAAATGTACAATTCAAACGATAGAGTTTGGCGAAAGATGATGAAAGCGATTAAAAGTGAGTGATTGCTACAAACAAAATAAATTACAAGTTATGAAACGAATACAATAAAAGAAATAGAAATAACGAGGCAAAGGGAAACAATACTTACAAACATCGTATGACTAGGACAGCTAGGAACACAATGAAGGAAAGCGGTGAAGACGGCAAATTTAAACTAGATGACTGTAACATTGCGATTGAAATACACAAATACAATGGAAAAATGTACGCAAAAAGGGACTGAAACAGAAATGAAAATATGTGAAAAAAACGTAACAGAATATTGATTCAGTGAAAGTGGGATAAACGAAAAGAATGCAATGATAACGGAAAGAATGCACGAACAAACAGAAAAAATAACAAAGAATTCAATGCGGCACACACAGTAAGCGGGCAGAACTTGCAGAGAGAATTTATAGGGGCACTACTTTGTAAAAGCCTGCTAAGGTTTTTTCAGTCCCTCCTGTATTCAGTCCTATTTTTCTTCATTTAATGTAAAATATATTGACTGAAATGGAAATAAACTTGATTGATTACACAGTGGCCCCTAATGCAGGGACCACAGTGGGGCAGGGAGGGGGGGTGCTGGTAGGTATAGTTTGACTAGCAAGGACCCCTCCCAAAACCAATGTTCTGAGCTGGAACTAGCCTCGAGTTGAAATGATGAGAACGCAAAATACATGGCCGTCATGACATGTTCTGCAGAACATTTTGAGTACTTCTGTTGTTGCAGCTTATTGCCAGAGTGAGGGCAGAGGGGTTATCTCGTATAACGGCCTATACAGGGAGGCTCTACCCGAAAGGGTTACCTTTTCTAGGCTCCAAGTGTATAAAAGCGGGGATTTCACAACCCGAGGTATATGGAAGGGTGGGGAAAGGAACTAAATATGATACTTATTTTCCCAGCCTGATCAATCAATGAAACTAATAATCGATAACAATTGATAACAATTAATTGATTGATATTGGAAATTGATGACAAAACGATGAACAAAAATTTTGTTCTTCGATTGCCATCCATTGTCATCGATTGTCGTCGACTATTATTGATTCCCATCGATTGTAATCAACTAGCAATTTCATTGACTTCCATATTTTTTGGGAGGGTATATAAAATGCGAATCGCAGCTGGACTACTAACTCAATAAGTGCTACGCCAGTTACTCCTTCTCTAACTTAGCCAGGAACTTAGGTAGGTCAGGAGAGTAAAATGAGGAAGGATGGTCAATGCTAAATGCATATAGTGTTGACATGTTAAATAAACACCCAGCAGGAAATGACCGCTGCATATTACGGCTTTATATCATCGTTGTACGTTAAAACCCCAGGATTAAACATAATGAATGCTCGGCTGCCATTTCCCTTGTGAACAACAGCAACAATACTTTATTGATCTTCATAACAGAACCAAATGCAAAACTATAATTGTTTACAAAATGTAAACCGTGACTGCAATAAAAATGTTCCCACTCCTGCAACTGATAGGTTGCTCCTTTGTTAAAAGTTCACTGGCAGAATATTTTCATTCCCTTGATATGTTCTTTCAAGAATTATCCAGAATGCTAATTGCATTGAAAATGATCCTGCTAAATAATAGCAATGAATAGCAATTAGGGGACTCCAGCTTGTGATTATCGATTGGTCATCAATTGGCCAATAGCAATCGACAACAATTAACTAATTGTCATTGATTGATATCAACTGATTGATTGGATTTCCACTCATCGATTGATCAGGCCGGGTTATTTTCTTGGCTATCATCTCTTCTGGTAATGCTTGATGTTCTCCCATAGTATTGCTCATTGACTATATTCCAAGGGTTCAGAAAAGGGATGCAGTGTTGTTAACAAGGTGCAGAAAAGGGGTCTTTTTTTCTGTAAAAGGTATACAGAAAGGGTACTTTTCTGTCAAAGTGGTAAACAAAAGAGCAAGGGGATGGAGTTTGGGGTGGAGCCTCCCTGTACAAAACTTGATTGATTACATCCTCCTCCCCTGGGGAGGGTGGGGGGGGGGGTTGATTGCTGAGACAGATGCAGGGGATAGAGGTGTAACTTCAAATAAATGGCAGTACCTTGAACAAATTCTGGTAGTGTTTATTTTAACTAGACTCCAAGTCTGTAGATCTACCATTTTGAACAAGGATCTGGTTATTAACTAAGAGAATACAGTCCTTGCCCTAATTAATGGTATAATGTTTGTTGCTTATGACTATGGTACAGTTACATATAAAAGGTAACTGAAGATTAAAATACTGCAACATCATATAGTCTATTTGTATCAGGTAGTACCCGATACAAATAGTCCAAATACTGTTGCAGTATTTCCATCTTTGGTTACCTTTCATGTAACTGTAAGTCTCGCCACAGCATGAAAAACTACAAAACTTGCAACTACTAACTAAAATTATACTTACAAAAAGCCTGTACCAGAACATAATTACATGATTGTACAGATATCCATGGTTGTCAAAAGTACATGTACAGTAGGCCAGCTGCCAGCTAAAATCACCATCTTCTTCACAATCTAGGCTAGCTACTCTCTCTGGCTACGACACCCCAAGTGGTCTGATTCTTCAGAAAAAGACGGTAAAATTCAGCTGCCTTCTCTAACAATAACGCTGCCAGCTTCAAAAGTTTGGGGCAACCCTGGCATGGTATGTATAATATACACTTAAGTAAACTTAAGTCAAAATAAAATGTTGCACATTTCTTCACATGACATGTTATTGATGTTCAAATAGTTCTCGTATCTTTTTTATACTCGGAGTATAGCGGGCTTGTCTCTGGAAAGAGTAGTCTCTCCAGCTGCAACAGAAACACACAAAAATGTTAATACCTCTCAATATTTCATTCACAAGTCTTGAACAGTTATCATACATATAGTTTGTATATGTGGCTCTGTCAAGAATATTATGTATTAATGTAGAAACATGGCCCAATTTCAGGGCTGTCATTAAGTTTTGAGTAACATCTACCCTTGATCCTCACAACTGTATTGTAACAAACTTGTTATGTAAGTGGGGCTCACTGATTTATGTGTAACATTAAATCTGTGAGCCCCGCTTACATTGCGCATTTTCTAGCACAGGAATTTAGTCATATCCTGCACATATTTCTTGTGACATCCTATGGTAGGAGTGTACTTTGTACCACAAAGGTTTAGTATAAATTAAAGTGCCTATGAAGTAAAAAATAATTGCTGCTGATTTGAAAGGCTTTTCAAAGTAAAGAAGAATGGCGTTTTCCTTTTTGGAGTATCTTTCTTCGTTTTAGAGATATTCACATTTTTGTATTATAAGTGATGACGTCATAGGTGGTTCCACTAAAACAGTTCAACACTCAATCAAGAATATCTCTAGAAATATTAAAGCAGTGCTCTTTAAACTTGGCACCAGAAATGTACATCACAAAAGAAACAAAATGACACCCGTCGTGTCGTCGCCATGATAACAGTTATGCCACTGGTCCTGTTTTAATTAAAACTAACATTACCAGATTTTATCTTAAACAAGGATCATCCACTCCCAACAATCTAATGGGGAGAGTTAAGACAATATGGGAATCATGTGTGTTCCAAGCAAGACCCTCTGTCCCTTTTTGAAGGGTTACAAATTGGCATATTTGGTTTTTCACAGAAAGAGACTGGAGCCAAAAGTGTTGCCATGGCAACAACACAGAAGGTGTCATTCTGTTTCTTTTGTGATGCACATTTGAGGTGCCAAGTTTGAAGAACACTGCTCCAATATTTCTAGAGATGTTCTTGATTCAGTGTTTTACTGTTCAAATGGAACCACCTATGACGTCATCACTTTCCTCATTTGCATAATACAAAAATGTAAATATCTCTAGAACAAAAAAAGATATGCAAAAAAGGGAAACGCCATTCTTCTTTACTTTAAAAAGCCTTTCAAAATCAGCAATTATTTTTTACTTCATAGGCACTTTAAGTTCCATCTTTGGACCTCGAAGTTTAATCCTGACGAAGCCTCACTAGCATACAAAACCAGTCAATTAATAAACTCAGTTATGTAAAATTATAAGTTATTGCTGTGTGCTGTCCACAAGTATTGTTATTGTAAAATATTTTAAAATTTTAAAGTTGAATTGTATTAACTATAGTCCAGTTGACCCCGTAACATCAACACAAACATACTCAGCCGTAGCAGATGTTACAGGTTACAGCCCTTATTGACAGCCTGCATTATTCATCAGCACCTGTTAAAACAATTTCTGGCTTTACATAATAACCATATTTTGGTGTGAACAAAATTTGTGTTTTGAAGTGACCAGACCATGTTTTAAATGGTAATGATAAATTGAATTCGAAGATTTTCTGATTAAAACTGTCCAATTTTAAATGAAATTCTTCATGTTTCACAATGCAAGTAGATTTTTACAGTTTTAGCTGCTTTAGCATCCTTTTATGAAAATGGTATTTTTTGCATTAATATTACCTTTAATTATGTTAAATAATTAAACAAATTTTATTTTTAATCAATTATAATAATTAAAATTTTATATTATAAAACAGTTTTATTGCATTCATTTTATTTTAATATTCTGAATTAATTTCATTTATCACTCACTTGGTCTTAACCTTCTTCCATCTATCAATGTGATTTCTTTTGAGGTCACTCACTGCTGGAGCTTTATCAAGATCCTAAAGGAAAAATTGAAAATGAAGTTTTCAGTTACACACAATAGCTAGAATACTGAGTTTGAGATAATTATAAGGAGTAAAAGGAAAACAACTTTTGGTTCGACTTTTCAGGAGGCTTTTTTGAGAAATCTATAGTTTGAGAAATCAGCATTCCACTGTATTTATATAATATCAAGGGTCTGCATTCAAGCCAATATGACCCATACCATGAGAGTTTGTCCCTGTTTCTGTAGCACAAAGAGTCTAGGGGGCATAGCTACTCTTCCAGAATAGACTGTTTTAACACTAGTCCAATGAAGGCTATCTTCAGCTATTCCCAAAATAGGAAAAAAGGCATCAACTAGCTGCCCTTGTTTGATATAAAATACCAAGGGAGTGATGGGGAAATTAAGTGTGAACACAAATGCTTCTCTTCTGTTTATGTTATTTTCTGTACTAAACTCCTGTATGTTTTATACTAATAAGAGTTCTACAGACTCACGCTTGTTTGAAATTTGTTAGGCAAAATACATTTAGTGCCAGACAAAAATGTGATGTAACTGCTCAGTGACATAATATGTCCTTATTGACTGAGTGGGAAGGCCGGACAGGAAAATATTTGGCTCGAGGTCAGGACGTATGGACTGAGTGCAGCGAGGTCTGTGCGTCCTGACCGAGAGACAAATATTTTCCCGTCCGGCCCGACCTTACTCAGTCAATAAGCATTTTATCATATGACCACTTACAGTTGAACCTAAATAGGACGCGATTACATAACATCAGACGGCCGCGCGGAAAAACTACAGAAAAGATTCTACCATGAAAACTCATTGTCGTTTATTTCTTCGCGTGGAACAAGAAACTCACAATTCATCGAAAAACACGACTCATTTTCTCATATTTGTTTTTCAATGTAAGTCTACAATTACAATTCATGCCAAAAAGCCAACAGAAAGTTGACATAAAGCTGTCAAAGATATGTCAAAACCATCAAAAACTTAACGAGTGACAAAAGTTCGCTTCATGCTTCAGTGAAATTGTTCACAAATCTTCTTCATCTGAAGACTTAAGAAAATGTCGGCGTCGTTTCAAGCTATTTGTCTACCTCTTGGATTCTCTTGAACAAGGAAGAACCAGCAACTGAATATTAATGACACCGATGTTAGCTCCCGCAAACAGTACTTGGGTTTGCTGACTTTGCTGGCTTTGCTATGTAGTGGAAATTCAAGCGAGTTTTATTATCTGGATGAACTGTATGGTAATGAACTTGTGTTCGTACTCAGTTTTGTTTCTTCAAACAACACTGATGTAGAAACTGCAGAGCAATATATCCTACTGTGCACAAGGTATGTTTGTGATTTCTCTTCTCCCAACTCTGGAAACTCGAAGAAAAAATTTATATCATACTTTGTTTTCTTCGCGACTTGCCGGTTTTCTTGCTTTTGACCTACGATGAATTCTTTGATGCTTTCCACTGAAAGAAGTTTCGCCTCAAGACTGTTTGCTTATTCCAAAGGTTAATTATTGGACAATTCATTCGGAAAAGTTGTTTTCTTGACCACCCGTTTGCTTGTTGTTGGCTTCTGAGAAAGCTGTGAACTTCTTCAGTTGTGAGGACTGTGGACTTTCTTTCTGTTCTTTTGGAGTGAGTTGGCAACTGAAGTAGTTCTGCATTGGACAGTTCGCCTGGATAGTAAGCTTCGCTCTCAGAATGTTCACTTTCATCTCTCATTTTGAAAAGAACAAAATTTTGCAGCGACAAAATTGTTTTGTCATTAACTCGCATCGAGTTTCTAGTAGGGCCGTACACATTTCTAGTAGGGCCGTGCGTGTTTTTCCGGCCCTATCACTTCGACGTATATGGCCCTCATATGGGACCTTTTTTCTTATGGTTTTCCAAGGAAATTGCACGTGGGGCCGTACGGGTTATATGATAACTATTTTGTACTTTGAGTTTCAAAAGTTCTGTACTCACGTAATGAATATCAAGAGACAGCGTCCCTTTGGTATGAGTGCTGTTCATGTTACAGTCTTCAATCAGTTTAATTGGATCTGGAAAACTTTACAAAACAGGAGTAAAAATTTACAGTACTATATTCATTGCTTTGTCTCTTGGAAGGTGGAAAGTGATTTTGCAGCCTCAAGAGCATATCTGTGCTGGTGTTCCTAACACTAAACCATCACATAGTTTCAATAGTTTTCATTGTTACCATTGATTCGACTCTTAATTACAGGGAGGTATCCTGTGTTAGTTAAATTTTCAATACTGCAAGTCTTCACACAAATTTGTTTACTAGTCAATGAATCCCTTAAGCCTCCCACAAAATAAACTGCTCAACTTTCACATTCTCATTGTTGATTAACAGCTTTATTCTTTGTGCTGACAGTTTAAAAGTCTAGCTTGAAATATTGAAATGGGATGGTGACCACCATGGGGCTAGAAGGTTTTGTAATACACTGAATAGAAAAAAATATATTACCTGTACACATTTTTAGGATCACTCTCACCATTCTGGAAAAAAATAAAAGTATTGGAGATATAAGGCAACAATGAAGGTAACAGATAACCTAACTATTACCATGAAGTTATTTTGTTGGGCCCAATGGAAAAAAAAAAAGGTACATGATAACAGTAGAATTACTCCAGTTTTACGGGGAAAAAAATGGAAAAACAAAATCTTTGTCACAGCAAGTTTGAGAGTAGGAACAGTGAAGCTCAGCCTACTTAAAAAAGCACTCATGAGCACATCAGTTGTGATAACCAAGCCATTTTCTCTGTGATGTGAGTAATATTACTGCAAGTTCAGCCACAGCTCAGATCCCTTACTCTGATGATTGCTGGTTGCTACTTAAAGGCATACGAGGGAAGTTTGTGCGATTTTGTACACAAGTGTCTAGTAATTATTTGCATATAACCTTCAAAAATTTTATTTAATTGAAAACCATTGCCTTTTTTTTTTCGTGGTTTGCACTTCACTTTTGAAAAATAATGTATGCAAAAAACTTGAGTTTGGTTTTTGTTGCAATTCTTTTTGAAACAAAAGAAACCTTTTTTTATTCCTCAAATAAAAAAGCCTGCCAGGCAATGCAAATTTGTTCTGATACAGCGATTTGATGATTAGATCAGGGCTTTCTGTGTTTACACTTATGTTGCTTTGAGTTTATTTTTCTCTAAATCAGTGTTTTTCAGATGTAAATGTAACAGACACTCACAGGATTGTTACAAGTCAAAACTTATTCCATTTAAATCACCAAAATTAACAAAAAACACCGTCGAAAACCAAAGTTTTGTGAATGAGTAATGGGCTGTATACTGGAATAAGCCACATACAGTATGTTCTTTTACTAACACTGTGTGTTGCAGAAGACATGTCACTTTCTTGGCTGCTTGATGGAGAGTCACCATCTTGGTTGCCCTCTTGTGAATCAGATGACTTTGTTCCATATGGTTTATTCTGCATCCAAGCTCGTGTTAGGGCGTACAGTGGTGGGTCTTCATTAAATTGGGCAAAATCCACACTGCGGTCAAACAACTTCATAACAAAACTAAAAAGAAAAAATAACACAGACACCTGATTATAGAATATAACATTGCCATATACTTAGACCACCATGTAAATGAAAGCAATCTAGATTATTGGAATAGTCAACAGCTCTCCACAGGATGCAAACAGCAAGGGATCTCAAACACAAAGAAAGAGGGAAGCCTTTTCTTAACAAGTTTACTTTACAGTACAAGAACAACCCTGATATCTACTATGCATTGGCTTTTCACATGTCCACAGCGAACAAAAAACAGAAGGCTTACCTCGCTATACAGAAGAAGCATCCAGATTCGCCAAGATCAAAGGCCAAAAGAGAAAAACAAAGAGCAAAATCAGAGAAAGCTAAGGGAACATTTACAAAGAAAAGAAAAGGGAGGATAGATGGATTTGGTTAATGTGTTGCATGCCATCCTTGTTGCCACTCAATTCAAATCATGTGATGATTCATTTGGGAGGTTACAAATTCTTGTGCAATTTGTCACATGTGACTGATCGCATGGGAGACGTACAAACAGAACAATATTGCCTTTAGAATACATGATTCCTTTTGAATACTGGTCAGATATATTGAATTATTTTGTTGGATGATGTATGGTAACTGAGAAAACTGAAAAAGTGTGACTACCAGTAAATCAGTTGACCAAAAGTGTTTACTGATATTGTGGGGAGCTAAGGTGTTGATGTGAAAAAAATAAATTTTAGTACTGAACAGTGTTGATGAAGTCATTTTAAAATCTTAACTGCAAGCACTTACGATTCTGACTAGTCCCATCTCCATCTGTAGAGAAACAAAATTTAGAAATCACATGAAGTTGTTTTTAAGCAGTTAACGCGATTTTCATGTTAAATCATTTACACATTTACTTGTACTCCTTTAGCATTTATTAATACATGTTCCTCACTGACCATCGTATCCTATATCTTTTTTGCGTCGTTTCCTTGGGGTTTTCCCTACAAGACAAAACAACAAACATGGCAGAAGTGATCAAGTTACCAACTCATTTAACTAAGATGTAAATTACAGAAAACTCTTATAGGCAAACTAGGTGTTTATTTCTTTGCAAATTTGGAATTTGCAGCCCAATGTTCCACTGCTGATTGGCAGAAACTTCAAATTTGCTTACTGAGCGTTTTGGTAATAATTACACAAATGCACAGTAAGCAAATTTGAAGGTGAGATACCGTGTATTATTTATTATAAGCTACCATGCAAGATAAGATAATATACCAGTAACCTTTAGTTAACATGGTCAAATGCACTGAGCTAAATAGCTATTTCACAGACATGCAATGAAATAAAAATAGCAACAAAAGTCTACAGAAAGTATGTTTACAATTAAAAATAAAAATGGTCAAGCAATTATTCACAATCATGTTATTAAAGTTGTACAGAGAAGACACATATTTACATAATTAAAATGTGAGATTTAAACCAAAATCCAATTTGAAATGGAGATCATGGAAATTAAATCAGAGGTATCACTTTGACAAAGACTAAAGACTTTAAGCTTAAAGATTGACTAAATCAAAAATACTATGATTATCATTTCACTATGACAAGCCTACCTGAGGCACTCCTTTATTTGGTACAGGGATAGCATGAAAAGAAGAAAACCAAAATCAATCTCTACATCATAGTACTGTGGACAAACATCTCAGACAAATTCCTAGCTAGCACTGTAAAGTTATCAAAACCTCAGGTACTTCTCCCTTAAGGTGGCTCCATAGAGTAATCATTTATGACGTTGCGTGCACAGATGTTATGTTTTGAATGCTGTTTTTGCATTCGTTTTTACACCCAGTCCTCTCGAACTTATCACAAGTAATAAGCAATGATTAAACAGTGTTTTACCATCATTTCTCTTAAAATTTTGGGTTTTAGTCTTGAACAGGGCTCGAAATAACGGCCGGTCAACAGACAATGTCCGGCCAGAATGGTGACTTGACCGGCCAAAAACTTCACTCGGCGGTCATGTTGACCAGTCACGTCATGTTGAGACAGTCCTGTTGTTCATTCTTGAATAAACAATCAAATCCTCAACTGTAATCCTCACATGAAAATATACACCAACGGGTAGCTGTTTGAACAGCTAAAAGTTTTTTGCTTGCTATTTGCCATGCGTTCAATGCCATTCAAATGGCTGGGGTTATCCATTCAGAAAAATATTCAGCTGTTTGAACTGCTGCTATCTGTGCAAAAAAACATTTTCATCTGTTAGGACAGCAGCAGTTTTCAATTCAGAATTCAAAACTATTGAGCCTTTTGAACAGCAAGGGTTTTCCGTATGGCAAAGGGAATCCGATCAGATTCAGCTTGTCATGACGCTTTAGATTTGCCTAACTGTCCCACATTTTTGTCACAGAGCACCTCTCTTTGTTGGCGTATATTTCAAAGGCACTGCTCTACAGATGTCAAGATATTTGTCGTTCTTTCACTTTCACTGCACAAAAATCGACGAACAAGATGGCAAAACAAAACTTTTCGCTCAATTGTCAAGTTGTTTCCAACTTATAGACACTATGGGACTCTGGGACATTGAAACACACATTTTGCAGTCTGCTTCATTTCCATCAAGCCGTAAATGTAACATTAAGCACGAAACCAGTATCTAATTTACTGTTACAAAGCTGTTACAAAACGGACGAAAATAGTTATGCACCAACAAAAAAGCCGAAGGCCTTACTATCAGTATCTGTATCTGTAAAGTTATTTTGTCCGCGAATGAAATTTGAGACACTCTCAACTCGTTGCTTAGCACGTGACCAAAATCTACCCACTTTCAGTAAAATCTATCGAATGATGGTCATTAGTTCTTCATGAATGAAAACTCTTTCCAAAATATGACTACACATACACACTTACACTTTAGAACTTAATTTTAGTCACATCATTAAGAAACTACCTAACACTTGTTGTGTAACTGTAGCCGTATTCATAGTAATGCGATGATTTGTTGTACGTTTACACGGGAGAGAATCCAGGAAACAGAAACTTCTTCTTCGGCTATTGTTTACCCAGTTATTTCTGAAGCCCAAAATTTGGATCTACTGATGCATGTTTGGTTTCATTTACGTCCTGATGGACATAAATACTTTGTAGAACATCAAAACAGCAGCTCATGGAATTCAATAGACCGATCAAAAAATTCGAAGTTTTGTCAAATATGAATCTGTTCAATACTTTTTCTTTGGCAGGTGGGAAGAATTCCACTGACAATGTGCCACTTCATTGAGCTGCTGAGCACTGCCAAGGCTATCTTTGGTTAAATTTTAATCTTTTCTTTGTATTAGGCTAAATTTTAAACAGTCTAGTATCGACTGGAACAAACAAATTGTATTTGTAGGTTTAAAGTGCACATAACATGAAAAATATTTTCTGCTTATTTGAAAGGCCTTTCAAAACAGAGAAGAATGGCGTTTTTCTTTTTGAAACATCTTTTTTCATTTTAGAGATATTGATGTTTTCCTATTGTGCAAATAAGATCAGTGATGATGTCATACTGTTTGCAACTAAAAATGGTAAAGTACTGAATAAACAATATCTCCAGGAATATTGAAGCAGTGTTCTTGAAACTTGGCACCACAAATGTACATCACAAACGAAACAAAATGACACCCTCAGTCAACATGACCGGCCACAGTCCGAAAATTGTTTTGAGCCCTGTTGAATTATAATTGCCCACACAAATGTGTTTGTTACTTTTTACATGGCTTTATTTGTGATTTTCTTGAATTTCCTATGGTGAAATCTTCCAAAATTTTCACAGCACATCGCACCAAGTGGGATACACATTTTAAACACAAAAAAGAAGGGTTTGTAAAGGCAGTTTTTTTTATTTTTGCCAATTTATGTCTTTTACCGCTACAAAAAACTGGTCTTATAGATTTCGCTGAAAAACCAACCGTAAAACTATAGTGAGCCATCTTAAAATAGTATCAAATTTCATTGGGATGAATCAGAAAAAAGTTAAAGGAAACATCGTGAGGGGGGTAGGGAAGGGGAGTGCATATTTTGCTACCAAACTATCCTGTTCAAATTCATTACTGCTTGATGTCAGTGACTCCTGCTGGCTATAATAAACACACACTTAATCTGCTGACCTTTTAGTTGGAGTCGACGGTGGTGGCATTTGAAATGACACAGTGCTAAAAAAAGAACAAAATAATGAACTCAGCTACCAATGATAGAAAGACTTTGAAGGAGACCTTTGCTAAGAGAAAAAATGGTTTAGGTGAACAAATGTACTTAGACTTGTAACACTGTGAAAATTAACACCTTCAGCTATAGTTCAGCTTACCCTCCTGCTGTAGAACTGGCCTCATCTTCACTGCTGTTGAGTGAAAAAAAAAAAAAACAAGAATAAAATAAAATAGTGCATACACACTCTAGCCTGAGAGAACAGCTGTATACCAGTAACTCTTATTTCTTCCAAAATGAAAGGGAAAAAAGTTAACTCTGATCAAAATGAACTCATTAATCTGGTCATCAAGATTTCTTTCATGGTAAGTAAATAAACAGCAGTTATTATTAACAAGTCACCTTTCTTCTGTTTTCTTTATAAGATCTTTCAGCAACACATCTAGTTTAACCCTAGCACTTCTAACCCCTGAAAGCAGAAGTCAGATTGTGTAGGTCCAGAAAATATCCATACCTCCCCCACGGAAGGGATTTTTTCTAAGACCCCCCCCCCCCCCCCGCCACCCCTCTGGAAATTCCAATAAAGCTTCACACATTTCTTAAAATTTTTTGGTTACAGAACCCCCCACCCCCAGGAAATTCCAATCCCTTCTGTGGGGGGAGTATGGGTATGTTCTGGACCTGCACATTACAGTTTAAAGTAATTCCTGCTTTTTGACTGGTACATGCACAGGAAGGTAACTCTGTCACACTCAGTGCTACGTAAATTAAACAAAACCTCAAATTTATAGCTTAGAAACTTGTAAGTCTACTACAAAACGATAAACACAACAGAATTGTGTTGATAGTATGCATTAGAGGGTATAATTTACTGTAAACTTAAAGATTATTAGAGGCACAAGTAGGACTTATGTCTTCTCAGGGATAACCCCAAAGGATTTGACAACCCTTGTGGTTTTGGCCTTGGTTCCTTAGAACTAAGGAGACTCAGGGGAGGATGAATTAGGACAGTTCTTTGTCTCCACCCTGGGGAATTTGCCATTAATCAGGTGCTATTACAGAGGGGAAAAACCGGGGGAGTATTGTTGCGATTGACTCAAGCCTAAGGGGACAGAACGTCATTGCTAATGCAGTGTACATGACTTTCCGGTCGAAGGGCCACTCTAGCACACAGATAGAACGCCTTGTCAGGAACAGAGAGGATTGGAGGGGTCTTGACAATGACCTTTGCTCCGAAAGGCTTGATCATGAGGTAAGCTTATGAAGAACGTATAAGAGCACAAACGTCTGCTTGTTTTGGTTTACGATACAATTTGTTGCTTGTAATAAAAAAAATTATTACGAAAGCTACTACACTAAAAAAGAACAGTTTACCCGTGGAATTGTCTTCGCTTTTCGCCATCAAAATGTAAAATCCTTTCCTTGCCTCTTCTTGTTTTCACGTTTTACACTTGGGAACGATCCAGCTTGAAAACGTGATACACTAACCGTATATCAAGCTAACTATCTGTTACACAATTAAAATATATCCTACGGAAAGCACTTTTGTCTACGGCAGTCGAAATATCATTGGATCTTTGGGAGAAATTATTTTAAGAAAATAGCACAAAAGTGCAACTTCTTCGAATTGGACGCCATTTTCCTCTAAAACTACCCCGGATGAAAAGACTATATTTTATTGGTTTGTGGTATTGGCTACATTGAAGATCCCATAAGTCTTTGCATATCCTGTGTTTTGATTGGTCATTCGATCAATGTTGACAAATTTCAAACAAAGTTTTCTTCCATCTACGAACTGTATATTCTCACTTTTCTCGAAGAAAATTACAAAATAGTAGCCTTACTTTTACTGGAGAGTATTCGAGCATAATGTGTAACACTGACAGAGCACCAGGAGTTTCATTTGGAAGCGTAAGATTCTCTGAAAGGCCTCAGATCGACTCTGCAAGTTTCAAAGAGAGCTTCGCGCGTGTGTAGTTGATACCTTCATTTCTGATCTATTCCAGGCTAATTTCACTCCCGGTGAACACGAAGCTATTCAGAACGCCTTAAATCAAAAGCTTGGCCCAGAGTACATTAGCCAAAGAGCAGGGGCGGGTGGTCAAAAGGTTAGCTTAACATCTTATATCCAAGTTAAGTTAGTTTAATGTGTAACTTGTCAGCAGTTAATTTCTGATCTCGGTTTGTTTTTGTGGTCCCGTTTCTTATTTTATTGTTGATTCTTTTTTCAATTTATCCCTAGTCAATGATTACATTTATGGGCTGGTGATAAATTGAGAACTAACTAGACGAAAAGGAACCACATAGGTCAAATCAAAAATTCACTGAGATAAAAAATCAGCAAAAATTAGCAGCATTTACTAAATGGTAAAATATGACAATTTTACCATGCTTCGACGTAGTTATAAGGTTAATTAATTTTCCGGAGGATGATTGTCTTAGGCTGTGTTCACACTTGTTGGCTGAGCACTGGTGCCTGGGCACCGACACAAAATAGGGTTGTGTTCAGACAATGGGTACTCCAACTACCCAAGTACCATTCATTGCTCAAGTACAAGGTGGAGACGTACCTGGGTAATTGGTCCAGGGGGGGGGGGGGCACTGCCGTATATGGGCTATATAGGTATGTGCTGCTGTGAAGGGTATGGTTTTCAAGCAGTTTACTCTAGGATAGGGTATATAAATCGGAGCGTTCAGGTCTAGAATAGGGTATAATTTTTCACAAAACTGACTAGTTGGTTGAAGATTTTATCTAGACTAAGGAAACCAGGAATTGTCACTCAAAAATATAAAAAAATCAAGTCGGCAAGTTTAAATTTATGCAAATCAGCCTCAACAGTGTCGATAGATGGGGGGATTTGGGGAGTTTATTCTAGTATAGGGTAGCAAAATTCAGCTGAACTAGCTCTGGTATAGGCCAAGGGTTCCAGGGTCCCAGTGGCACACCCCCACCCAGAAATCCCCAAAGTACCCCCCCCCCCCCCGGGGTAATTGGGCACTGTGCCCGAATTATGGTGTGAGTACTTGGGAAAAAGGTGTGTTGGCATTAGTGCCCAGGAAGAATCCAGGAAGTACCTGGGAACTACATTCAAGCACTGACCAAGTGGGAACATAGTCATAGTCTGAGATATTATTGCTGTTTTCAGCTTGCTTATGTGGAAGGATGGAAAATAATCAATTTGGCAAATGAAACTTTTGGTTTCAATGGATGGTCACATTCTGTAACCCATCAAAATATAGGTGAGGATGCAGTGTCTTGCGTCAAGTCAATCATGTATTCATGAGGTTCAAATTTCTCAGTTTTACACTGTCAGGTTGACTCTAGTGATAATAGTGTCTATTTTGTTAGACTTTGTTGATCAGGTGGCAAACAAATATTATGTTGGAGTGAGTGCTTTTGTTAAAGTCCAGTTAAAGGTTAGAATCTTAATTAATTAAAATTATTTAATTAATAAGTAAAATAATAATTAACATGAAATTAATGTTTTGTTAAATGTACCAACTGAGCTCTTTTGATTCCCTGTCTGCTTTGCTCTATTGTACAAATATAATGGGAGAAATTTTGAAGACAGATATTAGATTACTAGTTAAATACACTTTTTTTGATCAAGGATTTGAGTGGTAAACTGATAATTTACTGGAAGTTCATCACTAAGTTGAAGTAGTAGAAGTAGTAGTAGTAGTAGTACATGTAGCAGCAGCAGGGGCATAGCCAGGATATTTGAAAGGGGGGTCACACTGTGTCAAAGTGAGGGCACTCACCAGATTGTCAGGTAGACCTCCACTCCTGATGTAGGTTAGTTGCTTAAAAACAGCGTACAAAAGGGGATTCACGGGCCCAGGACCCCCCTCCCCCCCCCCCCCCGCCTACGCCCTTGAGCAGTAGTACACTGTAGTAGGTATTAATTGGGGATGAAAGAGCAAAGCTAGCTAGAAAATGCAGTTGTATTTCCATATCTCCGCAGAAAAAATGTTACTTTTAGCAGAGACAAGTAACAGCTGGAAATATGTCTGCATTCGCCGGCTAGGAGGACGTTTGCCTTCAGTGCAATCTACTTGAATGTTACAGGATGGTGTGTTTCATGAGGACATTGGTTATGGAGTGTCAGAGGGAATGAAATCTAAAGCTTTGTCACTTGAGAAGGCAAGAAAAGAAGCTGTGACAGATGGACTGAAAAGGGCTCTGAAGTAAGATCGCTTCTTCAAAATTCTTGTTAAACATAAATTTTAAAATAAGCCTGCCCTCAAATAACATTTTATGGCCTCTAACTACTGCTCGTTAGGATCTGATCTATTTAACTATTAGATTAAGAGCTCCAGATTTTTATCGCGTGATAGTCGTACTTAAACGCTACTCACTGTCTACAACAGAATAGATAGAATAGATAGTGAGTTGCACAATCAATCAGAGGACAGCATTCAAGATAGAACGTTAGAAGATTTATACTAATATTTGCTAGATATGGTACTCTGTCTGGTATATTCACTGTTGGCTAGCATCATAAGCTGAAAACAAAGATACGTAACTATGTGCATGTATGAAAAATGCTACTGACAGCTACTGTAACACCTATTAGTTTTTTGTGCTTTTTACCCATGTTAACAGCCAAAAATTGGCATGCAATGCAAGAAAATGGCTTCAAATACATGATTTTGCACATATTGCATGCCCATATAGTTGCATCATATGAAACCCCTTGATTTGATTCCCCACACGTTTGTCTTGGGAAAAAAAAACGGACAAATAAATCAATAGAAACATTTAACTCATCAACAATAGATGAGCTTGGGAAATGGTACCTCAAAGGATGGTCAGGGGCCCGAAAGCAAACTGAACCGAGTGCGTAGGGTATCCTTGACAACCCTGTGAGAGGCAACCTCCAGGCACCATCACACTGACCAAACAGTGGAAACAAATTCAGACAAGGGGGTTGGAAGGACTGCAGGAGATCTGTCCAACGGCGAAAAACACACCAAATGACTTAACATCTGAAGCCAAGCTGTAAAATCAAGGTACCCCTGCACAAATCCCCCGGCCACCTCATCCACCACCCTGAAGGAGACTGCTGACCAGCAATATTGCTATTAATAAAACTACATTTAACTTAGCCTAAATTACATTTAGCCACATATAAACAAGCTTTCAATTTGAATGAGCCATAACTATACCATCACCCCAACTATGCTATATTTTACCTAATGTTTGTGCATTCATTTACAACCTCATGTGTTTCTTCAAAAGCCAAACCTTATGTTATTGTATTCATCTGCCATAATTATACTTGTAACAACTCATTAATAATTAAGTATTTCCTTGTTTTGCAGGAGTTTTGGAGAGTCACTTGGCAATTGTATCAGTGACAAAGACTATTTGAAGTTCATTACAAAGCAACCCAAATCAGTAAGAGCCACAGAGGAGTTTCTCAACAGTGCTAGCTAGACCTAAATTACATCTGTATTGAAACTCTGGTTTTTGTTGCATGGATAGACTTCAGTTTGTGTATTGCTACTACACCAATGTGTGCAAATTGGGTTGTGTAGCTGATTGACACAATACCATGTCCCTGGCAAGGGTAAAACCTAGATCTTTTAATCCTGCAGAGCTCAACCCTTACACCACAGTGACTGTACCTCACATTAGGAGTTAGACTTAGTTAGAGTATCTCCTTCAGTTCAATGGCCAGTGTTATTAAAAAGGGCAACACAATTTCCCCGTCTCAAACCTGGATCTGTTGATCCAGAGTTCAGCTGTTACACCATTGTACCTCCCACCAGGAGAAGTTAGTTTTAGTATTGCTCCCCAGCCAGTGTTACATTGATGGCAGTTGTGACTCAAAGGCATGATTAACCATGTCCCTGGCAAGACTCCAGCCTGGATCTGTTGATCAAGAGTCCAACATTTACACCATTATACATCCCACTAGGAGGTAGAGTATTGTTGACGGGAAGCAACAAGCTTGGGATAGATTAATTAGTAACCTTTGACATGCATATATACATTTATTTAATTTAGTAAACATAGACTTATTGTTATGAAGGGTACCATTCAGTACGATGTAAACTACATGAGGAGACCAGGGCAAAGAGTGGTGTTGAGACCTAAAAATGGTCAACGAATGGATCATGGGATGATGAATGAAACTGCTCCTGGAAGTAAGTTAAAATCAAGCCCAGGAAGTATAGATTTAACTTTCAAATTACATTATTTTGCAGCAACTACATTTATGCTACACATCCTCGTTCCCAGGGTCTACTCCTTGCAATCTTTTTTCAAACTTCTCAGCTGATCAAACAACCCCAAGGCCATGGTTGACACTCTTGGCACATCACTACGTATTGAAAATGGTCCGTACTTGACTTCCCACATGAGGGTTTATGGAATTTCCTCTCCCACTGTCCAAGCAAATAATATGTTCAAATATAATAAAAAACTGTACCTTATTGGTGAACAAAATTAATGAAAAGTTGACAGGAGTTTCATTGTGTTTACAAATTCCCCTATTCAAAGTAATCGTGACCAATGGCTAACAAAAATGATTCTTGTGTCTGGTCAGTTCTAGATAAGCTGTATTAATGTACTGGGCGTTTTGGCGATAATCTCCATATTCAGTGTTTATTGTCACTCTGACAATCACACGGTCATACTTGTGGAAGCAAAGGCCAAATTTTACCTTTATAGATATGTCTATCAGTGTTTGTCCAATAGCAAATGCAATCACCAGTATTCTTTTTTTCTTTTTGTTTGTTTGTTTTTTGCTTGTTCCAGGTAACAGTCATGAAAACACTGGACAAGCACAAGTCATTTCTACTTCCAAGTGTGTACAAAACAGCTCCTCTGAAAGGCACCCTGCAGAATCAACAACAACAGTTAAGACAAAACAAGAAGACTTGCATCCAAATTCAAGAATACCAAATGAATTTAGGACTCCTCTAGTTGAACGGGACAAATCTAACAGAACACCTTCTTTTCCTCCTCCACCGAAAACACCCTTAGCAGCCTCCACCCCTACAGCTATGGTGCCAGCCCAGAAAAGCAGTACCAGTGCTATGACCACGCCTTTAGAAAATAGGACATGTGGAACCACCCCACAACAAGAGAACTACAGTGTTCTTCCAGAAGGTGATTTATTTTCATTTGTACCCTTCAAAATTGCTAGATTGTAATGTAAGCGGATCTTGGTTAGAAAATAATCTAATTTAGTTTAAAATGCACAGAATAACAGTGCAAATATCACAACGTCTGAAGTGCAACTTGTGTTAAGCCCTGAAATTGTAATGTGTGTCCACTACCTATATTATTGTTCTGGGTACACTGGCTTAGTTTTTGCGTGTTTATCTGGCGGTCATTCAAAAGACTGAGCGGCGATTTTATCCTTCTTGAAACTTCTCCCTCGACAATAGATTGCCTTTTAGGGCTAGAAACAACTTGTTCTGTTCTTATTATCCTGTGGTCTCTGTGAGGAGAAACTCGATTATTTAGCAAACATATTGTAAAGAATTTGTTACGTACCGTTAAAGGATCGGTTATGATGACAATCGTCCTATTAGAAGGACTAGAAGAGCGGTTTCGGTTTTTAGGAGAACACGAAAACGGCCTGCGGTTTCGAAGGAACAGAATATGGAAAGACCCTCATTATCTAGAAACTAACTAATTTTCGCGACACGTTTATTTCGCGATTTCGAGGTGCGCATATTTCGCGACACTTAAATTCCGCGAATTTACGAAGATTTTGTATTATGAATCACTTTAACTTTGCGTTTTTGAATAACACACAATTTATTTCCTTGGTGCACAGTGTTACTTCAACATGTCCTTGAATTTAGTAAACCGACTTTATCAAAGGTACAATAACGTCAAAATTACGAGTCGTGGTCGAAAAAGTTCCAATTGAAAACTCTACTCCCACAGTTTTCCTGGAAAAGTATCTTACGACTAAAATCCTTTTTGTCACACCAAAGTTATGAAAAGTAAAATATTGCCAGCATTAGACCCCGGGGGCGGGGATCCCCATATAAAAATGACGGGGGTGCTCGTCGTACTTCTTAGGGGTTAGGAGTTTTGGTACCTCTAAGGGTGTTTAACCTCGAAAGGTCCATAGCGGGAGCTTTTGCGGTTACCCTTAAGGGTATTGAGCCAAAACAATATGACAGGAGATAATGTGTTACGTAAGAATTGTTACCTCTTAGGGGAGGAAGAAATTTCAACCCACGCCTACAGTACAAAACAAGATCTTGCTACCTCTAGGGTTTTTTTCTTATACTGAAGTCCCCCGGGCATTAGACTAACCTGTTCATGTTGATTAATTCACCTTCACATTTCATTACCGAGCTTAAAATTCACCATCTTTATTAACTTATCACTACTCACGATGAATTCGATAGCGTTGATCCTAGCAGTATACAGGACACCTGTCATATATGAACTCAGTTAAATGACCTTGCTCTCCATGAGTTCTCTTAGCTCAGTGGATAGAGCGCCCGCCCGGTGTTCGGGAGGTCATGGGTTCGATTCCTGTCGGTGACTCAGAATTTTTCTTTGTCCCACGTTCGTGTCATGTTGATTAATTCACCTTCACATTTCAATGATGTTTTCAATCGTCTCGTCAACAGATGACCCTCTTTTATGGAATCAGTCATTTGGTTTTGAAGAAGCGTTGATATCCTGCAGCGAGGAAGTATTGATGAGGCCAGGCGAATCCAAACTTGAAAATCGTACGGTTAGACAGGCTGACGGAAATTTTATTAGGTATGTTTTAGCCTAAATGGGTAGGGCAAATCTCGACGAGCAAATTTTTTTGTATTTGAATCATGGAACCAAGTTAAGGACGTTCGCACCAAAAAATGTCCTCACAAATAGATTTTTTTAAAAACTTATCATGAAGTAAGGTAAAGAAAAAGCCAAACAATGGGAAAGGGGGGTCACCGTGCTCGTTTTCGAGATAAGGCGCGTTGAAGAGGTTTTCGTTTACATTTTAAGACGAAATTAGCTTACAGCTATCGCACATAAAAATGCTGCATTAGTGAAATTTAGATCAGGTAAACGTTCTCAATTAAACACAACTAAGTATATTAAGTAAACGTTTGAAGCTGGCGTCGTTCCTTGAGGTAGAATAGGCCTAGAAAAAGAATAAATATACTTCGCTCTCACGAGGGCAGAAAAAGCGAAATATTTGTAACTTCTCACGTATAGATTTTTCCTGTTTTTTGTGAAAGTGGATAAAATCGGGAAAGGAATTTATCTACCGAAAGAAAAATGGGGGTCTTCAAGCATCCAAGAGAGTAAATTAATTGCAGGTGAAGTTACCGCAACTGCTGCCAAACCCGTTACTTGCTTACATTTCTTCCTTTTCGCGCGCGCTTGATGTATGACGTGGCGTGAAGTTGCAACATGAATTTCGTACGCAGAAAGGATGACGTCCTTAACTCCAGATCATGTTTGTTATATCAGTATTTTTTTCGCTTTCAAGTACCCACCGTTATTTGATATTCTCTTCTTTTTCATAGATGTAACAGAAACGTGGCAGTCCCACCCAAGTCTTCTTCAAGTAACAACTGCAATAACGCTGCCATTAACAAACATTTCGCGTGTTCCAAATCGTATCATCCAACCTCAAGCAAAGCTGTCATTTCGGGGCACTCGAATCAACCAGGTAAGAATTGGCGCGAAAGCTCGGGCAAGCGCGTCGATGCTCTAACCAATCAGAGTAATCGTGTTGTTTTTTAACCAATCAGGATCAAACCAAAAGTAGTTGTGTCTCGCGTTTTCCCGCGCTTAACACTGCTTAGCGCGTGTTGCTTGAATTCTGATTGGTTGTTTGCGTTATTTCCGTTGGTTGTGTTTGGTCAAATGTGGTTTGGTCTAAAAATGTGTTTTAATTTACTCTCCGCAGAAAACACGAAACGGAGGAGAGTAGAGGAACACACTGTCAGATGATATGAAACGATGCTACGGTGGCAGTATGAATACACGCGGGTCTGTCTCACATGGGAAGAATCGCGCGAGAAAGAGACACTCGAATCGAAAAATCATAAGTTGATGACGTAGTACAACAGATATCTGTGACCTCTCTGATTTTTTTTCTTGCTAGGTTTTTGTAATTTTGCGCCGAAATTTCGACCAGTCAGAGACACTTCACGGATGGCTGTTTTAGCTACGTTATCGGCACGGCCGTTTCTTGGATTTAATCTCGGAAATCACTTTCGTTGGAGTGAGGGGGTGGGGTGAATTTCGACCAATTTCTCAGAGTGGTGTCTCACTGTCGAGGTATCGCGAGAAACGTTTGCCGTCTGATTCCCAAAGAACATTCATAAAATCACAAGAAATTTACCAGGTATCCTAAAACCAGGCATGCTTTGAAGACAATGAAAAAGTTGCACCCCAGCATTACTACATATAAGTTAGTTTTTGTTTTTCAAATTGTTGACGTTATTGGAAAGTAACTTTTGAATTACTTGTATTTGGTTTTATTTGCCTCCCAAAACAGTTTAAAATTAGTGACACACTTCTTGCGTTTTGATGTAAAGTATTGGGTTTTTTTAAACAATAGTTGCGTCGAGTCGAATACCCATTTAAAATCTGTTCACTCTGCATTGCAGGCAGAGTCTGTTTTTGTTTGTTATCTGTTTCTTATTTCCTTTTACCTCAACCCGCAAAGCTGTTTTAATTTATATTTGTGACAAAGCAGATGATGGAATAAAGTTTATTTTTTATGCATCTTCCGACTAAGGCTTAGATACACTGAAGTGGGAATCAGTTTAAAGTGAACATAAGCTTATATGTTTTACAACTCAAGAACCCCCGGCCAAACGATCACAACATTTCAACGCAACATATCGCAACATTGTTGGTCGCAACATGTTGCGTGCGTTTGGGCACCCTGTTGCGACGTGTTGCGACACGTTGGGAGTTGAAAATCGAACTAGTGCGCATGCCCTGGCGCAACATTGTTGCACGAACCTGGCCAAACGACTACAACATCATGCAACATCCACGAATGTTGGGTGAGAAATTTGACCATTTTCAAATTTGAGCCGACAACACCCAACATGTCGCAACAAGTCGCAACAGGGTGGCCAAACGCGCGAAACATGCTACGCCCAGCAATGTTGCTATGTGTTGCGTTGAAGTGTTGCGATCGTTTGGCTGGGGCTTAAGTTTGTTTAATTTATGAGCAACGCAGACGTGTGGTTTCTACCCCTCGAGCAACACTTTCAGCTACTTTCGCTTCTTTGTGTTCTCCAAACTTCCTGCGTACATCATAACTCGATGATGCTTGCTAAATAATAATTTTATTTTTATTTAATTTTTTTTAACTCGTACATTTGCAGTTTTTTTGTGTGTGTCAATGAAATCTTAAGACAGAAAAAAAGTGTACTATATGAGTCTGGAGACTGAAGTAACCAAGGGTTTTCTAGTCAGCCTCCAGGTATTATGTTTCTATGGAGATTTAAGAGAAAAAAAGCTATTAAGAGAATGAGATATGTACATAAAATTGGAAAAAAAGGAGCATATAGAAATATTACTAGTTTTCAGAATATTGTTCAGACAGTAAGTAAAGTTTCAGAGTCAAAGCCGTAGTCAAACGGCTCATGATAGTCCATGATAGTTGATTCTCCCCCTCACTGTCATCAACTATCAGCGAGTTTAAGTAACCACGACGGCCACGACGAGGGCAGCGTTGATTAAAAAATGAATTTATATTTTACCTAAGAATCTCGCGGTACTCTTAAGTCATTTACATTGTTTATCACTGTCAAAACTATCACGAAACTAAATCTGGGCCACAGCGATAAATTTGAAATGAAAATTTAAAAAACTTTCCGTCGTGATTCATGTTCTCCCGGAAACAACGCAGCATTTGGTCATTTCACTTTGTTAGGGAGTTTCGCCGAACAAACGGTTTAAGGGCCCATTAACTGATCTTTTCGAGCCGTTGCTAAGGAAAATTTATTCTCTCATAACCTCGTCATTTTTACTTATTTCAGAGTTATTTCATGTGTTTTAACTTTTTCATGATCAGTAACACTAGTGATGGCGTCATCAGGCCCCGCCCATGGTCATGTGACTAATACTGAAAAACGCAAAGGCTCCCAGGCAAATTACTTTATCGGGATTTTTTCATTGATTTAATATTCTAATTTAAATCCTCATTACGCTATGCATAGATTTTGTTTCATTTGTAAAAGGTCAGATTTTGAGAGAATTTCAAAATATTGAAAAGTTCGTAATTTTCTGAAAAAAGCATGATTTCGAAGAAGGAATGCATAGCTATGTTTCCAACATTGGCTTTAATCGAAATTGGTCGAAAAAGGCTGGATTGAATGAAAAACAGCGTTTCCTTTAGCATTTAAAGAAACCGGAAGTGCGCCCGATATATATTGGAAGTTACCCTATGCAGCATGGAGTTAGTTGGTCTTGTCTTTCTGTCTTTCTCTTATTTTGTCTTTGCTTGTACTTTTTTTACTTTGCATTTTGCGAAAAACAAAGAGAAACATCCAAAATGAAACCGAATTTGCAAGTTACTGAGTTGTTTTTATTTTCCGCGCTCAGGCTGACGTAAGTGACCAGAAGTGAAATTTCACCTCCTTAGCAACGCGCGCGAGCGCGCGCATAAATCGGCTAATGGACCCTTAAGCGCTCAGGTGACGCCAAGCTGAGAGTAAATTAGAGCTCTTTTACCGGTTGTTCATCGAGTTGTTTCGTCATAATGTTTTGGCCCTAGGCTTAGGCACATGTTTGAACGGAGTTTGAAACTATTGCTACGTATACCGAAGTGATTTAATGCCTTTCAGGTGCTCAAGTAGTTTTCCTTTCTTCTTAGGATTACTTGCGTCATTTGTACACGTCTGGCAGGCAATCATAGCGCGCGCTACTGTAGTCAGCCGCCACCTTAACAAATAGATTCCATGTTGCCTTTCGTCTGTTCAGTAATAGATCACAGATGACGTCAAAATGTGTTAATAACGAAAAAGTGGCACACGGGGTGATAGCCGAATGTGTCACTGATGTTCTTATCACATTTGACCATTGTTGACGTCTTCTGTGATCTATTGCTGACGCACGGCAACATGGGATCTACTTGTTTCATATAATAAAGAAACAAAAAAGAATGTCCGCCATCTATGCGTCTGTCCTCCAATAGATCATAAGCACGAACCAATCAAAATGAGAACAATTTTTACTCAGCTAGTACCGTAAGGTTGTTAACAAAATGGGAGCCACTTTGCGTTTTCGAATTGCCAGTCATCGCTAGAAAAGTAAAATCAAAGTGGGTGGAAATCATTTGTGGTCTACTGGACAAGATAGATAGGATTGCATTGTCTTTCGGCATAAACGATTGGTCAGCTGAAATGTGAAATGTCTGAGTGTTGCATTCATGTGTTATGAAGTCTTACGTGAGTAGGAAAATTATAGCCGAAAGCAAGAAAATTCTCTGTATTGGAAAATAAAAACAGAGGTCACGTAACCTATTTTACCACATGACTCTCCAGTTAAATTTCAGAAGTCCGCCAAAATTTAAAAACAAAGTAGACCCCCAAATTAGAAAATTTGCTGCGCTCTAGTCTTTATGGGTTTGAAGGAACGCCTGGTCAATGAATTCTAAAAATGGTGGCCTCGATCAGTTTAAAAACAACGAATTCGGCGAGCTTTTCAAAGGGTATCCTATCTTCTAATACGGGGGGGGGGGGGGCACTGCCATATATGAGTTATATAGGTATGTGCCGCTGTGAAGGGTATGGTTTTCAAGCAGTATATTCTAGAATAGGGTATATAAATCAGAGCGTATGGGTCTAGAATGATTATCATTTTCCACGAAACTGACTGGTTGGTTGAAGATTTTATCTAGAGTAAGGAAACCAGGGATTGCCACTCAAAAATATAAAAAACTTAAATCGGCAAGTTTAAATTTACGCAAATCAACCTCAACAGTGTCGATAGATGGGAGGATTTTGGGAGTTTACTCTAGTATAGGTTAGCAAAATTCAGCTGAACTAGCTCTGGTATAGGCTGAGGGTTCCAGGTCCCAGCGACACGTCCCCACCCAGAAGTTCCCAAAGTACCCCCTCCGGGCTTCTAATGGCGTTTTGGAGAGCTTACTGCGCGCTGTAATGTTGCGTAAATTGGATGAGCAAAACCGAGCCCGGAGTGTGCAGAAACAAAATCATTTTTTTTGAGAAACACACGAATGTTGCAATTTATCAAACAGAACGACGGTGAAGGTGAACATAGCTCATACCCTGGTGGAAAACTACAATGATTTCGGACACACCGCAGGTTACTCTGTGTAAGTGACTGCATTAAATGGCGTCCTAAAATGCAACTCTTAAGCATATGGAAAACCGAACCGAAAGTCACAGTTTTTTATCTCGTTCGAAGCTTCCAAACAAACTTTAGGAATAAAGAACCTAAATTAGATCGACGGTAACTTGTGGAATTTGAAATGTTGGGATCTACGAGACAATAGCTGAAAGTTACTCCCATACGTTTTCTGTAATCGGAAAATCCAAACAGAGCGTGAAGTGTCACGCTTCAACTGCGCATGTCGATTCGACATTTCCCGGTGTATCTAATCGAACGTTCCCATTCTTGTCTCCTGAGGCCACGCTCCTTTTGGTCAGCACCAAGAATCGCAACGCCACCTCTGCGAAGGTCCAACAAACACAGCGGTCAAACGTCGGGCATGCGCAAATGGGTACATTTTTGGCAGCCGCGTGCCAACTTCCCGCGCAGAAATTTGAAGGAAAACATGGGAAACAACCAGTGTCACGCAAAATTTACCAAAAAAAATTGAAAAGTTCATAGAAATCTGTAAAAGGGAAAGAAAGCAAGTAAAAGGAAAACTTAAGACTTTTCAGACACAAAGTTTACTAAGTTACCGGTGTTCCGTTGATTTACCATTTTGTTTTGAGCTTTACCAGAAAAGTTTATAAGTCTTGAAAACCCGTGTCACGCTACGAGCCGACGGCGTAGTATATTTTTATTTGTTTTTATTAATCATTCGATGCGTGATGCCGGAAACGGAGGACAAACGGTGTGTAAAAAAAGGAAAAATGGGAGAAGAAAAAGACGATTGCAGTGATTCGGCTTTGCTCAGACGAGCTGGAAAAATTTTGGTAAGGACTGTGGGGATTCCTTCCGGATCCTGGATTTGTCTGAAGCACAGGAGCGAGATGAATCGAAACGACAAACGATGTTCATGTCCATCGTCATGGGGGCATAGCTCACCAAAACACCGATCCCAAACCGCCTGTACCTGGTCTTTGACCAGGTGGGAAAATCTTTTCTAAACTACAAACTGGGAAAGACTGATGCAGTAAATGCAAAGTCCAGGCGAACAAAAAATTCAAGGAACACGGAAAATACATACCGCGGTGGGAAAGAAAGACCTGCAACCATAGTAGAACAATTTTTAACTCTTATTTCTGTTAGCTCTCGTTGTACAGGCTAAAACATAAGCAAATATATAAATAACGAGGAAAATGTCATTTTTAGGATGCCGATGACCCACGAAAAGAACAATGTCATGAAAATATTTTGGCCGCCTTTTAGTTGCTCGATTGCTCGCACATGCGTAGACGTTTGACCGCTGTGTTGGTCCAACACCAGAAGTCCGCTATTCAAGGACTCTTCCCGTCGCTCTGCGCATGCTCAGAGTCAAGTCTGACAAATATACGAAACGATTACTGTGAACATGCTCAGAAAATTGGACCTTCCCAGAGGTCGCGATTCTTGGTGCTGACCAAAACCAGCGCGGCCTCTGACGACGAGAATGCGAACGTTCGGTTATCGAGCCCAATTGAACACCAATCATTCGATGGGATTCGGCAATGGAACATAATCGAACTTACACTAAAATTTGATCAATCGAAGCCACGTGGTCGGGGAAAATTGCTAATGAAGGTCGAATTACTGCTACTTTTCAGTGATAGGTAAAGTCTGCATACGAGTCAAGTGGCCCACCAGGTCCCGGTTTCTGTAGCATGAAGTTACTAGGAGTATTTCTACTCCCCCCTGGATGGGATGCTGGTCCATCGCAGGGTTACCCCCAGCATTAAGTTTGCCGGTGCCTATTTACACACCTGGGTGGAGTGAGGCACTGTGAAAGTAAAGTGTCTTGCCCAAGAACACAACATAATGTCCCCGGCCAGGGCTCGAACCCGGACCGCTCGATTCGGAGACGAGCGCACTAACCATGAAGCCAACGCGCCTCTCACAGCTAGTGAACCCGAAAAGAAATGTCGAGAGCGTCGAGAACCCGAAGTGATATCCAGGAGACCCGGGAGGAGACTGCATGTATGGAAATTACATCAAGAAATGGATTCCGAACAAAATCGAATCGGATTGAGTTTGCTCGATTGTTTCGATTGGTTCGACAATCGAACTCTCAGCAAAATAGACGTTCGATTTTGTTTGATTGCCAAATTCAATCGAACGATTGGTGTTCGATTGCATTTCGGTTCGATTTTGTTTGACTAGATACGCCGGGACATTTCTGGTGATGTTAAACGCATTTAGATAAAGTTTCCAACGGCAAGAATCGACTTGTAGATTCGCTCTCGATTTCTATTTGTTAATTATCGTCACGCCATCTCACCGCTATCACACCCGGTGTAACGCTGCTGAGTAAATCAAGCCATGCATGTGGACGGTAGGTCAAAAACTATATATTGTTTTAAAATCTGAGAAGAAAACCTTCTACTTGGCAATACCATTTTGTTTTAATGAGAACACGAAACGCCTTGCAGCACACGAAATAGACCTTAGATGGAATAAATTTAATATCCACAAATTTCCGCTTCAGTAAACAAATACGCACGTACTCATAAACAAGTTAGAACTCCTTTTCCGCGTAAAAAAAATATTACTTTCGATAAAATTGTCCCCAGAAGATAAAAAATAACTATAAATCATTTAAATGGGAGAAAGGGTCGCATTCAGGCTAAAATTCCAACTGTTGTTTAGGTTATCTCTTGTATTCATGAAGACAACTGTAAGTTCAAAGGTCATAAACTTCAAGCGAGTACCGTAAATATTTATTCGTAGTTTGAGTTGCCCCAAAATTCTATTTCACAGAACGATAGAGGAAGCCTTACATTTTCTATAGAATACCATCTTTACCGCGGAATCCATGTACCAGGTAGGAAGTTTTGTAGTTGAAATTTTCCAAAATCGAGCTTTCTGATAATGCTGTTTAGGAGGGTAAATTTGAAAATTTTTTAAAAATTCAGGTTTGAATCTTTTATCAATTCTAATAACTGTACTTTGTAAAAAAGGAAGGGTCATTGAATTGTGTAATATCGAAATAGATTTGATAATTGTTTTAGTTTCCTTACACGAGTCGCAAATACGAAGCACATTTTTCAGTGGTTCGAGGGCTTCTCCAAGGGTGAAAATTAAAAAATCGCTTTACTTGAAAAATATAAATCCAAACGAATATTTTCCTAAATAGTTTCCAGAGGGCTTTCTTTTGAAAAAGTTTGAGGGAATTCGATATTTGCATTTTGCACACCTATCCGTAGTATTTACAGGAAGTCACTCTTAATTTATTCTCAAGTCTGCTGTTTATTCTGCGTTCTTGCCAAATCTTTGGGCATAATATTTGATCCACTCTAGTATTTCCTGCATGGAGTATTTCCTGGAAAGCCTTTTTCCTTTTTTAACACTGGAAAATAGAATAAGAAAACTTTATATCAGATTCTGTAGAACTCCGGCAGATTAAGTAATTCTGGAGGTATTTCAGTTTACCTGGGGTCAAACTTCTCAAGAACAAATTACAATCTTCGCTTTTACTAAACGTAATAGAAAATCAAAACACGAAGTAGCTAGATACAGAAACCATTAAGCAATTTCTAATATGCCTGCCTGATCGACGAGAAAAATACACGCTACACACGCTTTGAGCGGACGGCAAACTCCCTATTCTAACTTTTAAAAAAATCATAAAACAAAGCTGGATATTGAAAACAAAACAAGAGTGAATTTATATGCGTCGAAATTTATATCTAACAGACAAACTTGTTGAAAACGAAAAAGAACGCATGAACACTTACCACACTGTTAGTATTCATCGTGTTCTGTAGCCTGCTTCCTACTACCCTGGATACTGTTATTATATTCCCATTCGTCTCTAAACAAAGGAGGCTTTCCTACTGCCACAGGTTGAGTGCTGTTTTCCGCCGATCTCGGTTTCCACTGTACAGCTCGGTAGATTTCTATCACCAGAAGCCCCAGGATCAGGAACAACAAAATAACGCACACAGGCTTGTTGAAGAATCCTTCCGCAAGGGATAGCATTGTTTAACATGAATTCAGTCAGGAAAGTGGTGCACCCCGTGTGACTTTTGCAAGCGTCGCGCGTGAAGAAAGAGAACTTTCTTAATTTGTAGCCTATTGTATACATCTGTCGGCTGTGATGGTTAAATGAAATGTATACACTTTGATACTGAAAGTGGGGGTAACTCGATCGCTCAGTGGGGCGTAACGTAACGTACGTGGTCTGCTTGGATTCTACGTCAGAATTCATCTCTTGTCTCATGTCCAATCATCTTCAGAGCTTCACAAATGTTACTAAACAACTCTGTTCTGATCAATAGCTTAGGGAAAAATATTCCCACAAAATCACAAATTATCATAAAACATTTGGGACTCCAATCGTGTAATAATTCATATTACGTACTTGAAATAAACTGTGACGTTGATTAGGGCTCTTACCTAGGCAGTCGGCTGTAAAGACTGCTTTTCTATTTTCGGAGTGAAAACTAAATTCTTTCAAACTTTACCAATTAAATCTCAGTCCAAACCAATTCATATGATCGACACCGCCTAAGCTTCTACAAATATATATTAAAATATAATATATCTCTTCGCCGCTATCACGGAGAATGAGTTGAGACTTCTGCACAGTAATCATCATTGTTAATTTGTTGTTGTTTTTTTTTTTTGCCATTGTATTCAACTTTCGGAAATGATTAGCAACTAAAGATCTTTCCACATCATGCCGGAACTCTAACAAATACAATAAATTGTTTCCGATTTATATATATTCAAGTTTATTTACATCTTAAGTACTAATGCGTCAGTCAATTCCAGCAGTGCCCATCCCCCCCCCCCCGGGCAACCGCGGGGCATTTGCTTAAGTTGTCAGTCCCGGGGGTGGGGCATCCGCAATTTTATCGCGGCCCGGGGGCTGGGCATTTGCGTACCCCGGGGCGACCCCGAGGCATTCGACACACGTGTTTTGGAAAGTGCCATGGATGAGTTCATCGGGAAAGACGAGGCGTTTTTCGAACAATGGCTTGTCCGTCAGGGACTAGAGAAACTTGTTTTTAAAGTTATGTTTTCTCAATTTTAGATATTTCTTCATTGCTTGTAAGCATATAAATATAAGCGACAAGGTGAACTACATTTTGTTTATCACAAAACAGTAACTGACGTGAACACGACTATTTCGCATTTCGCATTCAAAACTAGCCTAGCATTTTTTAAATTCATGAAAGTGGAGTTAAAATACTTAAGGTTTGCGAATTCAAATGATGCGATCTTCAAGACAGATCTTGCGAGCTTAAAATGCAATGCATCATCATTTAAAATGTCTTGATTCTTCACAAAAAATGTAGCCTGCGAATACAGGCGTCTATCATTGCTCGCGGCTGGGGACACGTCTGCCGCAATCCCAGCTATCCTCTAACAAACTGTTAAAAACAAATATAAAGAAATAAATATAATCAGAATCAACTAACACGTACTATTGTCCTTGAAGTCTTACCGTTGCATTAAAATACTGAACCGTTGACCGTTTTATTCACTGATTAATTAAAAAACTGTGGAGGTGCTGCAAGGTGACGATCCCGGGGGCGGGGCATTTGCCCTCTTTCTTCGTCCCCACCCCGGGGCATTGAGACAGCTTATGTTTCCCCACCCCGGGGAATTTGCCCATTTTTTTAAAAAAATGCTAATGCCCGGGGGTTAGCCCGGGGGGGGGGGATGGGCACTGCTGGAATTGACTGATGCATAACATTCCTGATCGTGTAATTGTATAAGAGGCTTAACCTCCTTTTTCGCAGAAAACTATCTATTTGGCAGAAACAAAAAGCACAGAAAAGGAACAATTCCTGTCAGATGTGATTTCGGTTTTATTATACTCAACTTAAAAGTCGCCGGGGACCCGACGGTCGGCAGAAGGCGGGAGAGCCTTTTACGTTCAGAAATTTGGCTTAAACTGCGCAAATAGGCTTGTATACCGTGGACTCGTTGCACACGGTTATTTTTGTGCTTTAATTACTGAAACATATCAGTAAAGACATATTTTCCCAGCCCAATTTGCTGTTTACGAACAGATGAAAGCCCTTTGCTGGTTGTCAATGCAACTGTCGGCAGTGGCGACACAGATACACATATGATTTTAACTTAATTGTCCGTCAAGTGCTTTCCGTTAGCAAATACTGTTCGCATGATTGTTTTTGTGAGTTATTTTTAAACAGGCGGAAAACAGTTCCCTTCTCGTTGTTTCTGCAAATGTTGATGTGTACGCCACAAGAATTTGCACTCTTTCAAAGTACGTAAATGCACTTTTTGCGTGACAATTGTAAGATGGCGAAGCGCCTTTTTAGTAATTGAGGTGGAAGTTTACGTTATGCCTCAGAGCACCAAGCGATTTAAGCCCCATAAGTACCTCTTGTGTGCCCAAACAGATTGAAAGCTCTCAAAAGATCCACATAGCTAACACATGACGTTAGACTTAAGATCTTCCACTTGTATTGAACTTGGAAAGAGTCAAACTTATCAAGAGTTATCAGGAGTCCATTAGATTTATTTGTAGTGACCTTTAGGTTAATATCACTCTAAAAACGAACTTAATTACAAATTTATTACTGAGCTTTTGGAAAATTTGTTTGCGTGGGTGCCGTGTAAGGTATTAAGAGAACTCCGGCATGGCGAGAGGAGTCTGGGGTACAGTCGGGACGGAGGGTTTCACATTTGAGAGCTTAAGCAATGACGACGACGACCCAGAGGACAACAGCCAGCATAAAATGTTGATATATTTTACCTTCGAATTTCGCGAATGTCTAGATTTGTTTCGTGCGCCTATTTGTCTCAGAACTTGCTCAAGCTAAATATATAACGCCAGCGTTCAATTCCAATTAAAAGTACGAAAACTTAGCTCCCGCCGTTCGCGTTCTCTGAAATACGCAGAACTTGGTCATTTCACGTTGTTGATGTGCAAAGGACGGCAAAGAAACGTAGAAAAATGTATAACGCACCCGCACAGCCATTGTTCTACACATTAAACCTTTTTTCTTTGGTGGCGTTCTCATTGCCGTTGCCGCCATGGTTTGCTTAACATTTTAGATTTGTGGTTGAGAAAATCACATGATTATCGTGACGCCAAAGTCGTTTTCAGAAGCTCTGTTTTCAAAATGTTTTCCGTTCATACGAAAACTCGTTTTCAGATTCTCCCGGTTTGAAGAGCGTTTTCGAAAAGCTCCGTATTCGTGACGTGTCAGTGTGGACGGTAGGTGTAACCGTAGAAATACAGCGGGTTTTCAAATTTCTCCTGCGTAGCGCGGACGGAGCCTAAAAGCCTAACAAAGCTGAGAGCCCGCGGAATCTCGCCAAGATCGAAGCGCGATACACCTCGACCGCGCTAAAAACTACAACCCGTTGTTTTCGCTGGCCAATAAACCGGTAACGCTAGCCTGATTACCGTACTTATGGGTCTGTCCTAACGCACTTGTTTCCCTTCTCTATAAGTTTGGATGATGTTTAACATACACCCTAAAATTGGTCAAAAGTTTAACCAGTTAACTGTCTGTTGAGAAATGACGCTTTCAGATCTGAGATGCGCTACAATTTAATGTTAATCTGCCGGAGTTCCACAGAATCTGATATAAAGTTTTCTTATTCTATTTTCCAGTGTTAAAAAAAGAAAAAGGCTTTCCAGGAAATACTCCATGCAGGAAATACTAGAGTGGATCAAGTATTATGCCCGAAGATTTGGCAAGAACGCAGAATAAACAGCAGACTTGAATTGACTTAAATTCGTACGCGCAATAAACGAACGCGTGACTAAAATTCAAAATGTTTCCTTCGGAACTGCTTCTTAACAGGCCCTATACTAACCCTTACCGTTAGTAAGAGGTTATTCGTGCTCGTTCTCACGGAATAACAAATCGGCCATGTTTGTTATTATATGGAGAGTTTTGTGCCGTTTAGAGTTAACCGTTTTACCGATTTTGAAGTGCTTTAGTCGAGTACCGTTCCGTTTACCGTTTACGAACAGGGCCGTACTGGATAGTACGGCTCGCGCTAACTATAGGTTAGTAAGTACAGTCGAACCTCTGGTAAGCGACCACCCAAAATGTCAAGCTTTAATAGGTGGTCGCTTACGAGAGGTGGTCGATTACGAGAGCTTAAACCATATTGGGTCAAAATTTTACCTCATTAGGATATGGTAATTTAATTTTAAGGTCGTTTCTTTTAAGACTGATAACGTATAGTCTACTCCCCAGCCGTTTTTTGGGATGTCACGCAACGCTCCCCCAAAGAAACGGCTGCTCACATCCGAACATTCCTTTCATGAAATTAGCCAATCACCGCTTCCGTTCCATTTTCAAGAACGTTTTCGCGCCAAATTCGCCCTTTGAAACTTGTCCAATCAGAGAATGTTTTTTTATCTTTGTATCCTGTCGTGAGAGACGTCACAAATGAAAATACAGATTTCCGACTTTTGTTTAGGGACGCCGAAAAATACCGGCGACGCTTGAACGAGCTTTCTATGTAGCTGAAGACTCTTCAAAATTCAAGCTAATTATTAGAAGCTTTCAACTCAAAAAATTATTGTCGAGAAAGAAGATATCCATTTTAACTTAATGAAGGAACCAGGAAATCAAGTAGCTTCGCTCGATTTGTTGACAGCGAGTTCTGAATGCCGCTCTTTCTTTTCTTTTTTTTTTCCGCTCTTTCAATCTGTAGGAAGCATTTAGCCCTTGATTGACGATCGCATCATTTGAATTCGCAAACCTTAAGAGCGTAAATCCGAAAATAACGAGAATCGGCCGACAAAAGCGAAATAACGAATTTTTTCTTATTTGACTAAAAGAACCTATTTGGTTAACTGTTTTCGGAAATGACATCTTTTCATCAAAATTTGCAAAACTTGAAAATTCGGCCACAGGGCCTTCAGCGGCGGCCATGAGACTTGAAATTTGGCACATGGTTAACATACTCGTATGGACGTACCAAACGTTTTCTTAACATGTCCTTTACACAGTTTGTGGGGCATCTCTTAAACTTTACTCGGGACTAAATTTTGTTTAAAAAATGTTTTTTGTACAAAATAGTTAACCTTCGGAAGCTGAACCATTTACGGACCTAAGTGATAAGGCTAATATTAGCAAACTTTGAACTTGTCAAATGCTGTCTGTTATATTACAGTTAAGTAAATAAATATAACCAAATAAAAACAGGTTCTTTATTCTACTCGCCTGGAAAAAATCACAGGTGGCCCGTAAAAACTGTTCCGTTGAGAGAATTTTCCGTGAGGTCACTTTGGGGCATATCTCACTTAATTATTCAATCGTTAATCATAGCGCAATTGTTATTATTTCCGACTATTGTTTTATTCTATACCTTCCCAATACCTCTTGTAAGGTAAAGAATTACAATAAATCCAAGATAAGAAGTTCAAACAAGATTTTACAACTCATTTTATTTATAGACCAGTCTGTTTGTTTTTTCAATAGCACTGGTACTTTATCATGAATCACGCAAACTATTTCACACGGTAGCGAACTTGACTATGGCTTCGATGGATCCTTTTTGAGATGGGTCTTATGCATTCTATAAGTCTGCTTTAACGAGTACATATAGCCACTCAAGCAATGGAAATACAAAATTCATGAAACGTGAAAGGGATATCTTTAAACATAGACAACAACTATAATTAAATTAAACTAGGAACGTCGCGTTAAACTTTACAGTATCACTACCACTACTAAACACTTGCCTGCTTTGCTGTACTATTTTCAAATGCAAAATTTCCATTCAAGAAAACGTTTGAGATATGGTATATTCCAGAATCGGTGTATATTAGTAAGACGTTATTTATGTTTCTTACTTTATGATTAAACATTTTTACTCGAGCTTCGGAATGAACTCAGTAGATATTATTAAATTAAACGGAAATCCTTGAGAACGTTAATTAACAGATTCATTCCTAGCTTTGGAATTCTCAATACGCTAGTCACTTTGGATCTTCATCGCATTGTTACTTTTTTCATAAAGTTTACCTTGATGAACATACGATTTTCAGGCTAGTGAAAATACTTGTTCCTCAATCACACCTCTAACTTGTGTTGCGTGACAATTTGATCAGCAATTAATTTGCCCGAGATACGGATCGATATGACTAGCTACTGAGCGTTAGTGGTTCAGGTAAAAGTTATTTACAGCGAACACTTCACTTCACAGCGAATATTATTTGTCTTTCGCCTCATAAGCCGCCGTTTACAAGAAGTTTAACAATTTGTTGAGATCCTAACTGACCCAGAAGTCTGTTAGCAGCGTTTTAAATCCTCCTCTTAATCGAGGATTCTCATCAAGAACTCCTTTAAGCTCAGTTCTGTTTTGATCTGTTGTGCACCCGCCATTATTCCACAGATTGCGTTACATTTGACAAATGTGCATTCAAATGTGCATTCATTTCTAGGTTATTTTTGCAGGGTGGGGAGGGGTGGGGGGGGGGGGGGTCGTGTATTAAAAAAACAAAGAGAAAAAAGGACAACCAGAGACAGTATCAAGTCAAAAGATTATGATCTGTGTATCTTGATCAGCTTTATCAGTTCATCAGTGAGGCCCTATTAGGGGTTTCAGGAAGTAATCATGCTCGTAATTTCAAACCATGACAAAATTCGAGAAACGAACAAACCATCGATTGAGCGCTGAACGATTAAACGTCGTTATGAATGCTGAAAAACACAGCAGTTTACTCAACAAAGTGCACCGCAACAGCGCGCGCAAAATGACGCGTGCTGTCCAATTACAAGCCTGACGCGTACACTGTCCAATTAATGCTCAAATCGGGCTGCTGATAGCCAATCACGTTCGAGAATTTTGTTATAGTTTTGATTAAAAGAGAAAGGGAAAGCTCAAATAAAATGGGACAAAATTACAACAAAACAAGTGGTCACAGATAGAGGCCTTAAATTTTGTGATCGAAAGAATCTGTCGACAAGTAATCAAATGGAAGACTATTCCAGTCAGTGAAAGTTCTTGGCCAGACACTATACTTAGAGGTGTTACGGGATGTCTGCAGCGGGATGACTTTCAATGGATGAGGTGATCTAGTTTTTAGAGAAGGCTGATGTCTTACATGTTTGTTTGTTTGTTGTTTTCTTCAGGTCAATACTGACACAAAGAGACTTCATCAGAGAAACACTACTAGGTGTGGTGAACAAAGTGGTGGACTATCTAAAGCAACTTTGCATCACGTTCTGGTGTCCAGTCGCTATAAAACGCTGTTTTGTTTCGTCCCAAAGGTTGCATGTAGTAACTGGAAAAGCGTTCTTCTAGTTTTAGAGGGGTATTTTAACACAACCAAAATTAAAGGATTCATCGTGCACCATATGGGCCTGTTAGACGCTCTGAAACGTCACTCCAACAGTGAAGTCGTCCGCATGCTACACACATACAAAAAGATTGCCTTTGCTCGTGAGCCTATGGAGCGCATAGTTTCAGCATACCAGAACAAATTTGCCCAGGATTATGAAGGAAGAAAATATCACAAGAAATATGGCAAAAGTATCACCAACAAATATCGCAAAAATTTCACGGGCGAGGTCACCGACGAACGTTACACCAAGTTTAATGACTTTCTGAAATACTTGAAATACTTTCTTTTCGATGATATCAGAGGAGGAATTCGTCCAATTGAGAAATGCGTACGATAAAGATTATGAAATATTTGGTTTTCACAGACCGACTTATTCGGAAGTAATTGGCAGTGCATAAACACTGATGCAATCGTTATTCCCTGCTTTTATTCTTCACACGGTCGGAAAGAGTCAGGGAGGGGGAGGAGAGGAAAAGGTAAAGGGGGCTGCGACTGGGACTAAAAACTGGGTGATCCCGGGGTACCTGAGGTTCGCCTCGATATCTTCATCTGGGGGGGGGGGGGGGGCCTCAAAGGACCTCAGTCACTGTATTTTAAGTTGTTTTGGCCACACGTACAAAAATCTCCTTTAGAAAGAGGGAAATCTGAAAAAAAAGTAGTTCACAAAGAAAGAAAAACACCTAAGAGATAATAATAAACCATACAGGAACACGGATGGTTATTGCGTTAAGGATGGTAAAGATTGACACGGATTACAAACGACAAACTTGAAAGATTTAGCCTAAACGTTTTAAGATGCGCAAAACGTGAAGTAGCTCCTCTGAGTGAAACAAACCCGTGTTGGCACCAATTGAAATGCTCCTGACTAAAACTTTAATTTTACTGGCTCTTTGGGCGTTAGTATTTGATTTTACCTGTGTTCGTTTCGTGTAAAAGGTTGAAAACGACTGCAGGTTAAGTTATGTTTTTATTTCAGTGCAAATGTCGCAATAGTTCCTTTTCCACGACAATTCTTTTGCAATACACGGCCGAGCCAATCAAAACTCCGAAGACAAATACACGTAGGCGGCGCAAAGCATGCGCCAGTCTTTCTTAAAGGAGCTACGTCACGGTTTGCGCATCTTGAAAAGTTCTAAATTTTTCAAGTTCTTCGTTTGTAATCCGTGTTAATCTTCTCCATCCTTAGCCATCCTTGTCCCTTTGTGGTTTATCATTATCTCTTTGGTGTTTTTCTATCTTAGTAAACTGTTATTTTCAGGTTTCCTCCAATTTAAAGGTAATTTTGTACCTGGTCAAAATAGCTAAAAATATCGTGACTGAGCGCCTTTAACCAATCGCTTTGTGTTGTTAAGCAAATGCAAACTGCTTTAGACGCTTGAGTCTAAGTATGTTTTTATTCAAACCGTGACGAAGACAACGAAAGGTTGTGTCTTTAAGTCATACCATTTCCATACAATTTGTTATTTTAAAATAAATTAATATTTTGTTAAAAATATCTGCACCTTCAAAATATTTCTAACCTTAGCGAGCTATTTGTTCAAGAAACGAACTTGAAATGACTCAATAACCCAGTACATTTGTAGATTACAGTGCTGATAAATTAAAATAGTAAACGCCGATGGGTATTTTTGGTTTCTGTGCCTTTTAGTAAACATTTCAAAAGCTACTTTCGTTCATTCATTCATTCATCTCAGCAGAAGTCTATGAATTAAACTCGCCATCTTTGGTATTAACTCATTTCTTGTGCTAAGAGATTCGCTAGAAGACTATTGATAAATCCTTTTGTTCCGCGAACCAGTGGCGTAAAAGTGGCCAATCCCACTGAATTGCAAAATGACGGCAAACGTAAATCCCAATATGTTTTACCAGTAATTTGTTCACAGACGAAGAGAAAACTTCGGAAAGGCGGGATCACAGTAGATAAACAATTCGTCGCTAATGATTTTTGCTACATCTTTTTCCACAGTTTAAAGCAATATCAACGTCATTTGCCCTCAACGACGTTTAGGTCTAAAATTTGCCCACTCACGAATCTGATAGCGCAAGTCGTAATACAAGATGTAGAATTCATCACTATAAACTTCAGATCTGGATTTATAATTAGTTATATTGGCTTTGAAAATGACTTTAAAGGCAGATCCCAAATATGTAAGGAGCAGGGTGTAAGTAGCATAAACTTTGATGTCTTTCTTTTTTAAATTTCTCCAGCTACCTATATGCAATAATTCTGATATCTACCTCTAAATGTAATAAATTACAGTATCTTCCACGCAATAATCAGGTATTTTCACAGACGGTTTGTAGAGTTTGTACCCAGTCCATTCTGTCTTCCTCGGACGCAGCTCGAAAAATATATTTGGTTCCTTTTCGTGTTCGGAGAAGAAATGTGTACCCCGCAGTTTGTTTCGTGCTCCCTGTCAACAGAACATTTGTCGTATGTAGCTAACAAGACCACTACTAAACCCCCTAAGAAGGCATGTAACATTTCTTATTATTTTCCTACAGGTATAATACATCTTGAGGCGCGGTGGCCTCATAGTTAGTGTTCTTGGACAAGACACTTTACTCTCACAGTGCCTCTCTCCACCCAAGTGTATAAATGGGTACCAGCGGATTTAATGCTGGGGGGTAACCCTGCGATGGACTGGCATTCCATCCGGAAGAAGTAGAAATACTCCTAGTCGTTTCCTGTTACAGAAACCGGGATAAGCTCCGGCCTGATGGGCCACTTGGCTCGTATGCAGGCTATAATATGCCTAAGTGAATTTGAAAAATGGTCCGATATCTACCTCCTATAAATAATAGTTAACCGAAGGTTTTGAATTATCTATTGCTCTATTTTTCAGTAGGGCATTAACAAAAACTCATCATGCACGAGTATGGAAGAATCCCACCTTAAAAAATAGCCCACTAGAGCGTGTCAGGAACCCATGTCTCCCTAGCGTGTGTAACATCGGCCACAAACAACAGCCATTTAATAAGAGACAAACAACAAATAACCCTGGAACTTTCATAGCCAGTAAAGGAAATGAAAAATTTCCCACCTGACAGCCCTGACGCCTTCGCCCGTCCCGCTCCGGGTATCAAACTTAACGACCCATCCCCTACTGTCAAACAGGAGCTCATGACTCCTGCTGTCAAATATTTCTACATTGTCAAATTCAGGCAAACATCCTTACCGGGGTCGTACTCAGCTCCGGCAAACTCCTCTTCGCTTTTTAGAGTCTTTACCTCACTGTTGACAAGCTTTATTTGTCCAACTGGTACAGATGCCTGTTTCCGAAACAAAACAAGCAGAAACAGAAAAACAATAAAGGAATATGTCACGGTTTACACATCTAGAAAAGTTTAGCATAAATTTATCAAGTTCTTCGTTTGGAATCCGTGTTAATCTTCTCCATCCTTAACCATCCTTGTTCCTTTATAGTTCATTAGTATCTCTTAGGTGTCTTTCTATCTTAGTAAATTACTATTTTCAGGTTTTCTTCAATTTAAAGGAACAAATATTCTTTACCTTAGAAGGTCGGCAGTAGAACAGCATCGTCGGGTCTTTGCAGAGAATGAATTTTCTTGTCTTCCAGTTATGGCGGACATGACCCTGTAATATAGTAAATAGTATACGAACTAATGACCCTGTAAATTAATTACAACCCCCTCCATAAGTCTATACCTTCCTTGTCTGAAATTACGCCAAGAGTTGCCATTTCGAAGTTCAAAAGAGGATCAACTGGTCCGCAAATGAAATCCAGTAAAAACTAAACACCATCAACGTACAAATCTGGAGATATTTCAATTAGCGACTAAGTACCTTCGCTCGTTCACTTATGCTCCCAACCACAAATATGAAGATACTATTAGTAAGTAACTCGTTAAGGGAGAGCAAATTGTAGTTTGTTATAGGCGGTTTTTCCAAGACTTCACGGCAGAATTAGAAAAAGTCTGCCAGACTTTCTCAAGTTGACACCACAACCTTATACATGTCTAACCAATTATTGTAACACTCCTTTTATAGCTTCAGTGCACTATATAGTAATTTTCAAACAATAAATTACTGTGTACTTATTGACTGAGTAAGAGGGCCGAACGGGAAAATATTTGGCTTGAGGTCAGGACTTACGGACCGAGCACTGCGAGGTTCATGCGTCCTGAAAGAGGGCCAAATATTTTCCCGTCTGGCCTCCCACTCAGTCAATAAAAGTTTTATCATAAGACCATTTTGTTTTTTAAATTTGTTTTTGCTGGAACGAGAACGCGCGAGGCAGTATTTGCTTCGTTTCTAGTAGGGCTGTACGAGTTTCTAGTCGGGCCATGATCGCACATAGCCTCATATAGGATCTTTATTTCCTATGGTTTTCCATAGACAGAGCGCACGGGGTCGTACAGGTCTTATATATCATTTTATTTAGGTTTCCATCAATGAGAATATGTCTTAGAGGCCTTAATGTTCAGTAGAGTACTTTTCAATTGAGTGTCGAAAGTAATCAGGCAATTACTCTGGTTTTGGTTTTGGTTTTGGTTTTACTACGGTTTGAGATTGAGTTTGAGTAGTCTCTGAATTGGTAAGATCGATTGGATGACCAAGTGGAGCGAGCTTTTTAAACCAATTCGAAGAGTAGCAATGCAAAAACAAAGCAAACACGAATCACTTTCGACACTCAGGTGAAAAAGCTCTAAATGATCTCCAACGACTTCACCTAGTTTGGCATGTAGAGGGCTAGAAAAAATGGACTAAAATAGAAGGTCGACTGTTGGAAAGAAGCATACCTTTTTCTGCAGAAAGCCTTGTTTAACAACATTCCCTTTGATAGCTCCACACTGAAAAAAGAACAAATTCTATTAATTTCTACCGATTGTCAACTACAGTGAAAGGCAAAACTAGAATAGAATTGACGTATTTTTTGTACCTGATCTCGTGGAATTTCGTCCTCAGAATCACTGGAGTCATCAGAACATTCCAGCTCTCGAAATTCATTAGCACTGTATCTCAACGCACACTACGAAACGGAAACACCAAGAATGAAATTAAACCCTACAAAGAAAAAATTCCTTCTGGGACCCAGGGAACCATGCATGCTGTGATTGGTCAAATTAGTGGGCCGTATTTCTACTGCAGGGCCTACTAATATTTAAAGTGGTTATTCAATTCCATGGGCCATCACAGAACTTAACCACAGCCGTTTTGAGCCACGGACGTCAACCGGAAGCTTATGTTCTTGCTTTTAGCACGTTTTTATGCCCGACCAATGAGTTGCAAAGCTCTCATTTTAGCACTTACAACTTTATATTTTCGACGAAAAGGGAGAAATACGAGACGAAGAGGAGGAAATTGCGACTTCCAGCTCACGTCCGTGGCTCAAAAACGTCTGTAATTAAGCGCAAAAACCTGTCTACTTACAAATCTGTAAAGAGCATCTGGGTTGTCCAAGAAGGTGGTGGCATTTTCAAATTCTGTTTTTCTCTTAAATGACATTTTGCTTGTTATTCCAACTGGCTGGAGATGAGCACCTTCTAACAGTGCACAGGCCAAGTTAATACCAGTGTCTCGATTTGATACAAAGCACCATTTAAGCAGCCAATCGATCACTTGAATTCCTGTGTGATTTAAGGTATCTTTAAGTCAATAGTTACTTAAATTAAAAAAAAAACTTTATTGGGCAAAGACTACAAATATATAATTACAAAGACTAAATAAGAATATAAATAAAAATTAAAAAATTATAATAATGACAAAATAAAATAGAAGAGAATACTTTATACTTAAAACATTTCCTCACCAGTAAAACACAGTTTGTGTGGTTTATTTTCTTCGTGACACATGTGAGTGCCAAGGGGTATTCCAGCATCAGCATCTTGCATGGCCTCAACCATCTCCCTGACAGAAATCAAATTTTGGTACTTACTATGCCTCTGACAATAACATGGAACTCTGAGGTTCAAGAACCAGCTAACAATATTTTATTGACGGTGTCTTTTGCTGCTGTTAGTAACAATATCAATAAATAGATATTACTATTTAATAGTAATATTATTATGGTACATGTAATCAACAAACCTTGAAAAAAAAAAAAAAAATAAAATGGATTGGGGGTGTTTAAAACAGGAAATAGTGAAACGACAAGGGTTAACCCTTACAATTATTGGCAACTAACCACTTTCAAGCAAATTATATTTAATAGGCTAACTGGGGTGCTATTTAAGCTAACTGGAGCACTATTCAAGCTAACTGGAGCACTATTCAGGCTCACCGTAGTGCCATGTCATCATTTCACCAATTTGCATTTTAACCACGCCCAAATGGATCAAAATCTTCAAATCACAACCCACACATGCCACTCTCTAAATGGTTTCGTTATTGAAAGGCACAGTTATATCTGTCGATAATGTTCACACTTGTAGCACATGCACATGTGTAAAGTCACATGGCCATTTTTTTCTTGAGGTTTTCTTTCATATCACACATGACGGACTAAGCAAAAGAGGGACTACACCTAGTCTGGATTCTGTCTCCTTTCCCGGGCTGGGCTTTTCTCCGGGTTTTTCACCCTCCTGGAAAACCATCATCGACAAATTTCAATTCAATCAGCTAAGAGCCTGAAAACTAGCTAGGGTTAATGTGGGTTCCTCTCTAAATATTACAATTTATTTTTGAGATGATGTTTTGTACCTTATTTGTGTTGGTGTAAACTGCACAGGTGTCCTTGGGTAAACACTTCTGCGAACTTCTTCAGAATCTGTACACTATAAAAACATATTAATTGGACTGCTTGACTTTGATAACATTGTTTTTAACAATAAATACTATTTTCAAATTCTGCAAAATTCCAATAGCAAGCCCTCCACTTATAGTTAGAGGCAAACCTGCTTTCTTATCTGCCTGTTCTATTAGGTTACTTACTCCATTAAAACTTGTTTCGTACCTTAAACTTTATGTCTAATCTTCTGACTGCATTTGCAATTGCTGTGGTCCATTCTTCACGTTCTTCTTCATTTGCTGCCTGGAGTAAGTATTCTATGTTTTCTTTGGTTGTTATTCTGAAAACACCCTAAAAACAACATAGGACAGGTTCATGATTGCATGACTAACACGACCGGTCAGTGTAAAAAAAAACCTGCAGACTGCCTGAGCATAAACAGGATTATTCAGGCCAGTTGCAGTGAAATTCTGCACTCTGGCTGGCCTGAATATCACTCCAGTTAGACTGGATATCACTCCGGTTAGCCTGAATATCACTCAGGTTAGCCTAGATAATGCTCCAGTTAGCCTGTTTAAGGTTAGCTTTAAATGATGGAAATGGTATCACAATTCAGTTATTTAAACAGTCTGTAGTCCGCATTTTACCCCTGGCCTGCAGTCTGCATTTTACCAGTCAGTCTGCATTTTACCCTCACTCTGCATTCTACCCCTGGTCCACAGTCTGCAATTCACTGTCTGCATATTACACTGACCGCTAATACAACTGTCTTTGATCAGTAACAAAATGTAGACACTGCAACTTTATCACAAGCAACATTTATCAAGCTTATATGACAAGTCAATGACATAAACCATTTTGTGAAAATCAAGCATGCAACTTGTTGGTAATTGCTGAACATGACACAAAAAATCTTATAGGATTATAAAACATGGTGTAATTGAAACCCTGCAACAATCACAGTCTGGTGCATGCTAAAAATGCTGAGGTAACAAAGTGAAACCTCCTCCTGTTCCTTACCCATGTGGGGAAAATATGATGTACTATAATTCTTTGCTTGGCTGTATTGGGAAGTGTTTATATGTACACCATCACAGGTCATTGCAGAGAGGCCCCCTTGTCCATGGAATCCCCACCACAACTACAAATAAAGGTACCTGCACCCAATACCTTTCTGGCAGCCAGCCCTCTAACTGTTAGGGACTGGATCTAAATCTGTGTTGTAAGGTGATTAATTAGAGGAAGGGAACTGCAATTGAGAATTTTGAGAAAAAAGGGGGAGGGAAGGTGGAGGAATGGGGCTGGGTACTTGTAGAATAACAGCATAATTTTGTGAAAAAGTATGAAGCAGGAGAATTAGAGAAAACTGTGCAATATGTACAATGGACATAATAGGGGCAGCCAAAAAGCAAGGGGGGAGGGGGGGGGGAGGTAACTGGGAGGAAAGGTAAAGTATGAGAAGTGGGATCAAGGATATCATCAGGGATTTGATAAGGATTTTAAGCGCTATGTTATTACTGGTTGTATATTAATAGCTACGCTATTCACACCTCCTTTTTAGTGTACTCTGTGCAAGGTGAAACTAAAAAGCAACCTCTTAGTGGAATCTCACCAGCATTGTACATAATCTACGTAACGAAAAGAACACACAAAAAACGCTGGTTAGAAGTTTGCAGACCTGAAGTAAATCTTAAGCAAATGTGCTTCATAATTGTATATGGGATTCAGCCTTGTGTGAGCCTTGTGTAGAATTTTGAGTGTTGATTTTTATTCCATTCTTTGTAGTGATGTTCTTTTATTTCCTGTTAGTCAGGCTTTCTACAAAAAATTGACAGAACATTTCTCAATATACTGTATAACATTTTCCTCTTCAAACCTGATTTTTTTTCTTGAAGTACACTAACGCTTCATCGTACAAAATAAACCATCTTGTTTTCCAGTTGTGACGGACATGACCCTGTAGAGAAACAACACATTTTTAATAAATTAATTGAGCGGAAATGCGCACACAAAAATGGCATTGAAAGGAACAAAAACAACAAACAGTAAGATCTATTATAAGTGTGTGATACAAGCTTCCCGCTGAGAGTCACCCGGTTAGTTCAAAAGGTAATGCAATATAATTTATATAAAATAATCTCGACTTTAACCTCAACATAAGTACAGTTTTTCCAACGTCTCTTAAGTTCCTTCCGGTGAACTAATTTCAGCGCTTTTTCATCGATCGAAATCCATGATGGCTCTGTCGCTCTATTCTCAACAATGTTGCACCATTTGTATGCCTTTAAAACTGACTGGCAATTTGCCTACCTTCTTTACCAGAAAACCCTCTTTTAACTTCCTTGCTTTCTTGGAGTCCATGTTACCTTACCGTGTACCTCCAAATCATTGTCACAATATCGAGAGGATAATTCCCAGAACAAGCGACGTTACTTGGTGCAAACGATTTTTTACTAGCACAGTTAGAATGCGTGACAGTCACAAACAGGTCTAGTTTCACTCTCGACTCTCAAGACGTTTCAGCAACCAAATGCTTCAGCAAATACTAAGTTAATTAACCAGGAAGCATTAAAAACCGAAAAAACCGAGATAGTTCTTCCATGTAAGTGAATTTTAAGTAAAAGTTTGACCATAAAACATAACCTGGTTACAGCGTAGAGCCCGTAATGTACTCTGGGAATGACTGGCCTGTGTAACCAAGCTTTCAAAAATGGCGGATGAAGTTTACAAAAACTGACTTGCTCTTCCAACAACTTCTAGGACTTTTCTGCGATGACTAACGACACATCTACACCTCCTGTTAAGAGAACGGTAATTGTTCTAGACCACAGTTCGAAATTTTTGTCGCTTTCTAAGCAGCATATTGATTTTGATGGCGGTGGAAAAAAAGGGAAAGGAAAAGGTTCCAGCACATCTTCTCCTGTGTTCAAAAGTTCCTGGACATGCAGTATAGAGGCAGCGGTCGAATACTGTAGAATTGTTTATGATATATTTCCAAACGAATATCTGGTAAGTGAAAGGAAATTTCTTTTGTGGTGTTTTAGGACAGGCTAGTTTCTAATACCCAGGATTATAGCCAAATTATTTACATAGCTGATTTGGCAGCCAGGAAACGTAAAACGATTGGTTGATGTGACAAAGAGTTCTTTTGTTTAACTTTTGGCAAAGCAATGTTTATATATAAACAGACATCTTCCCTTTAAAGGAGGCTACTGTAATTAGCTGTTTTAAAACAGGGAAGAGATTTGTATTTGTTTTCAAACATCCTTTATGTTACTTAAATGTACAACTGGTCAAACTAAATAATTCTTTTCTTCGCCAGCCAGCTGTTCTGTGGCTGGCATATCATTAACAGTAGGTGACATCACTAGTATCTGCAATCTGTAATCTGAGATCCTGTTGTAACCTCCTGTTTGGATTTCAAACCTTTCCATGTTGCAATTTTGGGTTGACAGTGTTCATGTTGTGAATTCATTGGTAAAGGGTATTTTTGTGACTCGTGATTGGCCCTTTTTTTTCCCGTGAAATGTGAAATGGCTAATTTTTTCCTAGTGAATCGTGATTTCTATAGTCGCTGTGAACCGTGATTTTCCAAAACGTTCTCTTTTATTTTCCGTGAAGCGTGAATTGTAAAAGGGCTGCTTTATTTTCCGTGAAACGTGGTCTATACCCCCCTTTACCACCCTCTTTTCTGAACCAGCCAGCTGTTCTGTGGTTGGCATATCATTATTTAAGTTGAGTCCTTGAACGGTTGATGCTAGAGAATGCTGATAAAAATATTTATATAGTAAATTATATCAGCAAACCATATTGACCTCTACCACGATCAAGATTGATTGATCACCTTATCATGAGGAAAGTGGTGTGACATTAAAACATATTGGTCATACATGCATGTCTTTTTCTCTTCTCACCTCAGCCAAAGTTAAAATTTGGTACATCACTATGGGTATCCACTTATTAAGGGTTTATGAGGTGAATCCACATGATTTTCACCCCACCCACCCCCTGTTTATAAAGTGTTTATATAGTACTATAGGAATGAAAGATTGTGTTCTTCCAGAAAAAAAAATCCATCTTCCCCACCCCTCACCCCTCTCTTCTGCTCCTATCCCTCTAAACTTTAGCTTTGGAAACCCCTGCTTATTAAGGAATTTTTGATCCCCTTCCATTGGTGGAGATGGATATTTCTTTGAACCAGGCAAAAAAGAATTCTTTTACACTGTCTGGATTTTCTTAATGAATGGTTATGAATTTCCTGATTGACAAATTTGTTAATTCCTTCAGGTCAAGGTGGTTGTTTCAGATGATAGTGCTCATGTTGTGAATTCTTGGTCCCATGAACAGCAGTGTGTTCCACAGGTTTTCTTTTTGTTTTTTTAGTTTGATGTTATGGTTTTCTAGCAATCATTGATATTTTTATGGCTAAGATACACTCTCTGTAGCTTGTTGATGAATGCCCATAAGGTGTATTCATTAACAAGATGCCTCATATTCTGAAGATAAAGATAGTGACAATTGTTTATTGCAATTTACTGTAACTGAGCAGCAAACTGATTTATATCAAAGCAAGATTCATCCATTCAAAATGGAAAGCATGACGGTATTGTAGAAACCATGACTTTCTCAGTTGCCATTTTGTGGCGAACCATAAAAATACATCTTCAGGCAATCTTGTTCAAGTTTTTCTGTCTCCTTGAATATCAGTGAGACTTATTTTTACTGCAGTACCATTTGTTTCACTGTGTTTTGATTTGAATTTCGAGTCTCATGGTTTTACTGTTGACATCTTATGATTTTAGTAAACACATGCTTTTGTTTGAGCTCCGCTCGAGACAAGTTTTGTTTTTCCATGAACAATGCATGCAAGAGAAATAAAGGGTATGAATATCAAAGGGTAACATGTTAAAAAACACATGTACCTAACACGTTACGAAAATGCTCAAGCACATTTCCTTCATGTTAAGATTGTGGTAAAAACACCCGAACAATGTTCACCTATCTCTGAGCAGTACATTATGTCTGAATGCTATTGTTCCAATATAATTCATTATTTTAATTGCATATAGATCTCTTGATAAGTGTATTGTTTATTTCGTAGTTGCTCAAATCATTTGCTGGTCTTGGCCCTCCTAAGGAAGACAGTGATGAAGACTGTTCCATTATGCATGGCTTAACATCTGCTGTTCAATGTCTGTATGAACCATTGCCACAAAACTCAAAAGCAAACCACACACATACTGGTGATAAAACAGGACGCATCATCTGCCTCACAAACTTGAAAAGGTCAGCAAGGTCCTCACAGTGTTTACAGTAAGGACATTCAAACCATGAACATTTGACATTTTAGAGAAAGAAGGCTCTTCATATAATTAACAAGATTTGTATTTCTACGGTGTAAACATGCTAAAAGAAATACTCTTGGCCCTCATTCTATAGTCATTAACAAATGTACAAAAATGTCTAGTGTTCACGGTTTGAGTGTCCACAATGGGCTACCTCAGTGCTAACTATTTGCTTAAAGAGCAATGTTTAGCTATGACATTATTATTCCACGAGCATGCATTGGATACGAGATGATAGATAATCAATGAGCAACATAGGGCTCAGTTGGTTATACTCATCTCATATCCAACTAGCATGAGTGGAATATTATTACTTTAATAAAAGCACCCCCAAAATATAGAAAGCTAATTAAAAGTTCAAAATAAAAATGCCCCCAAAAATTAGGTGTACACTTATCCTATTTGTATAGCATGGTATAACTGCTCATATACTGTAATGGCTAAGTCAATAAAAAAACTCTTGAATTGCATTATCCAATGATTCAGTTTGTTTATAAATTTAAATGGGTGACACATGAAGGGGTTGGTGAATGGTGCTTCAAAAACTGTGGATGTTGCGACAGTTTTGTCTTATTTCACGGGCCTTACAGTCTCATCTTTTAAAACATTTTCATTGAAGTCTCAGTTACACAGTTTAAAAAGTCACAAATGTCACAAGCTCAAAAACAAAAATGCTAGGCTTATATTCTTTCAAACTCTTGCATTTACCATTCACCGCCACTAGATCTTGAAATTTTTTAACTTTTGGCAGGCCAAATCTTAAGGTATCAGTATACCAAAGTTTCTCAGTAAACTGATGACCTTTAAGCACTGCTTTAACCAAAAAGTAAAGTGACAATTTGTCCTCAGGTGTGGACAATACATCCCTGCAAGTGCATAACGTGTGTGCTGTCTGATAGCTCAGTGTTCAAACTATATTTTAATTATTATTATTTTTTTTTTTGTACAGTGAGGCCCATGTTCACACTCTGATAGCATGTGTACGAGATGCATTAGAACAACAGAATAGTGGAACAGCTGTGAATGACAGGTACATGAAATTAACATTAATTAATAATAATCATTATGGTAGCTCAGTTGAAAGTCATCCTTCTATTGATAATGATTGTGTAAAATTAATTCACATCATCTTCATTCCCTCAGGCATGCAGACCTCATTTTAGTTCATGTTCCTCAGAGTGGAGATAGTGGAAAGCTCACTGAGAAAGCACCAAAGGTATTAATAACTAATATGTAAAAAGCAACCCAGATTAATGAATCAATCAATGTAATTTGGACTGAATAGTTGCATATTTTCCTCATGGTAAAAGGAAATCATCTTCACTCACTATGAGTTTTTGCTTGTGAAGATACTAAGCTTACTGATAGTAAGGACCAATATGCTGTGTATAATTTTTGTTCAGGGTTCACCATCACTCTCCACAACCATCTATTCCCACAAAGCTTCGCAGTTGGTCAGTAAGCTTGGCGCCATGGCTCAGAAACATTTTAATCTGAAATCGACAACAGTCACAGGAATCCCAATGAAGGTATGAACTGTGTTTCAACTATAACAACATAATAAGGGATATCTGATGGTCCCATTCAATTTAAAAGTGCTTGCAAAATTTAGCATTTGTTTGAATTGCTCGCAAAATTGGATGAGTGCTCACTGGCTCTTGCTTGCAAAATTTTGGTAACTGCTCGCATGCTCGGATTCTCCTTTAAATGTGCTCAATTGTTGGAATTTTGTGAATCCTTTGGGTTTGGGTTAGTGTGGTAGCTTTTAGCTTCTTCTTGTGGTGTTCACAACATCAGGTTAGAAAGCTTTAGATCTTCTGGAGCATCCACCCACTGACTCACGTGAAGCTACACGAAGTTAGTTATTTTATAGATATCAGTCCTAATTTGGCATCAAATAAGGCATAATTGGCTATAAGCTGTTGGGATTGGTTGAACCATGGTTAGTTTATGTACTTACCTAACTTTGTGCCTACTGTCCTGTTTTGGAGTTGTCGACCCTGTAACCTGGTGCAAAACATTTCCCTTTAATAAGATAGAGATTCTGGCTAGGAGAACATGAACAAAGTGCTTGCTGTTCACCATCTGTATTTTCTAAAGTGCTTGCTGCTCTCAAGACAAATTTTATCACGGCTTGTTCTTGTAAAAATAAACGCACTGCTCACATGCTTGCAAATGCTTGCAAAGACCATTCGATACTCCTATAATGTTATTGTCTGTTTCTAGCTGATGTTGCACGTCGGAAGCAGGGTCTTAATTCGATTCCTTGAAATATTCTTTTAATTCTAGGAAGAGCAACACTCTGGTAGTTCAGCTAATTATGATGTTGAAATCTTGCATTCTGCTGAAGTTCATATGGAGCAAACAGTTGCAAGTAAGAATTCCCTTGAAGTCTACAACAACTTTAAAATGTTTGGAAATTGGTGTGGTTTCTGCATGACAAATGGTTTCAAGAATTGCGTATGTTTGTTCAAAACAAACATTTTTGGTTAGGCTCAATTACCAGCTTATCTACGAAAATCTAGACTCTTTTGGTGGCTTTGTTTCTGGGAAGCTTACATCTATCATTGGGGGTGGAGTTTTTTGTCAATTTGGGAAAGGAGGCTTGTTATATTCCATTGAGTTTAGTTTTGTTGGGTGTGTGGGTGGGTGGGGGCAATATTAAGATTAATTGAAATTTTTAGATGTTACAGGCTGGTGTTTTTTTTTGCCTGGAAACTTCCTTTAAGGCTGCTGCACACTAACCGATTTTTTGTCAGCTGACAAAATATCTTCACTTGTCAGCTAGTGTGCGGTGAATTCAGACAAGTCTGTGACAAGATCAGGACTTGTCGGGAAATATCTGACAGTGCTAGATCTCAAAACATCTTGTTGGGCCTTGTCAGCTAGTGTGCGGTGGACCAAGACAATTTGTTGGGGTTTGCACACGCCTCGACCAATTAGGAAATGTCATGAGAGTCATGTCAGTGGAATAGGTGCCATCTTGATTTTGGATGACTCGGCCCCAAGCCTTAACGCGGTTAGTCGCAACAAAAAGTCAGCTAGTGTGTGGCAAGCTCATGGCCCGACAAATTTTAACCTGATTTGACCCCAACAAAAAATCTGCAGTTCTACACCAAAAAAACAGCTAGTGTGCGGTGGCGGTTAAAAAGTGATTGCAACTCACCAAGGGTTGTTCATCATGAATGTCAAAGAACCCCTAAAAAGCACTAAAACTTGCTTTGAGGGTGTTGTTACAATGTACAGTAGATGGCTGCATTGTACAGATTTTGTACAGACACCCTGAATGATTTTTGACAACTGTGGATTTTGAGAATTTCAACACCTGCTTGCTTTGTAAATTATAGTTAAAATTGATATCTTTTTTAACCTCTGGTAGGTGTGTTCTGTGGTGATGAAACTTCACCAGTAAAAAAAGATGGAACTGTTGCTGTCAAGGACACTGTTCACCTGAAATGGTGTACTCCCAAGAACACGCATGCTCCAGGTTAAATGTTTTCTCCTTGCACATGTGTAGGAATGCTCATAATGTGGTTTAAATGGAATCCTAAAGGAGATACCTGAATTATAACTGGCTGATTTCTAACAGAAATCACACTGTTTCAGCAACAACATAAATGTGCAGTTTGAGAAAAGTTTCATAATTTATGCACCTTAAGGAATTTGGTTGATAATTCTCTTGAGAGAGATGTTGAAAGTTACGCAGGGAGGAGCAAAAGGCTGTGACTGGAGGTGGGGAGGCAGGAGGAAGGGAGGAGTCAAACCAAAATCCTTTCATGGGAGAGGCATGGATGTTTTCTGGAACTGCTCAATACAGGTTTATATTAAAATTATCCCCTGTAAGATACTTCAATAATGAAATCTTTTGACTACATGTAAAAACCTTGAAGTTTTGTGTAACTGATTTTACTATAATTTACCAACAGTAGCTATATTTTATGTCACTGAGGCTTATTTTAATTTTCTGAGCTGGGCTGTTCAAAGCCTGATTAAGCTAACCCAGGATTAGCAAGAATTTTGATTTCAGTTTTGTGACTTTTCGGTGAGTTTTTCTATTATTGTTTGTCCTTCAGTTTTGAAGTTGAATAATCTTAAACTGCACAAAACATAAGCAGTGAAAAACAGTTGTAGCCAAGAAAAATTAGTACTTTGGTTATCTTTTAATCCTGGGTTAACATTAACCAGCTTTTGAACAACCCGGCCCTGAAGGTTAACAGAAAGGTAATAACCTGAATGGAGCTGTTGTTGTTGTTGTCGGGCCCGGGTTGTTCAAATGTCAGATAATTAATTGTATCTACTCGATAAGTGTTGACAAAGAAAACCGTGCTATCCATTGGATAGTAATTTATCCAGTGGATAGCATTATTCATCCTATGAACAACTGGGTCCTGGTGGAGTTAAATGAATTGAATTTTGCAGTCAAAGACATATTTCAATCAAAGCACCCTTTCATTCAATTTTCTTTTAGAGCTTCAGGCATGCACTGGGTGTCACAGAATCACTCCAGTTGAGGTACATATACTGGCTACAATTTAATAACGTTAAAGGTGTTAGTTGTCACAAGCTTGACTCTAAGAAGTTAAAAGTCAAGCATATTTAGATCCAGTGGAGGAAACCTACCAAGCAATCATGGTCTAGTCTTAGTAGTGTACTTGGACTGAGCGTTTTCATGAGTATTAGCGTCTTTCGTAAGAGTTGGGGCTCTTCTTGTAGGCTCCCCCCTCCCTCCGCTTTCGTTCCTCCCTCTTGTTCCACTATTTCATCAGTATGATGGGTTCCTGTTTTTTCCCTTCTGCATGGGGGCTCATGGCTCAATTGCCAGGGTTTGCCAGCGAGCAGTCTCCATGTAGGAGCTGGCAGTCACTAGTGGATACACACAGTTGTCTCAGGCACCCAACCTCCATTTTGCTAGGATGTTGTGAAATGAGAATTTGTGCTGCAATGCATGTGAACTTTTCATCCATTTGATGCAAAAAATTTTATGAATTTCCTAGTATTTGCTAGTATGCATTCAAAGCTAATGTAAATTGTACTTGTCTAAATGTTATTCTTGCATTTGTGAATCACTATAATTTAAATTTGGATTCTCCTTTTATAATTTGAAGATTAACAGCAGACCTACAGCATGCCTCATATCTTTTCTTCTGCAAGGTAAATCATTCTGACTTGTAGACAGCTATCTCTTATAAAGTATAAAGTTTAGTGTGGAACATAACTAGTCGAGCTCCCACAGGACACATCACTATGAGATCTGAACAGAGTGGCAGGGAGATTGACCAGGAGGTCAGACGATAAATGACTTATCTCATCCACCATTTTTGTACATCCCCTGTTGAGCTGCCTAAACCTAGTGAAGTAATAAATTACAAGCACTGTACCTTCTTGAATGGAGTGCTTGCAGAGTAGGACGCTACTTGATTGTTATCCCTTTCAGTTCTAAAGTCGGACAGAAACTGTTGGTTTTATCCATGTAGTTTACTCCTCATCTCTTATTTACTGATAGGTCGACAAGTCATGTTAGAACAGCCCAAGAAGTCTGGTGGAAAACTAGTGTCACACATATTGGCAAGTCATGGAGGTGATTATTTAATGTTATCAATGACTTTCATTATCTTTTACTAGCTGGGTTCTGACGCTGATTGTCGGTTATATTTTTAGGTGACATTTTCATACACTGTCTAGCGACTTATCGGACTCCAATGGAAGATCCCCCGTCTATAAGTGAAGGATGTGGAGGCCGAGTCACAGATTACAGAATCAATGTAAGTCCTCTGTTCTTTCGAAGTCTTGCTATGTATGTTCTCAGTGGGTCTTTAAGGGAACTCAAGAATACGGTACAGTCATTATGCTTGATTGTGTAAAACGTTATCCCTGTGAAACTATGAAAATTTCACTGCCATCACTTCAACCATATACGAGTACAGATAACGATACATAATTCAACTGTAAAAGATGGTCTCTTAATAGTATCAGAACCTGTTTAAACTGGAAATTGATTTTGTTTATCAACAGGATTTTGGTGAATTCATGAAGGCTAACAGGCTTGCACCGTGTTCATGGAATAAAAAGAAGGGGAAGTCACCTCTAGAGAAAGGTATACCTTTTTAGAACTTACCTTCAATCTGTATTGTTTTGACCACCAGTGTTTAGGTACGCTCACAGCTGTCATAAAATTGCGATAAGCATTTGGGAAAAACCTAGCACAAAATCAATTTTTAGTTTTGATATTCCGTTTGCATTCAGAGGCACAACAGCTTTCTGCTTTCAGCTGTACCCATATTACCTTTCTGTCTTGTCGCGTTAACTCAGTCAATCTGAGGCTTTTAACTGGCGATGTTAATTAAAATAGCTGTCTATATATTTTGACATTTAAAGGTCTTTCAAGACTGGAGCGTTGTACAAGATACTGGCCTATGGTGATCAGTGAAACACTGCTTTGTAATATGATGCAGGTAACGTCAGAAAAAAAGATCTGAATTCTTTGTAAAGGAATATTACCGATTAAACTTAGCCTGAATCTTAGGTAAAAGATCATTTGTTTAAAATTAAAAGTTGCTTTTGGTTAAAAATTTTGTATCAATTTTTGAGGACTTTTTGTGGGGTTTTTCATTGTTAACAAATCAAAAATCAAGTTAGTTGGGGGAGGAGAAATCAATGTAGCGTGACGTGGTAGTGTATTGGACCTGCAGTTTTCCGCTGTTTGATTGGTCGAGGACTTGGAAAACCAACAAAAAATTGTTATTTGATTGGCTGGGGACTTGCGAAGACCAACAAAAGTCTCTCAAACAGTGGTTATAACATATCAGGTTTTTGTTTGTTGTGCTATTCAAGGAAGCACACCAGAAGATTCTTTAGCAAATAGCTACACCATCTCCTAGTAGTCTTGTGATCAGTTTTCTTTTTCTTTTCTTTTTCTTCTCAAACAGCTTTTAGAACCCCTGCCATTGCTGATTATGAAGGAGACAATTACAGAGAATGATGTACTTGAATGTAAAAGAGTAAGTTTTTGATATAAAAAAGAAGAATTGTAAAATCACCAAATAAAATACAACAGCTGCAACAAGCAGTTTAAGTGCCCATAATGTCAATTTTTTTTTTTCGCTCATCTAATTCTACATTTCACCTAATGAACTTCTGCGAAGAAATTTTTCGATTTGGATAAAACGCAATTTTTTAGGAATCTTTACAAAGTTCAAAATTCTGTTTTCTTGGGGTCGACCCCTGCCGCTGATCACAACAATAACGTGCTCAAAATGGCTGCGTGACTGATGCCTGTGACGTAGGTTCAGGAACCTACGATGAAGACTGCTGTTGTTTTCTGGATCATTAACGTTGTTACAAAGAGCGGCAACGTACCTTTCCGGCATTTTAAACTAAATGTAGACAACTCTGAAGCAAAATTTCCACTTGTTTTCAAGTCAGATGAGTCATGACCCAAACCACGTGTTCCTGAACCTACGTCACGACTCACTTCAAACCGAGGAAGACTGGTGCGAATGGCGGACCAAAATGGCGGCAAATTTGAACGTCTTTATAAACTTATAAAAAAAAAATTGCGTTTTATCCAAATCGAAAAATTTTTCGCAGAAGTTCATTAAGTGAAATGAAGAATTAGATAAGCGAAAAAAAAAATTGACATTATTGGCACTTTAATTAATAAGGTCAATGATTACAGCCAAGAATTATTCAAGTTTACTTGCAGAAATTTCTCGTACGTATTTTATTTATTTAAATAGGTGATCTACAGAGTCCAGGCTATGGAAAGTAGAAATGATCCACTCCCCGTGTCCATGACAGGTATCAGAGGAAAAGGACCAAAAAGGTAAACCATAGTAATCACTGGCTTTAATAGCCAATCATAACAAACGCGACAGCGCAGTGAACCAATGAGAATTTGGCACGAAAACATACAACCTGCGCCAAGTGCGAGAAAACATACACTCGTGCCAAGCGCGGAAAAACATACAATCTGTACGAAGAGCGGGAAGACGCGGAATCCGTGCCAAGCGCGGGAAAACACGCACCGGTGCCAAGCGCAGGAAAACATACGCCGATGCCAAGCGCGGGAAAGCAAACGATCTGTACCAGGAGCGGGAAGACGCGAAACCCGTGCCAAGCGCGGGAAAACACGTGGAAACTAAATCACGATTGATTTTTATTTTACTTCTCACTGGTTGAAAAAGAGGGTGTTAGAGCTTGTTTTAATGGTTTTACAATCTAGTTTGAGAGCTGCACTCACGCAAAAGCAAATCAAACTTGATTATTTTTGAAGTTCAAGTTTACACAATTAAAATGAAATAGATATACCACAAGGAAGAGGTCTTAAAACTAAATAATTATATTGATGTTGCCTTTTGTCAGGGAGGAGCAGTATCGCCAGGTGTGGGCTGAACTAGAAACTTTCCTTGAAGCCGCTAGCAAGACATCCAAGATGCATGAAAAGGTGACGCATCTTCATATTTTCTTTGGTGAATGCTATACATTTCTTTTCATGATAGTTCTAAGAATTTGGTCGTCCATCAAGACAAATCTCTTCTTGATTATTTTGTATGATACTGTAAGAAATTTGACTGGCCTCAAGGGAAGAAGTTGGTTTTGTTTCCCCTGTTTGCTCGATATTCCCCTGGGCGAAGCCGAGGGGAACATTGAGGATCGGGGGGAAACAAAACTCACTGTTCCTCGTCGGGGCAGTCATTGAGTGTTTTGTTATACCTCCCAACTCAAAAATAGAACAAACTGAGAAACAATTATTTGCTTGACGCCGGGTGGGACACAAATTTGCCGCGGTCTCCGAGGTACACGATCTAATCACGAGGGAGTCAAAAGATCAAGTTGTTGTTTCCCTAGGGAGTTAGTGAGTTTTCTTCGCTCTTGGGGGTTTGTGAGTTTTTGAACCATGACACGTGACACGTTCTGCTCCAACTGGAAAACGTATTGGAGTCGGGAGGTATAACAAGAATTCTTGCTAACTGTGAGGTTAATCGAATTGTCGGTAAAAGTGACTCAAACTTTGTAACAATTTTGATGTGATTTTGTAACTTTGTTGTTTTGCTATTGCCTCGAGCCATGCTGCTTAAATCCTAGCTTTAAATTCTCAGTTCTAACAATGTATTAGGCGAATATTTATTCTCTGTTATCCAAAGAGCAAAATTCCTATTCGTAGGACCACTCGAATTGTCTTTTTAGCTTTCTCTTCAATCTAATGTAAAAATAGCGAGGCCATTTGTTAGTTCAGTATTCTGTAACATGATCTGCGGATTCAGTCAATAGCCCACTTTCGATATAATAAAATTCAGTGAGGCCTAGAGAACACAAACAAAAGAAATGAATAAACATGGTCATTCAATTTCCTTTGTTTGTGTACTTTACACCTCGCTCTCAAGCTGAATTTTATTATATCGAAAGTGGTCTATTCTCAGAGATGAAATTCCAACTAAAAAGCGAGCGAGATCCTGGCAAGAGTGGCGTCAGCCGTCACAAAGCCGTGATGTCGTGATATCGCAGGAGGAAGGCGCCTGAAAAAGTGGCTGTCATTTCTCCCGACTGTTTGAAGTTAGATACACCCTAAAATTCCGAGGCTAACAATGTTTCAGGTACTTGAATGCCTGCGTGGAACGAGTCCCACGAGCAGCACCACAGACAGCCCAAGGAGAGATACACCTACCGATGAAATTGAAAGTGAGTAATTGTAAAGGGAGCCCAGACAAACTGTTTGCGTGCTGTCTACATTTACATTTCTATAGCAAATGATAATGATCTTTATTATTTGTATAGTAAACGGTAGAGGTTAAGTCTTCATGCGAGCCAAGTGGCTGACTAAGCCGGAGATCCCAGTTGTGTAGCATGAAACGACTAAGAGTATTTCTACTCCCCCCTGGATGGGATGCTAGTCCATCGCAGGGTTACCTCCAGTATTAAGTTCGCCGGTACCCATTTATACATCTGAGGGGAGAGAGGCACTGTGGGAGTAAAGTGTTGTCCAAGAACACAGCACGGTCAGGCCCTGGCCACGGTTCGGGGACATTGCGTTGTGTTTTGCGTGTATAGTAAACACCCAAGTAAACAGCGAACCCAAAAATCCCTCAAACCTGCTGAAACTGGCAATTTTTTAGCCAAAAAACGATAGCACAATGTATATTTTGCTCAGCTCCAACTAACTTGACATTTGGAACGGGCTTCTGATCTTGTGTGTGTTTTTTTCCCGAGCAGAAAACACGCAGTCCAGGCTCTCGGAAGCCTCGCTTTCATGGCAAGAGATTGACAGGTCAGTTGGCACGTGATCTACCATTATTGGCTTTATTTCTGAAGTCTAGTCGAAAACAAATACCATGACTAGGCTACGACGCCTTGTGAAAAATGGATTTATATTTTACCTTCGAATTTCGCAACTGTGTAGATCTGTTCAGTACGCCTATTGGTCTTAACACTTGCGCAGGCTAAATATGCAATGACAACGTTCAATCCAAAGATAGGAAAAATTAGCCATTGCGGTTCACGTTTTCCAAAAACGTAGAACTTGGCCATTTCAAGTTGTTGTTTTGCAGATGACGGGTAAGAAATGTACCAAGATTCAAAACGCACGTGCAGAACCATTGTTCTACTCATTAAACCTTTCGTTTGGTGACATTCTCATTGGCGTCGCCGTCGTGGTTTGCTTAAGCTACCAAATAAATAATTAGTCCCTTGCCGAGGTTACACAAAAGTTCCCTACCGTTATCATTGCTCACCCTTAGATATCAGAGCATGACGGAGAGAGAGAAGACAGACTTCAATCGTGGAGACACAAACAATGAACACTTCTTTAAAAGAGGTCTGGGGTCAGCAGTTACAGAGCAGGCGCACAAGAGATTACGAACAGACAATCAGCCAGGACTCAGTAAACAGACAGGTAGAGGTGAGAAACGAGTTTGAGTGAAAGGTAACAGTGGTGTTAAAATACTTTAGAATTTAAAAGCAGAACATTGGGACTTGATAGTGTACATCCGCTAGAGCCAGCAATGATAAAAGTAGACTTTCTTGGAAATTTTCCTGGTGCATTTGCGGTTGACACAAACACGCAAACGACTATAGCATCAGGGACTGAAAAAGTCGAAGCGGTTGACTGACTGCCATCTTGACGGATTGATTCAGGGATTGTTTTTGATCGGTTGATTGCCTGCCTGCCTGCTTGACTGACTGACTGTCTGTCTGACTATCTGACTGACTGACTGACTGACGGACGGACGGACTGAATGATTAACTGACCGTCTGACTGGCTGACTGACTGACTGACTGACTGACTGACTGACCGACTGACCAACCGAACGACCGACCAATCGACCGACCGACTGACTGTGTGAATGAATGACTGAATGACTGACTGACTGACTGACTGACTGACTGAATGAATGAATGACTTTCCGACTGACTGACTGACTGACTGACAGATAGACAGACAGACTGACTGACTGAGTGAGTGACTGACTAACTGACTGACTGACTGATAGACTGACTGACAGACTGACTGACTGACTGACTGACTGACTGACAGACTGACAGACTGACTGACTGACTGACGACTGACTGACTGACTGACAGACTGACTGACTGACTGACTGACTGACTGACTGATTAACTGACCATTCAGTGATAGATTGACTGACTGAATGCTTTCTTGCTGGACTATAGGTGCAGCAACCTCTCTGTTATCGATGTGGAACAGTAAAATGAACGCAATAGCTGCGTCACGTCATGAGGAATTTGCCGGCAGACTTCAGTCGACAGGGAACAAGGCTGAGTTGTACGTCAGTCCCATGGACACAGGAAGCAACAGCAGGTACACGCACTTTACAGTCACACCTAGAGAATTTCCGTTATGGAAAATTAAGATTGTTTGTGTGACTTGAACTTGCGATATCGAAAGCGTGGTGCCTGGTTAGGGAAGCGTTCTTTATCGAAATGTTGACTCTAAGTTGTGTCTTTCTTTTCATCGCGGTGGCCCCATGGTTAGTGCGCTCGTCTCCGGATCGAGCAGTCCGGGGTCGAGCCCTGGCCGGGAACATTGTTTTGTGTTCTTGGGGAAGACACTTTACTCTCGCAGTGCGTCTCTCCACCTAGGTGTATAAATGGGTACTGGCAAATTTTATGCTGGGGGTAACCCTACGATGGACTAGCACCCCATCCAGGGGGGAGTAGAAATACTCCTAGTCGTTTCATGCTACAGTAACCGGGATAAGCGCCGGCCTGATGGGCCATTTGGCTCGTACGCAGACTTTACCTACCTACCTTTTCTTTGGGACTGGCAATGATGGCCTAATGGTTATTTAGCACGCTAGTGTTTGAATCGAGTGGTCCAGGTTCGAGCCCTGGACAGGATCATTGTGTTTTAGGGAAGAACTCTTAGAATTCCTCTCTATGCCCAGGTGTATAAATGGTATCAGCACATTTAATGCTGAGGGAAACCCTGGGATGGACTAGCGTCCCATCTAGGAGTGTTGAGGGAGAAGCAAAAATGCTAATTTTTTGTTATGGTTCAGTTAAGCCTGATGCAAGCTTGAAATTTTTATTTTTTCAGTGGTAGAGGCACTCCTGTGGAAGAATGGCTTTGACTCGATGGTGCATGACACCACAGTTCGCACAGTTGAGAAAGATATTCTTGTCGACAATTTCTCGTAAACAAGCTATGCCCCATGACTGTCTGGCTCTTGTTGCTGTGTCAGAAATAGCGGGAGTTGTCACGTGACCGAACGGTCCCATGTTGCTTGGCAACCACACCAGCGACAACCGCTGGCTCAGTGAATAACTAACCGAAATCTTGGATGGTCATAATTGTTATTGTTTGAGACACACGAAGTCACAAAGAAACATTGGTAACTAACCATCGCCGGTCTAGACCAGAATTTGGTCCAAACACATGACTTCACGAACGTTAAGTGTAGCTTCTCTCTAAGCGTAGTGTACAGTTCCTTGTGCAAACATGCACTGTAGCTAGATTACTGTTCTCTGCGGTCTGTTATTACTGTAAATAAATATACTTTCTAGAAGATAATCATAACTATAGCAAAATCTCTTATATGATTGATTATCAGTACGCCCTATTTTTTACCAAACTAGAGCGCGAGAACCTGAGGTGTCCAATAACAAAGTTTCTAATGACAAGGTATCCAGGAACAAAATTCGCGTGCCACGCGAATGTTAGGCCCGTTTTCCGCCCTGGCCCCGTCCACATTACGCTGGAGAATTTGAAAATGCAGCTTCATTTCTACGGTTAAGCCTACCGTACACACTAATCCGTCGCGAAAACGGAGCTTTTCGAAAACGCTCTTGAAACCTGAGGAATTTGAAAACGCCGGCTTTTCGTTTTCGCGTGGACAGAACACATTTTGAAAACGAAGCTTTTCGAAAACGATGACGTCACGATAATCATGTGATTTCTCTGCCCGAGTCTTCCTCAAACACAAAAACAAAATGAGCGGTGATTGTTGCGTTTTTAAATTCCTCCGGCGCAGTGTGGACGGAAAACATTTGATGCGTTTTCAGAGTGAAACCTCCGTTTTCCAATTCCTCCGGCGTAGTACAGTGTACAAGGGGCCTTATGCGGATTGTTTGGCAAGCTCTAGACTTGGACTGTAAATTTCCAAAATTGCGTTTTCTCTGAGATATTCTTTTCGCTGGTTTTCCTGGTAGGGTACTATTTTTTTTCAAAGTCCTTCGGTTCTATATAGAGCCAAGAAATTTCCTGTGGATTTTTTAACTGCAGTATTATAATTCCTTTTATCGTCCATTTCGCCGTATTATTATCCTCCCGAACATGATAAGACCTCATAAAAGAACATCTTGGGTGACAGGAATTCCAGCTGGAGAATGTTAAGTAAACTTTACATTAAAACGATTTTAGTAAAGTTTTAATTTTCCTGTTAGATGCCTGTTAACTCTGTTTACCACGCGTAGGAGCCACGTCTATGCAGTCTTTATTTGTTTTATAAGAGCAAATGACATTGAAGTGCTTTCCCGCTTGTTCGCTGACATTTGGCAACTCAGTGTTGTTCAAGTGCTCGTGTGTTCGAAAAGGCAATTCCTCTGCTATCACGACCATTGGGCCATCTTTGCCATGTTTATGTTCAAAGCGCATCAGATGTACACCTCTGTAACTCTGTAATGGTGTAGCTTTCCCGTGTAAAATCGCCGATTTTATGCGTGGTGTCTGCGAAGAACGTGCCGTGTGTCGGGTTGGTTTTTCACTGCGTGAAAATTCTACCTTGGAAGCCTGGCGTTTTTGTGACATTAAGTTGTGTAACTACGAGTAGTTCGGCACAAAATGGCGTTAATTAGCCTCGGTTTATCTTTGAAAATTCTCAATTGTGTTGAGAATTATTTTGGCGATGTCGGAATTGTATTCGCACTGTGAATCAACAACGACAATGTCTGAACTTTTCACACGTCTGGAGAAAGTTCCACCAAGGGTAACATAGTGTTGTCTCTACTTTGGCAATAGCTTGTAACCTTCACGTTCGCTTTGCTAGTTTTACTTTGCACAACAAAGCTACAAAAGCTAAACCGCTGAAATTGGTTCCAGGTTGCTTAGTGATATGAAATCATCAGCAGGTGGGGGACGTCTCATTAGATCTTTAATTTGCATACATATTGAAGATTCCCCTGTTTACAGAAGAGTTTTGCATGCAGAAACACCTTTATGGTGAAAATCACCTGCGGTTTATTCTAATAATTTTTAGATTTAGGGTTGAATTGTGCGAAAAAATTGTGAACTTGCGCGAGAAACATTTCGCGTTATGAGGCATTGAACTTTCAGTATTCTGTTATAGCGCAGATAATGTTTACCTTTTCTCCTGAGAAAAAAAATCGGCGGATTTAATTGTTGCGATTTTTGAGGAATCTTGAAAACAATAAAGGAAACTGAAAAGTGACGAAAGTAAAAAGAAAAGCGTACGATAATTGTTGTCTGAACGTTACATGTATAATTCTGTGAAGTTTGTGGTCCTCCTTCCAGACGAAAACAAAAATCTCATTTGAATTGTTTTTTTTTCTTGCAAGCCTTTATAATATCAAACGGAGCCCGAAAATTAATGTCATCGAGGTTTTCGTAATGACACGAGTTTCAGGCTTTGAGTAGTTGTCAACACGACGAAGCAAAACTTAGTTTACCCCAGATTTCATAGTAATATGGAAAAAGCCGTTGATGATTGGCTAAGGACAGCCACAGGCATCCCACTCCTGCTGAGTCAAAATGCAAAGTTTGCTTGGCAACATCAGTATAAATGAATTGAAATTACCTTAAATCCAACCAGCGGTGGCTTAACATCACAGAAAACATCACAGTATTCCCAAAAAAGTTTAGAACGAAGAATTATGTAACCTTCCCATTGCGCGTCACAATGTGATTGTGGGGTGCCTGTGTTGTTGCTAAGTAACAAATGACGTATTGTATTTGGGGCTTTGTTTCTTCTGCATGTCTTGTGTGAGCGATGGGAAATCTCGTTAAACCTTTTGTTCATTATTTTTGTGGGGTGTTCAACTAATGTATATTTTTGTCTTTAATCCTGTGATAACAATATTTATACTACCAATCTAATTACATTTTCGGAGCTGCACAAAAATATTTATCAAAGAGGAAGGAAAATAGAATTTCAAATTTAAAAAAGCAAAACCAAACCAAAAATAAAAAAACAGTAATGGGTTGACACCCAGAACAAAGGGAAGTGTGTAACAATGTTAAATACGGTGACGGCTAAGACTGTAAACACAGAAATGTTTTCGTCCTCTCTATGTCTAAATCCCATTACTGAGGAATGAATTATTCATATTTTGCTCAGAAAACCTCACTTTCTAATCACTACGAAAACAGCGGTATGATGTTATTTACTCAAAAAAATGAAAGGAAAATTGTCTTTGTTTTGCAGACAAACACCGATTTGATCTGTCACATCAGCACATCCGGGGTACATGACATATCTTCATTTTCAAACTGACCTGAGAGCGAAGGTTGACAGAGTCGTTGTTGATTCGCGTTGCTATAGAGCGCGTTTCAGGCCTCCGTAACTTTGCTTGGCTCTGGTGGATTTGATTCCCCGTTATAATTAGAGAGGAAGCCTCTCAAGTGCTCAGGTAAGCGAAATTTGCACTAACTGAACGCTCGTTTGATTTAAGCTTCCCCGTAGAACACTTAAACTTACCGTAAATTTAAATTCAGCTTTGACAACCTTCGTCGCTTACTGTGTTTTCTAATTCTGTTTCTGTGCAGTTCTGTATTGTTTTTTGGTTACTGAATTTGGCGTCGCTCATGTCGATTCATGCACAGAAAGTTGATAACTCGCAATTCAATAAATAAATAAGCTTGCATCCTGGTGACTATATTTAGCTGGTTTTGTGAGCCTTTGTTTGTGGCGGTTACGGTTCGATCTTTGTGCGACTGATGAAAATCAAGAAATATGCGTTCATTCGATCGTTCATCGCTCTGCGAAAATCGTTTGAATCGGTAAATGCTCTCTCCCTTGCAAAACCGCAAAGTTTAATGCAGAGCTTTAGATTCACGTTGTGTACGTTTTCATTTATTGTCGCGCGTAAACGTGAAGCTTAACGTGTGTGCAACTCAGCAACACATTGAAATGAATATGAAATTAGGCTTAATGACAGGCAAAATTTTCATGTTTAACTGGTTAAGTTACAAGATTTAAGATTTATATTTAGTTGAACAGTAATCTTTCAAGTTGTACATCTCAGGTTTATTTATTACAGCAGTGTTTGTGTGTTGTTAATCCCCTGGTTTGGTTTTCTTGATAATTGTTTTTATTGTCCGGCCACAACGTTAAATTATTCCTTTTTGTGGCAATTCCCTGGGGGTCATTGACAATGATTTGTTTGCCTCGCTTGAGTAGGCGCGATCTCGTCCATAATATTTAATAGTGAAACCCTTAGGGAAATCTTATCAGCTGACAGCAATATATCAATTTGGTTAACTATACTGTGCTTCTATAATAACTTTTAAGTTCTTTTTCACGCGAACATATATTTTTCATACCCACGCTGGATATGAGCTTACGTATTTTTCTGCCGACATTAAGCCGAAAATATTCTTGTGTACATTTATAGATTACAGAGTTGAGTACATGTATTGCAGTTTAATAACGAATGTGACGAAGAATTGATTTATCAAATAGAATACCGTGTTAAAAAGCAGAGAATTTACTGTACTTTGCAATGGCGAAAGATAGTTCATTTAAAAACACTGTGAGTTTGTTGTATTTTATTTCCCATCAACACGCAAAACTGTTCTTAACAAATTTCAGCCGTGGGTATATTCCTAACATATTCTCAAAATTTCACCAATTTCAGCCTCAATATTTTTGAAACAAAAAATAATGTAGTGGTCGTGTAGCGTAATTCTTTCACAGAGAAGATTATTTTATTTTCAAAAGTATTACACCATAAAACCACAGGAAAGCTCACACGAGAAAAAAATCAAAATGTAACGAGTCTTGGGATGTTGTGCGTCGCCATGGTGATGTAGAGATGGTTGTAAAATTTGCAAGGGCATAGTAATTGACCTTGCTTCACAATTTATTTTCTCAGAAAAACAAAATTTGGGTCTGTGGAATGACCGAGTTGAATATTGGCTGCAATACTACCAACTCCCTCCTTCATCACCACGGAACGATAACGTAAACTGAATCACTCTGAAGCCTCCAGATTTCAACATCGAGTCGAGTTCATGCGTAATTTTCCAAGCGTCGATTCAACAACTCTACCTCGCATCTCACAAATTGACTGCTTGCCCCAGAGTCGCGTGAATCCAGACGAGTTCGAGCAGAAGCGAAGGGCTGACAAAATAGAAGAACACAAAAATCAAGTCATGTCTCAAGCAGCCGCGTTGAAAGAACAGAGCTTTGGCCACAAACGGACTCAATATCCCTCGGGGGTCTTGCCTCCGATTTCACAGATATCCATGGGGGGAAGGCAGCTCCCTGCGGACGGAAGCACCCAGGGAGGCTTGAAACTTCCCCCTATTTCTCAAGTGAGCTGTCTAGGGGGATTCGTGGATGACAAACACGTAGTAGTGAAGCAATCAAAGTCTCGGATCCGAGAGACCGATTCTGACTTCATAAGGCTGTCCAAAGCAGGAGGTCAGAAGAATCTGCTCCATTACATGGAAGCTAATTCCACGCCGCGCGCGGACGCCACCGACGCGAGCGTGACTCCTCGCACGCGTTACCTTCCCGGGTTCACTTCGGAGGCAGACCCAAGATGGCGTCCATCCCACTGGTCGGACTTCTCGCGTCGAGGACAAGCCAGAAGCGATCACAGACTTATATGGAGGTAGATAAATGCGAGAACTGACTTATATAGAGGTAGATAAATGCATGCGAGAACTGACTTACCAACAAATGCTGGCGTAAAAAGCTTATTCATATGCTCTTCGACTGTTTCAAGATTTTCTTACTTGGAAAGTTTCATTGCCTTTTATTTTGATAAAGTAACAGTAGCCCGTTCTAACGAACAATAACTGAACAATATACCTGATTTTTGTCTCATTACGTGTAAAATATGACAAAATTGAGTGAATGATAAATATCTGTTCTTTGTATCAGAGTTTACGTGAAGTATTTCCTCCATCAATGCCCCGTCCGCGTATTTCAAATTTTAGGTTTCCCTTGGTCAATCTCCAGGACTGAATCAGTTTTATCTTGATAAAATTTTATTTTTGACAAAAAATAACCTGGATTAGTCCCGCCTTCTCTTACCTCAATTCTTGTAGTTGTACGAGTTTACATTTGAAATTCCATGTTTTATACCGGTGTTTATTCAAGGACGGGCGCTCAATCGACAAATTACGCGTTTTCTTTCGTCTAAATCACTGTACATTCCTATTAAGGTGGGTAATCTAAGGGCCGTTGTAGACAAATCAACGATAGCAGAACTCAAACAATTTCCTTGGTTAGTTTTTTTCTGAATATTATCCAAACAATGTACTGACATCTGCGGTAGACCGCGGCTGCAGTCAGTGTGATGGACTGGACGCCAGTCACAAGAGGTAGTTGTTCCACTAAATGGTTCAAGTTATTAAAAGTTTTTGAAAAATTAGATGTACCGATCAGGATGTAAATACTGTTTAAATAATAGATAAAATCATGTATGTCCAAGACGTTTACGTAATAAAATTACATTTTACATGCCAGAGGTGGAATTCGTTTTGTTGTCTTGAAAAAATTGAAGCTAGCCTCCTGAAGCGCGCGCAAAAAAAGTACGCGATACCAAACCTATATTTCTGTCTTCTTTTTTCCTTCTTATTGTGCATATCTTCTTTGATAGTTCAAACAGTTGTTTTTGACCTTGTTCTTTATTGCAAATAGTGCTATCATCTCTGTCATGCATTTGATTAGCAGGGTCAGCCCCTCACAAGCTATGATGAATTTAGGATTAACTCGAATTAACTTGTAATCATCTTGCCATGTTTCTTTGATTTTGCGTAAACAGCTGTTCATATTTCAGGCAATAAGAATTCTCTGTTATCCTTTTGATTTGCAGGGTTTACTGCTTCGCAAGCTTTGATTAACTTAGGATTAACTCGAATTAACTTTTAATCGTCTTGCCATGTTTCTTTGATGTTGTGTAAACAGTTGTTACGCTTTCAGGTAACAAGAATTCTTACTGACTTTGCGTCACTTCACGCTACTTTGCATGCAAGCGACTTGCAATTGTTCGTTTCTTAGCAACAAACTAAAACTTAAATAGAAACTCAAGACACGATCTTAAATAAGACCGAGCTATGCTGATCTCAATTATTGGTTCACAAACTTGCCCCACATTGCAAAACAAAAACCAAAAAACTTTCCCCTAAGCCAGTCTTTACCCGCGAGGGCATCCTTCTTTTTCAGTCCCTGTTAGTCAGTCGAAGTCGATCAAACCGGTCATTGGCTTAATATTGTAATTTGGCTTAGTCGCGAATTGCCGCGTTTACATCGGTTTACGTGGTTGTTTTCCTGAAGAAATTCTGCCCAAATTCTGGATGAATAAATAGAGCATCGTTTGTTAGTCGTATCGCTTAAGTCCTGTCCACACTACGCTAGAGGAATTTGAAAACGCAGCTACGGTTAGGTCTACCGTTCACACAAATCCGGACCGAAAACGGAGCTTTTCGACTGAACGCTCTTCAAACTGGATAAATTTGAAAACGCTTGCTTTGCATTTTAGGGTGGATGGAAAACATTTTGAAAACGGAGCTTTTTGAAGACGATGACGTCACGATAATCACGTGATTTCCCTTCCCGAGTTTTCCTCAAACACCAATCCGAAATGACTGTTGATTTTTGCGTTTTCAAATTCCTTCGGCGTGGTGTGGACGGAAAACATTTCATGTGCTTTCAGAGTGAAACCTCCGTTTTCAAATTCCTCCGGTGAAGTGTGGACGAGGCTCTCAGTTTTAGATCCGGGATGTCACGTGACGCGACAGGTTTTAATGAATATCGCCGGAGTGCAAATGCAACATCTGTCGTTTTTACGAAAACTGTGTCTTCTTGTGAGGGTGAATTCTTTGATCACAAACTTCAGAACCTAATGATGAAGTTAGCAAACTTGCGGTTATTGAGCAAGGTACTAATTTCTACGCACATCTGAACTAAACAAACCAAAGTTTTATAAGACTGCGAACGAAAAAAAATTAAACAAATGTAAATTTTGTAACAAGCCGGCCCCCACAGCTAAACTTCAATATAATTGGTTCTGCTCTCGCTACTACCAATTAATATTTAGCTATTATTTCCTAGCGGACGCCGAAAATGTTAAGCACATCATTAGAGGCCGTGCTATTCAAAACAACGCTTCGAACATATATCATTAACAATTAATGTAACCAAATTACCTCGGTTAGATTGTTATCCATTAAAGAACGTCACGTTTTGTTGCGGCATGCAGTTTTAGTGGAATTTACGTCATAATTACGCTGATAAAACGACCGCAAATTATCGCGCGCGCTCTTTGTGTGAATTTAGTGATGAGAAAAAAGGGACTACAACCGAATTTAAACTGTAAGTGACCATGAAAATTGAGATTTTATTAGGCTGTTTAGCTAAGCTTTAAATCTGAACGTGTTGAAGCGATGAAGGCATTACTTGAGAAGAAATGTTTTGTTTTAATCACAGCTTGTAATCACTAAGTCGGCAGATGGTGTTTATACATTCCGTGGAAATCTTTACCAAAAATTTAACGTTTGGTCCTTAAAATCGTAGACGCATGTTTACTTACATTTCTTGATTTTAATTGCATCAGTTCTAATCTTGCTTGATTTCAAGCGCTAATGAGCAACTTAGATAAATCTTTAATGGGAAACTTGCTGCTTCACTTGAATCGCATTCAGTTTCATTTTAAGCTGTGTGTTACAGCCGCATCGTTTTTATAAAACTTCAAGCTTCAAGTTTGGCATAAAACCGTCCGTAATGTGTTTACAGTTTTTACAGTTTGCGGTCGCCAATTTTTTCCATCACTTGCCAAACTTAGATAAACATACTGACTTAAACTTCCTATGGAATAATTGATCACGTCTGGAGAAGTTTACATTTCCAGAACGCTCGCAAACGTTGGCCCAAGTTCATGAGATAACTTTCGTCTTATCAATAAATCAATCTCCCCAGGTCGTTTATTAGAATAACTGGTTTATAGAACGTTTGCTCGTAGTGTTGAAATGGTGAAGCCCTTTTACAAGCCGTTGGACAGACCAGAAAACGAAGAAATATGGTATTGTTACTATGTTCCGAGTAAAAGAAAGGAAAGGAAAGACTCAAAACCAGTACAGCGAATTCCTATTTCACAAGTACCAGATTTAACAAAGGAGGCGCCAAAGGAAAGCACAGAATTGAAAGAGAAGAAGAAATTCATTCGCATTCTAGAGACCGACTCTAAATACGTGAAGTTGGCGAAAGCAGGAGGAAGAAAGAACCTTCTATGCTATCGAGAAAACGAAAGGAAGAACACGACACCAAAAGAGTATCAGGTGCCAGAATGGTATTACCATGACGACGGTACAGACAAGGAAGTCGAACTAAGCGAGGAGGAGAAGTATAAGAGGTACAAAGTAACGTATGGAAAGCGAAGTTACAAGACGTTGATAAAATCGAAAGTGTACGAACGTCCAGATTACATGATTCATTTAGAGCCGGAAGAGTTACGACTCTCCTTGGGGGAATCCGACCGGATTCCAGATCGTCCTATATTCGGGTATGATAGCTTTTCGATTTGGAAGCGGGACGAGGTGGAAAAATCGGACAAGCTTCCTTCTTTGGTGGAAACGGACGAGGGAAAAGAAAAGGGTGACCACGGTTCGGCGAAGCTGGAAGCCCTGGTTAAGAGAAAGAAGAAGAAGAAGGTCAGGCTACCAGCGACTGTGAAAAACTCGCCGATGTCCGGCCACAGAAAGATTGCTAGCTCCGCTGGTTACGCAACCCGATGGCATGAAAAGTGGTATGTCGAGGCTGTGCGGAAATCTTAAATAAAAAAAACTGTATAGCAAGGAGTTATTTAATATTCAAGCAAGTAGGTAGAAACTAAGGAGAGTTTCCACGGTGCATTTAACAAACAGGATATGACCAGCCTGGTCAATGCACCATTGTCTATGGTAGATCATATATTTGCTTCAGGCAATTTAGACTTTAGTGCTGGTTGCTAGTGGGATACCTTCGTGCTATCAAAGTTTTTTTCTCGTTGAGTTTTGTATATAGTTTTCTCTGAGTCAGTTTTTTGTTATTAGTTTGTCTTTCTGTACGCGAACAATCGCTACGTGAAGCACAGCAACATACAGTCATTGAAGCTTTAAAAGCTCCAGACTTTTAACAAGAAACGCATAAAAGATTAAAAATACTGTTAAATTGTTTAACACCGAGTGTTTGGAATGCATGTGGATCTTCGATTTAAATCATCTTTTTTTTACACTTATTCTGAATCCAAGAATATCTTGTATACATCGATATTTCCTTCGACTAAGCCTGGTGAAATCGAAAGACAAACTGTAACAATAAGGTAACCTCTAGGTAGTTCAGTTAATCAGTGTTGTAAACATGAAAAAAAAGAGTATGATATCAAAGTCAGCACAATCCACTGGAGATATAAATATTATTTTATCTTCAGATGAATGTAACGTAGAATGATTTCGGTGGGATAAAATATTAACAATTTCAGTAGTGTGGTCAAATGATCCTCTCCAATTCAATACCGGCTCGCTCAGTCGAAGACTGACAAAGCACCAACCTCGTCCCCAGGGTCTTCTCCTTGACGATTTTTAAAATGGCGGCTCGTCATGTAGTTCATACATGTTTCACGTCAGTTTTCGCATGCTTGTATTGATGAAACCTTTCGTAAAGAATTGCTGACTTTAAACGTGCGGCTCTAGGAACATCTAGAACAAAAACGTGCCGTTTGTCGCCATGGAGACAGACGGCAATTAAGTGAGATTGTGATTCGATCTCAACCGTGAAAAATTTGGCCTAGTTTTGTATACTTCTGCATTCCCGGAGCTTTCGAGAGTTTTCGACTGTACACTGAATACGTGAAACGACGGGCAAATGATAACAAGAATTCATAAACAATGTTTGTTTGGTTTTCTATCTTTATGTAAGAAGTTTTAAAAGATCCGCTTTGCATTAGACGCATAATTTACAATGAGTCTTAGCCATGTCAAAAATGCAGCTAAAATTGGATCTCTTAACCACAAGTCGCGTACAACAATTCAGAGCATTCTTCAGGTCAAAATATTAGTTGAAACACAAAAACCCTAGCGCGTTCTAGGCTGAGCCGTGGAAAAAGCAGGAACAAAACATCCATTATTGCAAAAACGGGTTTCCTTGTAACAATTTCAACCAACGCAAACTGACTCAGAAAAATGGTGTAAAATGAAAAGTAGAACAAGGCAATTTGGCTAAACTGATTATCACCAACAGTGAGTAATATCACACGCCAAGACGAAATATCGCGCGAGTGTTTTGATGTTAGTTATTGAATGTTACTCAGCTCAAACTAAAGTTAATTGTTTTTGTTTAAAGTATTCTTAATTAACCGAACTTAAATTGAGGCGAATGAAAAGGAGAAGGAGAAGGCAATGCTTCGCCATATAGAATGGAACAAAAGAAAACACTCTCTGTGATGAAAACAGCCAGGGGCAGGGTAAGATAAAACGAGGAGCAACTTGAAATCTTGTAAAAGGTCGATTAATACATTGAAATATGCAAGCTATTGTCAAAATTTGTAATTACCTGTAGGCTAAACAGTAAGAATTCAAAATATTTCGTCAAATATAAGAAATCATGGACGCAAAGGGTAATTGTTAATATAGCGAGAATGGAAAAGTTAGCCTCGATTAGCGCACACTATTCCTTTCAAACCGCTAGCTACTCGAGTTTTCAGAGCCGTTACTGCATGCTAGAGTAAAGAAGACAGTGTTTGCACTTTGTTCAAGAGACAATCATCGTGTCTTGCTTTGTCATAATTGCGCGCAGAAATCGAGATTCGTAGGGTATGTGTACCTCCCATATCGCACGCAAACGCTCTTACATATATATACGTTGTTTTACCGAATTATTGTGCAAAATATTGCATTGATTGTTAGTAGCTATAATTTTCAGTAGCCGGTGGTTGCGCTTGGTTGATAAGCGCCAAAAAGATGCCAAACAACTACCCACTGTCTCCGGAATAGTTCAGATTATTGTCCTTGACCTTACATTTTAATTTAATCCTAGATGCCTGGGTATCCGAAACTTGTTTTCATTCAGTATCAAGAAAAATGCTGAACTTCAATTGTGGGCGAGCTGGCGTAGCATCCTGGGTGGTGTAGAGAAGCGTTTATGACCATTTTGCGCTGTTATTTCTTGCACGTGCGTTTAACAATATTGGCTTAGTGCATTACTAAAACTTCAAAACAACATTCTTCTTAATTAAGACGGCCGTTTTCAAAATAAAAGGTCGGAAGCCCGTCACGGTGTCAAATTTATTAATTTCCAAAGAAAGCGAAGTGCTTGCTCTTTTTCGTTGCACACAAAATAGTAAGCACAAATATACTGTAAAGAATGGAGTGTTTCACTAAATGTAATAACATGGTCGTTAAAATGGTTGCTATTTAAAGATATCGTAAAAATAAAATCGCGGTTTAATATCCGGTGCCGTCATAAGAAATGTCCGGCCCACTTCACAGTATTTCAATTAATTACTGACAGCGTCTGTCCACACTACGCCGGAGAAATTTGAAAACGCAGCTACCATCCACCCCAATCCGTCACGAAAACGGGGCTTTTCGTAAAAGATGGCGTCACGATAATCACGTGATTTCCCTGACCGAGTTTTCCTCAAACACAAATCCAAAATAACCGGTGATCGTTGCGTTTTTAAATTCCTCCGGCATAGTGTGGACGCAAAACATTTGATGCGCTTTCAGAGTGAAACCTCCGTTTAAAAATTTCTATTGCGAAGAGTGAATGTGGCCTTACTTTTCGAATACGTCTTACAACTAAAACAGCGAATGATAAGAAACGACAGATAAGAAATCTCAAAGATCTAAAATTGTTATCAGTCATGTTGAAAAGACGCGGTCAAATATTCAATTGTTTCCATGTTCTTTAGTGACGCCGACTTGCAGAATATTGTAAGACCCAATATTACAATAATTCAGTTCCGTTTGCAGTTGATAAAATATTCTTTATTAATTTAAATAACGAAGCTAACCTAAGAACGTGCAAGAGAATGGCAGTGAAACTGCTTTGATGCTGTCTTTTTAAGTTTCAGTTGGCTTTAAATCTCGCTGTCAGCGTTGTCGAGATCGCCGCGTCGTTTTCCGATGTTCAAAAAGTAAAAGCAAGTAGAAGCGTTCATAATTAATGTATCTCGCCGAAATTTTATATTATCGCGATCAACGCAAATTATCACGATATTTAGAGAGTTCAAGATTACTTGCCAATTTTCCGGATATTTCTCTCTAATACATGAAAAAAGGCATTAACTATATGGCGATGTTTTACAGTTTCTAGCACTTTTAGCACGGTATTAAGTGCGCCCGCTCTGCATGGCTTTGGTATATATAACCGAGTGTGTTCCCGCCAAATTTTTTCCGCCACTGAAATGGTTGCTTCCTAATTTCTCGTTGAAAAAATGAGTTTACTTAGTTCTTTTTAATTTCAGTCGAATATTGATTATCATAATCTTGCCTAACGAACACTATTGATAATAACGTCTCAATTCTCAGATATATTTTCTCATTTCAGCCGTCAGTTAAAATTACAGCCCATTTCTCAACTATCATTAAATTCTCCATATTCTAAGTCACAGCTATCATAAAAATGCGTCATTGAGGAATTTTCAGGTCTCAGGCTATAAACCCCATTCATGTAGACACGCTTGTATTGGTGTAGGTCAGTTCCGTAAAGAACTGCCGACTGTAAAACAAACACGTGCGTTTTGGCGCCAAAGGCCAGGCCACAGTGATGAGATTGTGCTTCGGTCTTGACCAATTTGACCGAAAAATGGGACGAAATTTTTTCCGTCTATATTCCCGGGGTTCTCGAGAGTGTCTGACTGTACACTGATGTACCACTTCAGTAAAAAGCGTACGTGACCAAGATTTGAAACACAGCGTGTTGTTTTTATCTTCATTCACAAAGCTTAAAAATCCGTTTTGTCTTTAACAGACGCATGCCAAAGGCCATATATACGCAGATCAGTAAAACTTAGAATTTTTTACGGCAAGCCGCAGTTAGCGACTCAAAACATAAGTCAAGTAAAAATGCTAAAACACAAGAAACTGTACAAACAAGTTTACTTGAAACAAGTTAAATAATACTGACCGGGAAAAATCGGGAACCAGAGAAACGGGAAAATCTGGGTATAGTAATATGAGGTGGAACAGCAATATATTACTGGCCGAGACAAAATATGACAAATATTGTGCCAGTGTTTAGACGGAAAAACGGCTTATTCTTCTTATTGATCTAAAATAGACAAAAAAATGAAATAAATGAGAAGACAATATCTCTCGCAATGGGAAATTAACTCGAACAAAGAAAACACATTTCATCACATCAACAGAACAAAATATAACAAACGGAAGCAAGGTGAAAGTGTTGTTTGAATTTCCTACACGTTAGCACAAGATTTATTATATTGCGGCAAATATTTATTAATTAAAAGCAGTTGTATAACTTGTGGTAACCACACTCGTGTCTTCTGACAGGTGCTCCGCTTCTGAATACTTCTCCATTCCTTTTTTGAGTTTATCGAGCTCACGGAACGCAAGAGAAAAGAAACATTTTTTCAGTCGCACTTTGTAATAACTGCAAGCAATTTAAACGAAAGTTACCGGAGATTGTGTACTTCAGATCTCTTGCAAGAACGCTGTAACAGCATTGAGAACTTGCCCTAGTTCTTCTGACTAATCGCGCATTTTTGCTTGGTTGCGTCACAGGGTGCATTTTGGCGCCAAAACTCATACCGAAGTCACGTTTCGCCGTTTCGCAGTGTAGATTTGCCCTTGACATTGCATTTGAATTTAATTCTGCATGCTTGTGTATCCGAAACTTGTTTTCATTCAGTATTGCGGAGCGAAGACGTCGTAGCGTCGCCGGTGGGTGTGAGCCGTTATAAGAAGCACGTGCGTTTTACATCAGCAATATTGGCTTAACGTGTTGTTTGAATTGCGTATTAAAAGTTTAAAACAACAATCTTATTAGTCAAGAAGATTCGTGTGTTTTGTATCAAGAGCCTCTCACTTCGTCAAATTTGCCAACTCGGAAAGAAGGCAAATATTTTTAGTTCTTTTTGTATTACGTCTAACCTGGCGCAAATATATTCTTGCACCCTTCACGCATTGTGATAATGTGGCCATTAAAGACGTCTTTTAGACATTTTAGTGTGTAATATTACAGTGTATTTTTACGAGTCTCTCAGTAGTTTGATAAGCCCGAACGGCAAGTCTAAATACACTGAAATGATGAACTCGTAGAAATGTGCATCGAGACTACATACTATGATGCCTGATAAGAGATTTCAGTTAATCCAACGTTCTTCGTTCCCGAAAACCAAACTTTCAACTGTGTTTTGCGCTGATGAACAAGTACCGTGGGGATGTCTGTGTTCGTTTCTCAGCCTCGCGCTATCTGTACTCCACCGAGAGCGGTTGGATAGTAAAAAAGAGTCATCATTAAAGCTTTATTAGAAAAATATCATCATGGTTTAATTTTTGGTTTCGGTGGACCTCTTTTTATTACAAAAGGCAGTGTAGTATTTCATTGAAGGTGTAACCTCCTACGATAGGGACTCTCGGGTCTGTTAGAGGTATTAAAATGTTTAGAGTTGTTAATAAAGAAAAAACTGACGACAGGCACGGAATAAAATATTCAGGGATTGTTTTCAACCAGGTGAAAACGCCGGTAAATATCAAGTGTTTTCAGCTTTAGTGACGCTTGTCGAGTATCTTCCTGAGACCCAATATTGCAATGCCTAAATTTCTTTTTGTGGCTGCTACGAAAATACATTTTATAAGAGTGAATAAGTTTAAAATGATCTACGAAGGTACAAGAGAATAGCATCAAAACTGCGTAAAAGCTGCTTTACAAGTTTCACTTCGCTTTAAATCTCCTGACACATGAAACAATCACCAATGCAAGCCGATGATTTTAGATGTCAGTAAAAGTGATCTTAATCAAATTTCACCGAAGTTCAATATCGGATTATCGTAAACAACGCAAGGCATAATATTATTGAAGTAGTTAGGCTGACTTGCGGCTACGTGTATCTCCGTCACATTATAATTTCTAGACGTTTTGGTGCGATTTTACGCGCTCCTGGCCTGCGCGGGTGCTTTTCCGCCAAATTTTCCCGCCAGTACAAACAGCGCAGATGTCACAATTCGCCCTCCGATCAAAACTCGAATATCGACCATAATAATTTTGTTTGAAGAGAAATATATTACTTGAAATTGTTTCACAGCTTCAACTTTCTCCATACAGCTGTGTTGCAATACTAGCAGGAAAACGTTCTCCATTCAAACTTGTCTAGGCCATCTAGTAACAAAAACTAATTCACTTCCCTTATTCAACGTTTATAAAAACATGGGTTCGTGGAAACCAATTCAGCTGCGTCGCAACAAATGCTCAAAACATTTTGAAGTTAATTTTGTTTTATGACTGTTGAGATACATTTCAAAAGAAAGGATCTAAGGCTTTAATTCCGTATCACATAACAGAATAAACTTAACTCGTTATTTTGTCCAACATCTTTTATCGGAGACCTGTCCGATCTGGGCTTCCTTCCTATAAGATAACTTTTGGACATACAATGGATTGCGAAAAGAACTGAGCTAGGACGTTTCGAAGTCATCTTGACACCATTATCAATTAGAGAAAAGAAACTAACTGTCGAGATGTTAATTTGTAGTGTGAATGGTGTAAGAGTATATTAACGTGTAACACGGTCTAATTAAAAGAGTTATTTTCTTTTCTCTACTTCATAATGGAGTCGAGGTGACTTCAGAACGTTGTAGTTTACTTTCGTTTCTTTCTTCCCATAGTGATGTAAAAAGATCGCCTTTCAGTTTTATCTGCTTTCAGCTCTTTAGAGTGACGGAGTACTGCTATAATTTCAGTTTCATGTTTTACGTGGCGAACGTTCCAACATGATATCTTCTGCTCACCTTGTGATGTTTTGTTTTCCATTGGTGACAGTTTTGACTGTCTGTCCGAAAGAAAAATCGACGAGAAAACCTAAAATTAACTTTTTTATTTCCCGTGTCATTCGCACGAGGTCTTGTGTCAGCTTTTATAGATCTGTCCATTGATAGTACGTAAGTATCGTGCAAGGCAGAAACAGTTAAAATTTGTGGCTAATTAAACAGTACGGTCCTGCTATAAATGGCGAATTGATGTCAAGGCATATACTTATAAGGTTGCAATCATCGATGCTGAAACAAAGGCCCTTAAAAAAATATCAAGCTGAACGAAACACCAACAGGAAAATTTCAAATTAGTCTTCCTACGTCATTTCAGTATTTTTGATCAAAACTTTCAGCTGTCTTGTTGATTTCCCAGGTCTTTCCCCGCTTTCGCAAGTAGTTCTTGATTATGACGTCAGCTTACTTTTCTGTAGATTGCTTTTCAGTTTAATCAGTGCTAATAAAAGGCGAAACATGTTCAGCAGCTGTTTTCCACTGATGACTTCCTTCTTTTTCGAATAATACTCTTGAAAGATAATCCTACGAGTTTTAGTACTTAAAATAGATTCCTTAACTTCTTGTTTGTCTCTGAGCTCTAAGCTAGCACGTTTTCCGCACTGACTGACGACAAACAACAACACACAAAATATAGCATCAACAGATAAACAAGAGGAAGAAATGGTTTTGATGTTTTCCTTTCTTAAAAGTATGTTTAGTCACATCGCGTATAAATTAGTCATGACACAACTTATTTATCCCACTTCCTGCCGAAAGCACGATTTATTTTCCGGGCTTTATTCGCGTGGTGTTTGCCTACACAAGTTAAAAGGTGAGCTAAATTGGTCGAAAAACGTTTAGGAATTCGATGAAATCAAGAAACAAGCCTTTAAACGCCCTTTAACAGAAATAGATTTCCAATGGATTCAGAGGTTTCGAGATGCAACGTGAAAGATGTGTTCTGAGTAACGCAACACGTACAAAAGATCACTTTGTTTTCGTCATGGCAACGCCTGACGTCATAAAACGGAAATGGAAAATAACACCAAATTTATTCCGCTTGGTTGCTTGTTTATCAAAGACTTTACGTCACTTCCTATCATGACTCATGAGCAATAAAAAGAACGCCATGGGTCATTGAATGTTCAGTTCAGTTGTGGTATTGGTTTCTTTCCTTTCACTAATCTGTTTATTGGAGGTGAAGTTTATAAAATCGTACGACTTGCGCCAGTCACTTCAGAAAGTTCAACGCGAGGAAATATGAACCAAAACATGTCCGCGACCAAGAGTGGTTACTTGTTGCTGGCTTCAGACCCGCAGCAAAATCGTCACGTCAGGCTCATGGCTGTGGCTTACACGAGAGTTTCCGACCCGTTCATCGTATTTTACAGAGATTCGGCTTGGATTTGGAAGAAACCGGTCGCATTCCTTCGATTGAAATCCTGCGCTGTTACAGAAAACAAGGACGGCTCGTTCACCTTAACACCGCAAGGCGAGCGAATTGGATCGTCGACAGGACTGTTGTGTTTTACTGCCGAAACTCCTGACGAGAGGCAAGAATGGCTGAAAGTTTTGAGAGACTTTGATCTGGAAAGCGAAAAACCGGTAATGAAAATGAAAAGGAAGCCGAGAAACGTGCGAATGATGCCAGTTATCCAGGAGAGTTTCTCTGAGGAATTGAACGTAACAGAGCAGAGAAGATCCAGTTTAATTCCAGTGTGAAAGCTACATTTTGAGGAGCATGACGAAATTGACAAAATGTCTGTTAGAACTGACAGCGATGGAGATGAAAATTCGAGGATGAACACCACCCTTGTAGTCGAAAGAACCCAATATATCAATTTAATTTATTTTACTTGCAAAGAAGGAAGGAACGCCAGAAAACAAAACGTAGAGAAACTATTTAATTTATCTATCCATATCTTAAGCCGTCAGCAAAATGTACATTATTTACAAGATTATGATCATTTTTTTAAAGAGAACTTTCAATATTTTACGTTCTCCAAATAGGTGAAGTCTATCGATGCTTTTTTATCTAGTGTAAACGTGATTGTGTTTTTCGCTTTCATGATCATATCCAATGCAAAATCAAGTTGCATTTGTTGAAAGATTTGAGACGTGACTGAATTGTAAATAGGAGTCTTTTTTAGACAAAAGGGTCAACGAGGGTAACGTAATATGTAAAGAGATTGTAAATAATATGTCCAACAGCCCACGCCAAGATTGACGAAAAGAACATCATAATTTTGGGGTTTCAAGAGTAAAATGCTTGAAAAAAAAAAACTATGTAAATACTACAGTTGTAATGTTGTAAAGTTTCAAGAGGAGAGGATAAATTTTGTATGTAAAATTCGTAATATTTTCTTTTGTAATTAAATTGTCAAGAAGCCACGAAGAAAAGTGTCTCTGGTTTTCTGATTACGTGTCTTAATTCACTCTGTTTAAGGAAGCTTGTTAACACAAGCTGAGCGAATTGACTCGCGCTATGTTCAAATGTTTGATCTCAAGTGACAGTTCGTAGACAAGAAAAACACGGAAAGCAAAGAATACGTGAAGTAATTATCGATTGTCTCTGAAGGGCAGGAGTCGGCGAAAAAAAAGAAATCTATATAAATGTAGAATCGGCTTCCTCTTCTCCGTTACGTACATCAGAGCGTTAAACTGGACTTCAATATTTACAAACCATAAATGTATATCTTTCGCGCGTATGGGCGAGAAAAGTATGTTTTGTCTTTAAAGCGTAACTTCACAAAAATATTTTCAATTTATAAATATTAATTGACAGTTCAGCCATTTATCCGAATGCTTCTTGTCTGATCACGGAAGACTGTTGTAGTCAGCGGAGCGTGTTTCTCCAGGGAAGAAAACTTGAAAAAACACAGCTTGTCTTTCTTTTTTGCTCCTTCAGTTGACCCAAGGCGGGTGGTGCTGGTTACGCGGGGAATACCGACAAAAAAATATGTAGCTGAATCAGACCAGTATTACACAACATACTGTAAATAGCATCGCCAAATTCATGTGACAACAGAACGCGAAAAACGGTTCAAATTACTCACATAGTTTATTAAATTGCTGAGATAGTTGGCTCGTTGCTCAAAAAATATAAATTAATAAAGAAAAAACAACCTGAATCTAAATTGGCAACGAAACAAATTATAGGAATCACTTAGAGGTGTGTATTTAAAGGGAAACATGGTGAGAAGTTGCACCCTCTTTAAATTTTAATTTCAGTTCTAACTGAAACCAAGAGATCATGACCGTGGTCTCTTGCTGAAACTGGATAAGTAATTGCTATTATACTTAGTTTTTTTTTTTTTTTTTGCGATGCCAAAAATTCAGTGACCAGTTTGTCGAGGGAAGCCTCGGAAAAAAAGTCGTTTACTGAATGTTAAAAGTAATACACTAACAAGTAATGAGAAGCTTAAAAAGGAATAGAAAGACGGATAAATATTAAGCCAAAAATGGAAGTGTCTTTTAACTCGCTGACAGATTCTTTGAATCCGTGCATTTTTTCAGCCTGCGTGCAATGCTTACTTTAAAACGGAATAAAAATAGCCGTGACATGAAAAGTATCGTGACCTCGGTCGAGGAACTTTCGTTTAATTCAGCCAATAACCAAAAGAATAAATTTTCATAAATAAGTAGCCGTCACGCATTTGGAAAAAAAAACACTACTCGCGTAACATGTGAAAATATTCTTGACTGTAAAAGAACAAGTTCTTAGGTCGAGAAAATATAATTGAGTTCTTTGTCTAGCCCCCTTCCAAACTGAACAAAATTAAAAATGTATTAGGTTTAATAATTGTAAAAATACTGTATGCGTGTTCTTGCCACTATGAGTGACTATTGCCGTGACCTTGTTTAGGAAAACTCAGCCATGTGAGTCGCACGAAAGAAGAGATTTAATTGACACGTACGAGGTATTGTTTTTAAAAATAGAGTGTGAGATAATACAACGCAAGTTTTGAATTAAAATGATTGCATTCAGCCATTAAATATATAGTTGGCAAACTACGCGTCTGGAGTAAGATGTGTGCACGAAATGAATATCAATGTTTCAATTGTTTCCAGGTGAATTTTTATAAATTCAACAAAGTTGAGAACGGACTGTTCAGTTTATTTGGTGGCGAATTTGTTTATATATCGAGTTCTAGTGTTATTTATATACGGGAAATAACCAAATCCCAGTGTTTTTCTGACGTGCTCAGGGATGGCTGGTTACACAAAGCCTTTCCTGTAGCTAAGTGTCCGTGTTTCAAGTCGCGTGTTGCGTGGTTATCGTTTCAAAGTCGTGTGTTGTGTGGTTGATATTGCGAAAATAAGGATGATCACAGAGCTGAGAGAGTTGTTTGTGAGATCTGTTTGGTAGAGGTTGGCTTAAGTGGATGTTTTCGCACATGATCAGCTGGTTATCTCGAACAGCTTTCCCAACAACGAGTATTATTCTCTTAATAAAATTCAAATTTTCAACAACGAAAACAGCACTCAACCTTGTTTATTCCGTTTTCTCTTCGACTCTTCACGTTAGTGGGAGTTTCCGCCTTAACGCCCCTGGGGTTGCTCCCTACTCGACCATACTTCCATTTTTGGTTAACGTTTCTTCTGGTAATGCTTCATGTTCTCCCGGAATGTTGTTCATTAACTTCATTCCAAGGGTTTAGAGAAGCCTGATGCAGTGTTCTTAACTAAGTGCGTGAAAGAGGTACCTTTTCTCAATAAAAGGTATTCAAAAGGGGTAACTTTTCTGTCAAAATGGTATACAAAAGGGTAAGATAAGAGGTTGGACCTCGGGGCGGATCCTCACCGTATAAAAATTTGTAGAATACCTCCCGCCCGTATAGAAAGCACTGACAAGCTCTTCGATATTTCCTGTTTCCTTGCCACCTTGCCAGCAACACATTTTTGTTCGTTGAAATATTCCCCGGCGTTTCTTTTCTGTTTCTTTTTCTTTTTCTTTTTTGGAGAATCACTCTCCGTGATGTTTATACGGACAAACCCCGTTTATAAAACTCAATTAATCAATCAATAAGACAAACATTTTAAATGAAATCTTTTCAGTCTTCTTGGACATCTGAAGCTTGAAACTTTTCGTGCGGTCGCACAATAAAGGCGGCCTGCGCAACTTCAAAAAATCTTCCTTTTACGGAAAATTTTTCCAGTGGATCGGCTGACTGTTGCTATGGCCATAGCCAGAAAAATATTTATTATGGCTGCGGGCAAGTTAAGGTCCAGGAAAAATTATGACTCAGGCAATGAGGCTTAATTTTCCGGCCGAGGTATTTGTGGTATTTTTGATGACTGTAAAGCGCAAAAACGAAAAAAAATGACTGAGGCCGCAAGTGCCTCGGTTTTCCTGTTATTAGCTAAGGTCCTGAATATTTTACGAAAAGTTTCTTTCCGCAATTTTGATCGATAATGTGGAAACAAACACAACTAGGGCCTCTTGCTGACACGCCACTAAGTCCAAGACATAACCAAGCCTTTTTGGTGGTTCCATTCAGTGCCGAGTGCTCGAAAAGTATTCACGGTAATTTTCAATTTATCAGTAAATGTAGCCCACTTTTTCTTTGACAAAATAACCTTTTTTGCAATTCAAATCGGTTCGCGCGCTTTTTTCATAATTTGCATTTGGCAAGTCGTAACTCTTTTCATGCAAAATTAATTTATTCAAGTTTATCGCACGTGAGAAACTTTCCTTCATCAAGCCACGTTTTGCAGCAGAAGTCGTCGGGGTTATGAAATGGGAAAGCGTTTTCTGTTGCATATAGAGAGGTGGAAAGTTTGACAGCATCTTGGATCCAACGGAGGAACAAAATACCTTTCGCTTTGTCCGAGAGATGTGACTGAACCGGAGACAAGCTTGAGGAACTGTGTGTACAAATGGCATTCAAACATTCAAGATAATCGCGAGGAACAACAAGCAATGTTGAATTTGATGTGGATAGTTCCAGCCTTCTTTGTGAGGTAATGAGTCTGCAATGTGATCCTTCAAATGCTTTCTTTTATATATTGTAGTTCATGTATGTAGTTCTTTGTTAGGTCACGAAGGTTGCTGAGCGTAGTAAAATTCGAACGTGTGAGAAGATGTCTCATAACATTATTGCAGACGAAAATTCGATAAACAGTTACGAACTTGAATGCGCCTTTATAATCATCCCTCGGCTTATGATACATGTTAACCCTACACGTATTTAAGCGAAGTGATAAACGTTTTCCCCTCAGTAAACTGTTAAAAACTGCGGAAATCTGAGAGACTGTGGAAGTTTTGGAAAGTTCTATTTGTACAGCCAAACACTCGTCGAGTGCCTAACCTTCATCACACTGAAAAGTGTACTTTTCCTTGAAACGTTAATGCGCTTTCCAATAGACAGGTCTGTCTGACTTAAAAGAAAAGTAAGATCACCAAAGACGATGTAGTGAATTGAATTGTCTTGATATGCCAACAAATTGTCATGGCTTATATTGGATGAAAGATACCACATTAAATAGAGAGTTTACAGGCAGAGGAATTCAAGTTAGCTCAAATTGGCAAACTTGTTTGATCTAGTGCATTTTTTGATTCTTTCCCTAACAATAATCGTGTTGTATTTATTTATTTATTTCCCCATTTGCTTATTTGATCTGGAAGTAGTGGATGAAGAGCCACTTCGTGGAAATGCCACTGCAAATTCCCATTATTATTATTATTATTATTTATTTATTTATTTATTTATTTATTTATTTATTTATTTATCTATTTATATTATCTGTGTGTTACCTTTATTTCTTTTTCGTAAGTTCCCAGATAATTAAACTGGCGATGGAAAACTTCAGAACAAAGATTTCAAAGAACTACTCTATATCATAGCTAATTAAAGGCAAGCACAGTTTCTTCTCAAGCCCTGTTATCAAATCCCTAGGTCCCGGGCGAGCGATTCGTGATCCGAAATAACTTTTCTTTAAAAAACTTTCTGGAAGACCTTAGGAACCAGACTGTCCAGATAAGACACTTGGCCACTTTTACTGTTTAGCTAGAGCTGCAGGTTTCGCGTTGCTTTGAATAGATATAATGCACATATTCATGTTCATATTTTCTTTTCATTTCTCAACAGATTCTGCTCTAGTTCACTGATGATTTATCGGAACAACTAGCCAAAGACTGGAAAAGAACACTTGCACCATAATATAAAGGTTTGCGTGTGTGTTTTCTTTTTCTCGAAAAGCTCTATACAGATTTATACAAAGTACAGAGTAGAGATCTGAGGAGCCATTGCGTTATCTCCAAGAGGAGATGACGGAAAAGAAAATTAATGCGCCATGTAGGCCATGTAGAATCATTGTTCTATTTAGTGCGTTGTTACCTGAAGCACCGAGTTAAATTCTTTTTTTTTTTCTTTTTTCATTTACGATTTATTTTTAACCTGTAAGGATATTTGTGCGGTTAGTCAGTTGTCAGAAATCTTCCTGGTTCCCATGTGCCACCAATCCTGTTCACTTGTAAATTCAATGATTTAACAATTGTCTTTCCCCGACTAGTTTCTGGACGATTTCATCGAGTCACTGACAACGGAACAACTCATTAAGGAGCAGAAGGCTTTGGGAGTGCAGATTTTTGTTCTCAAAAACGTGTATCCACTCCAAGGAATTTTGTGTTTTTGAAAGTTGGGATCTGAGGAATTTGGTCCAAAATGTTTTGGGGTTTCTCTCAGTTGCGACCAGTTGTATCAGTTTCATTTACAGGCGCCTCGGACAGATACAAACTATGTGCAAATGACATGTATTCTGTCTTTTTTGAAAAACTGATTTTTTGTAGAGAAAAAAGGGAATTTTTGGAAGTTACTTAAGAGGCAGTTTAAATTTTTAGGTTCTGACCATTTAGCCTCATTTGTACCTCCCCAGTGAAGTACGTCTTAGAAGTAGCGGCCCCATCCCCTGTGATTGTAATAATATCCCCCGCCATTTTCTTTTCCATTTCCATTAACAGTTTTTCTTTCCATTAACCGGCAAAACTCATCTGTCCTATATTCTTCAACAGTTTCTAGTTCTTTATGAGTTTAACGACGATAGAACAACTGTCAATACATTGGAAAAGAATTTCCTTGCACTGTGGCATTACGTGAGTACACTTTTCTTTTTCCATGTAACCCATATTAGTGCCTGATTACATGACGCATCAAGGTACGCCTATCTCCTTATATCGCTTCGTAGGTCAACAGGCTTGCACGGAGGGAAGAGAATGTGATCAATTAATATGGAACAGTGTTCAATAGCATGTTTAATCAAGGAGCGCAGTATCTATTTTTCGAAACGGCTGTATAGGCAGATTATTGATTACATTTTTCTTTATTAACATACGACTTTTGCGAATTGAATATTAACATAATGATTTGTACAAGTCATAAGTTCGCCGATGGCTTGTAACGAAGATAATTGTTTAAAAGTCTAGTCATAATCTCTCACTTTTCTGCCCGAAATCCTTAGTCATCCTTGATATCTGCAAAAATTCATCCCGTATTTAACTGATGTTTCATTCACTTCTTGTTCCTACATGCAGCAACTCTTAACTAAGTTTTTATCTAGCGAAGTCCATTTAACGCCATCGTAGTATCAGTGAAACTGTTTTTCTGGTTACAATTGATTTTATTTGCTGAAATTCAACTCTTCTTTATTCGGCTAAAATTGACATTCTGACATGAATTTTGTTTTCGAGTGATAAAAACAATATTCTACGATTAGTGTTATGTGTATTTACTCGAGCTTTCGTAGAAAAGCCCGAGTCGGAAAATGCAGGCCGTTCTTTTTTCTTGGTAGCCGAGTGGGGCTCATATCTCTAAGCGTCGTAAAGGAGAGCGTGAAAACTGGCTGATGACAACTGCGACAGCTTGCTAATCGCGTGCCGCGAGCAACATAATTTACAGAATGCTGTGTTTTGTGAGACTGATTATGTCTTATACGCTCATCTCACATACAAAGATATCGAACGTTTTCAGAACAAGTCGGTTCACGAATCCTGTAGCTTGAAAGCTAGCCACATTAACAAAGCTCTTACTAGTTCTCCGAAACACTTCAGATGTTGAAAAATGAATCTAGAGTCTTTGTGAACAGACCTTCCAAGGCGAGGGAAGAAACAACATGCAACTGGATGAAGAGGATACTCCACGAAGCAACTTGAATAGTAAATATTTAAGCTTAACTCTTGTGTTATAATATCCTGATTCTTTTCTTTGTTTTTATTGGTTCAATATACTTGCAGAGTACTATTTGCTATTGCGATAAGAAGCCTGAGTGAACGCTCTTGGAGAGCCTAGTTTCCACTAAAACACTCTTACCTATATAATAAACACTGACATGGGCATATAGATGTTGAACTTTAGAATTTTTGAGGATTTCAAACAAGACTTTGACTGAGTGAGCATACAGAATTGTATTACACGTTTCAAATTTCCAAACAAAAGCTATGAATAGGAGCAATTGTAACTGGAAAAGGCGGCTTTGGTGTTGCTCTGAAAGGTTTTTTGAAAAATTTAATTCATGTTGATATTTGCTTTTCTTTCAGGTTCAGAGATGACTTAAACCTCAAGAGAACGCGCTATCTACGAGGAGCAAACAAAGCGATGTTGAAATAAAAAGGCTTCAATTTAAGAGCTTTTGCATTTGGTTTTCATATAGCTTTAGGAAAGATATTGAACCTCGTTTGAAGAAGTTGTTCGATGACAAGTTAGCTCGTCAAACGCTGTCATAGAGCAACGAAGAAAAAAGTCTTTTAGCGGGAAATAGTCGCGCTTTTAAAAGTGACGAAGAAAAAGTCGAAAAAAAAACTAAATGTTTTGGCGGGAAACAGTCGCGCTTTTAAAAGGGACCAAGAAAAAAGTCGAAAAAAAAAACTAAGTCTTTTGGCGGGAATTTTGTCCTTGGAAAAAAACGTCTGCGCTTTTAAATGGTGTCTGGTTTTGAGCCAAAAATATACTGTCTTTTGGCGGGAAAAATCTTGCCTTGTGCAACGGATTTGTTCCGTCAAAATTCAAAGTATTTATTTGATTTCTGGCTAGACTCTGTTCAAAAGCGCAGAATTTTTTTTCTTTTTGGCAACCCTACATAGTCAAAAAATAGTAAAAGAGATAGCCTACATTCCGACTAGTTTCCAGGCCCCTTTTAAAAGCGCGATTTTTTTTAGTTTATTTGCTTATTCATAAAGCAGAAGAGACAATTAAAGTTGTGAACACTTTGATTGTTTTGTTTCATTTATTTTTTAACTTATTTACAACACTTTTAAGTAGCAAGATCGAGATAGCTTTACAACTCTAAGTTAAGTATTAAATGCAAAACGTGGAAAACTATAAACGAGTAGGCTAAACTGTTAGGCAAATGATTGCAGCAGTAATAAATAATTCGAAACTTGAAAAAAAAAAATGTCATGCTGGTTGAATATTCTCTGACTACGACGAGTGTTTAAGAAACTCGACTCCTCATCAAAGATTTTGTTTCAAAATACAGACAATTCAATCTTTTAAGAGAAGTTTTCCATTGAATGTCGACTTGACATGGAAAACGAAAATAATCAAAGAACAAATTACTGTCAGCGTAAAAAACTGAACATGCAATCAACACATGTGTTAACATGTTTTGACTGCACGTCCCAAGTATTACATTTACAACAGCAATAATTCGCTCTGTGATTACACTGAAAAATTGCGCGAATTGCTCAGTTGGAAAATTTTGCATAAATTCGTTGAAAATGAAACTCAGAATAAATTCAAAATTATTCATTCTTATCCAAAATGCTCGTGACCGCCTTTCAGGCAACGGTTGGCTAACAAAAAAATTTGACTTGAAGATGTCAGAAAATTGGATGCTAGATTATTAGATCCTGTCTTTTCCTTTACAAATCATATGCTTTTGGCTTTGCTGTGGTGTAGTTTACTTTAATCAAGTTTGGCAACAAGACTTTCACGTTTTTTTTAAAATCAAGTATAAGAAAATTATTTCTTGTTATACAATTTGAAAGAAATTCTCTCCGACGATGGAAAAATTACTCTTATATGTTACATTAACCTCTGGCCATCTCATCTTGCGCCACAGAGTTCTTTGAGAATTGTTCTCTTCTCTCTCCACACTGGTGTTGGTGTTCAACAGCGTTTCGAAATCTTTGGTGAAGACACTGAAAGAGAAAACAAACATAAACGTTAAAACGCGGAAAATTTGTAAACAAATCACTTATTTTACAGGGCTATGGACAAGACTGAATGAAGCCACTGCTGAATTAAATTCATTTCAATTCTAAATTGTTTGTTATATTAGGACCAAGTTGAAAATTCGTAAACAAATCACATATTTTACAGGGCTATGGACAAAACTGAATGAGGTTACTGCTGAATTAAATTTATATCTGAGTTGTGTGTTGCGTTCGGACCGAGCTTTTTGCCTAATTCGTCAGTTACGGCCTGTTGAGAACTGGAACCTTCTCAAACTCATTAATAATTCATCAAGTTAAAACAAAGACATTCACAACCCTGAAGGAGGGTTGGATACCCGGTCTTAATTAGCATAGATTTTGACGATTTTACTTCTCCGTTTACTCCTTAGTTTTTGCTTCGATTGAGAAGATATATCAAACACTCGAGACGGTGTTTCATCGGCTATCCAAACACTTCGAATTTCGTCAAAAATACCTCGCTGCGCGTCGTATTTTCAACTCTATTCTCGGTGTTTGGATATCCCGATGAAACACTGTCTCTCGTGTTTGATATATTACTTCTCGTCCTATATATTTATAATGTTTACACGCACGTTTTAGCATCTACTCTATATCTTTTTGAACGCTGTTACGAATTACATGTACAAACGCAAATTTACAAGGTAAAATAAAATAACAAAAATTGACGGCCCCTTTTAGTCTCAGGCAAGAACGTTTTCCTCCCCAAAATAACTGATAATGACTCTTGGTACATAGCAAGAATCAAAACATTTATTTCAATGCTTCTTCTGAAAATTTCGTGATAAATTAAGACAATGTCCCTAGGAGCGGCGATGTTTATCTTTCTTCTCCCTACTGTTCTGCTCTACTGCACTGTATTGATATTTTAAGAAGAATCTCCATGTTGATCAGTTCAACGGTCACCGAATTAAAGACAATTAAATGGCGCTCATAAATTATAAGAGAAATCAAATAATTGGTGTGCAGTCAAGTACAATTCCATCGAGGCTGCTTGTTTGACATATATCCAGCGGCAAGAAAATTAATGCGTTATTGTCCATGATTTTCGTTATTTTCACCAGTGTATTTTTGTCCTTATATTGATGTTTTCATCAAAATTAAAGATCACTCTTGGATATTCCTGGGTTAAAAATGTCAAACAAGGCAGACTAAAGAAAAAATCCCACGAAGCAGCATACGTTGGCGAAAAAAAGGCTCATTTCAATTTCTAATAATTTAGGAAAATGTTGGTTTTCACACATGCACCACTTGCAAGTTTGAACCGTGAAAGGTATGAAAACAGCTCAGCTTGGTTTGTTTGTTGCGCTATTTTACCCTGTAAAATGTTTTTTTTTTTCAAATTTAACGATATTGTGACGTTTATATGAATGCATGTTTTATCGATAGATAAAGAACAATTCCTTAGAGAGCATCACCTGTATCACAATTTACACACGAACATTTGTGTGATGAATAATAGCGAGCTTAAGCAAACCACGACGGCAACCAGCGGCAACGAGAACGCCACCAAACAAAAGGTTTAATGAGCAAAACAATGGCTGTGCACGTGCGTTATAAATCTTTGTACATTTCTTTGCCGTCCTCTGCAAAACAACAACGTGAAATGACCAAGTTCTGCATATTTTGCAGAACGCGAACGAATTTTTCGTATTTTCTTTTGGAATTGAACGCTGGCGTTACATATTTAGCCTGAGCAAGTTGTGAGACCAATAGGCGCACTGAACAGATCTAAACAATTGCGAAGTGCGAAAGCAAAATATAATTTTTTCACTAGGCGTTGTCCTCGGGATCGCCGACGCAAATATCCTTAAATGCAGGTTTTCCAGGTAGCGTCCGTTCATTTCAACTAATACACCTTGTCCCTAATACACCTTGTTTTTACAAAAATAAATCTTATGACCACAAATGCATGTGGTAGCATTATTTAAGAATAATTAACGACAATGTCTCGAGACTACATTTGTAGTATTCACGATTTTCGTGACAGCATGAAAAAATCTTAGCGCAAATAAAAAACTTAATCAAATCAGCAAACAAAAAAACCACAGTTTCTAATCACCAGAAAAACATTTGATATATCTTTTGGATTTTCCAGACCTAAAACAGCACTTCATTTGAAAAAAACAAAGAAAATCAACGGACTGTTTGTTTACATTGTCACTACATTCCTATCATACCATTGAAAGGTTTGAGCTCGTGTGACGTGGTACACGCCCCATGGAGATAAGTTGAGGACTTCACTCGGAAATTGTAAAGATATCAGAGAAAAAGAGTAAAGACTTCGAAACAACAAAGAACATTCCATGTAATTCACGTCGCTGTTTAAACAAGCTGATTGCCACTTAAATAATGCGGACGCAGGTAATTTGAGCTAGAAAACTGAATATAGAACCACACAAAAGTGACAAAAACAACATTAAATGTTGTAAATCTGCGAAATTTTGGACAAAAACATTTGGAAGAACGTAAAACGCTTGTTTTTCAAGAAGTTAAATACATGTTGTGTAAAACTCCTGCTTTAAAATGTTTTGCAAAGATTCGCTTTTTAGACATTACAAGGTAAAAACACTCCGGGAAATTGAGTCACGTGCTTATGTGTGATGATATGAGCAGTTAAAAGGAAAGCTATATGGTCTTTAGAACGACCTATCGCTGAGAAAATTACCGGTACCTTCAATTTGGTATCCCGTAAACAACGTTAAAAATCGCCTTCTTTCTTGTTATGCCATGTGTTTAAAATAAAAAAAAATTAAAAAAATCAAATTGATGTTGGTCACACGTAAATTAGAACGTGAACTGAATCGCGCTAAAAAGACTTACTCGATTTGGCAGCTTCCTAGATTGCAATGGTTTTTCACCGCAAAGAATGGACTGCAAAGAATCCAAAATCATACACTGTTACTAAATCTGTTCTAATACCCGCAGAAACCTTTTAGAAATTGCATTCAAAGCAAAGTGAAAACTTCCAATTTTGAGTGGAGTAGCCATCAAAACATGTTAGTTATAGAAAAGTCAACCGTACGCAACCAAACTGACACAGTTAGATGTTTTTCGATAAATTTTTGAAAATTTCACAAAGTTAAGTCATTTGCCGACATTTTTCAACTTAAGTATAAAATTAGTGCTCAAAATCTCAGGGGTTGTTAATATAATTTGTTACTTTATTCTTAATTCTTGTTATTTGTTTCTTTCCTGAATAGATCAATGCCTTGTTTTCCTGTTGCAATACCTGAATACGTTGTCGTTTTTAGCTGTTAAGACAAGTGCACACTGCGGTCCTATGTTTCTTCATGTAATCATGAACTTAACCTAAAAGGTTTTCTTAAGCGTACCTTTGGTCATTTCGTTACTTGTGATGTCTTCTTGCCATGTCTGTATCAGAACGGTTCTCTAATGGTACTCCAGCTGTAATTGTAATAAAAAGACCAAAATTAGCTAATATCCTTACGATAAAGAAGTCGCTCATTTGCGCAAGCGCCACAATCTCTGATCAAACAATAAGAATATGAAGTCTGATATTTATTTTGACTATATTAAGACATTTGAATTTGAGCCCAATGTATTAAACACTTGTGTGACGCTGTTTTGTAAAAATGAATGGGGTCGTTAGTGCTTTTGCTGCTCAGTCTGAAATTTTACAGTTTTTGAAAGACCTCCCTCATCTTGATTACATCCGAAGTGCTAAATGCCTCACCACTTGTTTAGTTTCACAAGCTCTTTAACTTTTTAGAGTCAATTTGTACCTAGCATGATGTTTTATTTTTCTACGCAAATCCATGTGTTAACAATGACTTCAGCAAAGATTCTACTATAACTTGGCTAGCATTAGTCCTTTACAACAACAGAAGTCCAAACACGATAAAATACAGAAGATCTTGTGAATAGTGTTCCCAGATTCCTTCAGTCCGACTCACTGGGACAGGACTAGCTTTTGCAGTGATATACAGAGATATTATCCTGAATATTAATTAATAAGATCTTGGAACATTGATTCAAATTGATCGACATCATTCGAGTCTTCTGTTGTAACGTGTCAATGCACCGCATATGGTAAAATTAACCTTTTGTGCGCATTGCAGACCTATATTTACACTTTATATTTTTCATGAAATTTATTACTCGGTATTCTCAATCTTACCTGTAGCCCTTTACTAGAAGATTCTACTTGGCTTGCCTTGTCAAATTCATAATGGTACATCGCCTGAAATTTAAAATATAAAAACAAATCATAAATATGCCAATATCGTACACTGAACCACAAGTCCACAAGCTATTCTTAGCTTTTTGAGACGCTACGCTGCTTGAATTTACTATCAAACAACTTTTTCTGAAATCTTAGTGGAAAGTAAATGAAGTTAATAGCTAAATTACTTAAAGATCCCGCCATTATCTCTAATCCATTCAGTTGCAATCCATGTGTTTAAAGATTTTAGGCAAAGTGGAAAAGTCACTGCCATCATTGCCACTCTAAATATGCATTCTAAACGGATGTTATGTCGTTGGCTTGCAGGATATTGCTTGAAACTATGACGTATAACATAAATGTAGAGCCTCAGATATTCCTCAGTTGATGAGTCATCTGATTATGGACTTAAATATCCCTCATAGACACATGTACATATTGTGTACCTGTTTTATCGCAAGTCACTGCAAACCTTACCTTCGCGTAAATCTTTGCGGGTGGTTTCTCCAAGCCATGCCAAAGTGTTTTTTAAACGGCGCTTCACCTAAGAAGGAGAAAAACAATGCTGAAATGAATAAATGTAATTATTTATTTAACGTTTCCATTACTAGCTTATAAACACGAACCGAAAAAAATGGTAACGCTCATCCATGGTTGAGCGAAGTCTTCCATATGATTTCGGTGCCAAATGACCGCCCACCAACTGAACACTTTACATCAAATAGACTTCGGGAAATCGATGCTCCTTCTTTTGACATCTTACCACAATTTTTCATAATATTACTAATTTTTGGAAGCTTTTATTTGTTTTTAATTTCGTAGAAGAATTTTCTTGTTCGCTTAACTCAAGGAACAACGTCGTCGGCAAGTTTCAACAGACCAAATGTAACGATTTACCCTGCAAATGGAAGTTCTTGACAAATTTCACTTTCACCGTTTTAACTTGCTTTCACATTTAATACTATAGTTTGCGAGTGATATACTCACATTTAATACTTCAGTTTGTTGCGAGTATAATACTTTTTACATGTGGCAGCCTACTCTTATTTCGTTCTCACAATGTCTCAGTGATTAACTGCTCTCACCTCATTTTTCACTCTCGGAGGCTGAATACACTCGGTAGTGAGTTCTTGTCCGTCTCGATTCTTCAGATGGAACATATTCGGCAATTCCCCTTATGTTGAGGACTTTCATGGCGCTGTCGTTGATTTGTCAACAATTTATCTTCTGCGGAGAAAGGCAACGGTCTCCGCCACGAGGTACCGAAGAACAAAATGCAAATAAGCTGAAGCTGCACGATCGTGGAAAAATCACACCTCAAGATTTGCATGTGATGAGGTCCATGGCGAGGTCCCTGAGTTGAATTAATTTGACTAAACTGTTTTCCACAACATATTTTCTCTTGATTTTCCTTACCTTTTCTTAGATAGTAAAATTAATGGCTTGGTATAGAAGCTCATGAAAACTCAAATAACAATTTTGGATTGAATACTTGGAATCCTTTTTTTTTCAATCGTGTCACTCGTAACCCTGCCGGCTAAAGCAATTTGATTTTCTTCTTCCAGGACTAGGAATGGAGCAGTCACGAAACGGCTACTGAATGAAAGCTTATGTCCCGCTTTTGAAGGCTGTTTATTATCACTTCCATTATCCATTACATTCTGAGCTATCTGTACTTTGTCGTCGTTTATATGGTCCTGTTGCCAGCATGGGCTTCAGTGCTGTGAGGTTTAACAAAAGTAACATATGCTATAAGACACGAAAAGACATGCTAAATCTAAAGACCTGGAATTAACAGAAAACTTCCCTCAGCGGGGACAGCTGCTCCGCCCGGCCACACCAGACACCATGTGTAGCGATTACTCGCTATATGTACGCTGATAACTCTGACAGTGAGAAGGAAATGGCTCATTTCTGAGGTACACAGGGTTCAGGGGATTATCTGCGCTTTCGAGGCAAGATTACACTGAGATAATCGAGACCACACGCAGAATCCTTGAGGAGGCTGCTAATGATGATACAGTAATTACATAGCCAGGAGTCGTGCTACTCGAGTCGTGTTACTCTCGGGATCTAGAGAGCTTAAATGTCCCCTTCAAATGAAGAGTGAACAAAATCAGTCAAGCGATCATTTCAAGGTTGAGGGGCACTTGAAAGCAGAGTTTAAGGGGAATAAACTTGTATTAACATTTTTATAAAACTCTTATAAGCCACTAAGTGTCTTATGAGACTGCCAGGTCTGGGAGTGACAGAGAAAATGATCTTGTTCCTGGTACCTTGTTCAAACTCAGTAGCTGTTACGACGCCAAGAATAATAATGAACTATCAGGACGCATATGCTAGACGTAAAAGCCAATTTCGCTGAACTATCGACATTGGAAGGGATGAAATTTAGAGCATAATGTCTAGAAACGAGTGCGCTTTCTGTCTCAGTTTAGGTTATCTTTGGGGGTACATTCCTGGGGTTGGGTGGAGCATTACCCCGGAGGCTCTGCCCTCCCCCCCCCCCACCCCCCCACGCTTTATTCTGGGAAATAATTACATCGATGTATAATAAGGTACAGGAAACTGAGAGAGTCAATATAATCTAGAAGAGAAAGAATGTTTCTCTCTTATCTAAGACCGATATGATACACTCCTAGAATTTGCGGGCAAAGACAAGAACACCGGCCCCTGATGGGGGACTACAGCAAGTTTTTGGAGTCACGGTATCAGATAAAATCTCATAACTCAAGTGCCAGCAACGGGCAGGTTTATAGATTCAAAGAGGAGCAAAATAAAAATTACAATGAGAGGAAAAGAGGAAAGAATATAATCATTTCAACATATCCTGCCCCTTGGAAGCGTTCAGTAAAGGTCACTCGGGTCTGTAGCCTCAATCGGTCTGTTACGATTCGGTCACTTCTCGCCGGCCGATGTGTTATTCCTCTTCACTTGATTTTATGAATAAAACAATACCCTTTTTGAACTTGCCGTTGGCTTGTCCATGTTTGCTTTCCTTATCGCAGCGTGATAATTATCACGCTTTATTTTTTACCTCTGTGGAATGCTGGATAAACTGTCATCATTTGCGCAGATTTCACTCTGATTTTAATCAAAACGCGGACAGTTTACAGTAAATATCCCTCAACGCCGAGTTCATTGTCGCCTCGCGATTTTCTGACCGTGTTAAAAACGTCCGTTTGTCGTTTCGTGAGTAACGAAACGATATTGCCTCGAGCCTCGGAGAGAAAAGCTGCTGCGATCTTACGGATAAACCCATTGCAGTAAGTCCATGATCGCTTTTCGAATAACCCTGCGCTAGGATATGGGGGTGTGTTGGAGGTGGTTCTAGAAAGGTTTTGTGTCTGCGATGACCTTTAATTGTCGGCACACAGACACAGTGATATTTTACGTTTTTTTTTTTTTTCATTCGTTTTCCTAATGGATAAACAAAAGTCTAGCCTTTTCAAAAACAGGATATGCTTATTTGGAAGCCCGTTAAGCGTTGAAGAAGTGTTTGAAACCTAAGAGTGGTTTCCGGTTAGTGTTAAAGTGTCCGGCTGACGTAAGTCATGTGGCTTGTTTGCTTTCAGTAGATTTGCACCTCTGTTTCGGACCAATAGGCCTATCGAAGAACCGCTATCAAGTCCGTTGCCGTTGTCTGCAGTTTCATCATTGAAGGTTAGTCATAAAACAAGTAAACAAGTAAGTCATTGGCCTTTTATTCTGCAATACCAAGGTCGGACTCAACTCCCGTGGACTCGCTGACAGTTTCTACAAGTAATTTTGCTGTGTGGTCGGTTATCCCACGGGATTATAGCCCGCTAGATGAATAACTGATCACAAGGCTCCTTCTTTCCCTCAAAGATTACCAAGCAATATAGCGAGAACAGAAACTAGGAACAATGAAAAACAACCAATTTGCTTTCCCTCATGTAGAAACAACTGAATGAGTGTACTGAAAAATTGGGAGCGTGCGGTTCACGTTTGCACTTTGTCCGACGGCAATTCTGGAGAAGAAACACTGACTGCTCAGTAATAGCTGCTAATAGAAACACATTATCTCTGCCTTAACTGTAACAGCATTTTAGCCATGATAGAACCGATGTGATGCAAACGATGAGAGACTAGGTACCATACCTACAATTAAGTTTAATTAAACGAGCGATCGATCTTTGTGGCTTCAAATACTAGAGTGGAAACTTCTTTGATAAATGCTCGACTCATGTCAGTTCTGGCAAGCCGATAAACAAGCCACAAATCGCCAAGTTTCCAATTATAATTTTTTTCACAACGGAAAATCCGTCTGTGGATAAGATACACCTTAAGGCAACTAATTAAATTTTGTTTTTCGTTTGCCAAAGACAAAACCATAATATAAGGGTTGTGGTTAATATCATTAGTATTCTTTTTATATCGTATCAGCTCATAACATTCTCGACTTATTTACAGCGAAAACACTTCTCACTATAAAATGATCCGATTAACTGATTACGTGAAGTTATTTTGTCGCTGGATACTGTTCGTGCAAAGCACGGACAGTTTGTACACTAAATACTCCACGCAAAGTCGTAGAATGCAATCTAGAGACTGACAATTACAGAATTCAAAATATCGGTCTTAATTAACGTTGGCTTCAAACTCGCTCTCAGACATGTATTTGTTTCGACCCTTGTGGGAGGGCTATTTAGCCACGCTGGTCTTGACATACTGTGTAATTATATAAAGATGTTATTTGCCAAAAAGAAAAAATCCTGTCTGCCTTCTCCGCCTTATAGCTCCTCTTAAACTGTAAACTGGCATAGCAAAACTCCTTAAAAATTAATATTGAAGAATAACTGAACAACCCCTCTACCAAGCCCAACCAGTTACAGTGAAAATGAAACCCTCTATAACATGGTCTAACAAAGCGTATTCTTCAGCCCTTGCACAGTTTCTCTGTTCTCTAACAGTGCAATGATCGGAACAGAACTCCGCCATTAAGGGCCCCCGTTACAGCGATCACATTCAGTCCCAATCTCTTGTAATTGACACTCTTCGTTATATCAGGGTTAAAATTCAACTATCTTCATATATGTTCAGGACTGTACCACACTGTTACGACTTAGGCGAACAGTCGGATCAAGGAAAGACATCGTTAGTCAAAAATATTCGCTTATGAAAGCAGACGAAACTCCAGATAACAAATATTCCTGTTGGATGTTAATCGAGTTGGGGTTTGACTAAAAAGCTAATTGTCTCGGCTGAGTCGAAAGTTGTCTTTCCTAATTCCGATGTTATATTGCGAAATGCCACCAAGTATTCAAGTAAATCAGATATAACCTGAAAAGAATTTACCGAGCAGAAAAGAATATGTATTTTGATATGAAGGTACAGGAATATATGATGATAGAAGTGGACTTACAGTTCAGAGATGTCAATTTGTGACAGGATGTAAAGAAATCCAAATTGACATTCTGGTGAAATTTTGTATCTACCACTCGTTGTTTTTTCACTTTATTTAAAGTTTCTTTGCTATCACCTCTTTTGGCTTTATTGTTTTCTTTCTATTGTAAGTTTTATAGCAAGCTGGGAGCCATATATAGTTATTAAAACGCAATGTTTCATTGGACCATCAACCGGGGCACCTCTCAGTAGTGTGGTGCACTAAAGGTTCCTTCGGCGCAGTTCCAAGCGATGATTAAACGAAATTTTGTGTTATTGATGATGGCAATTTGTTTTGGATTGTCACTGCAGCAGACAATAGCTTTTAGTGTTTTTCAATTTGGATTATATTACCAAAAAAACAGGGGATTTATCAACACTGGAAACTAAATACTTTTGTCAGTAACTTAGAACTAGTTTATCACAACTATGCAAATGATATTCTGAACTGCGCTGTGATCTTGAGCAATTTGTTTTGTTATTATTGGCTGTGAAGTGTGAACTCTTTTGTTTCAAGTTTATCTCCGTTATTTACACTCCATTAACACTCCACCGAGCTGATTAGATTGCAAGGTAAAGGCTAGGTCAGGGTTACAGGTAAAGCGTAACAGTGGAAATTCACTGTGGCACGTTTCTTCACGTTGATCCAGCTGGAAAACATCTATTATTGTCTGCAACGGTCTGCATTCTTCTCCTGGGAAAACCAAGATAAAACCAAGGTAAGTGATTTCCCTTAGTTGTGATGGAAATGAAAGACGTAGTTATAGAAGAAGAGCTTATTATAGATTAAGAAATTTAAGAACGCAGTTCAACTTTTGTTTGGGTTTAACTTGCAAACGAACTAAAAATTATGAACGTTTTAAAAGAACGAACGAAGATGATGGTTTCAAGACAAAGGAAGAACGGATATTTATAACTAGTGGCATATTGGAAATTTATCAGCATCAAAAGTATAAAAATATCCCAAATGCAATCGATCCAGCAAACAGAACCTTTCGTAATTACTTGAAAACATTTGAATACTGTCTGCCGCTTTTAAAGTCTGACGAGATAAAAAAAACTCGACACAGCTCACAGAGAAACCAAACAGTGTAGTCTGTTCTTAAAGTGCAAATCTTTTGTGCCAAAGAAAGTCACTTCATGGCTGGATGCGAGAGATTGTCTCCTTATCAGTGCAAAGTGGTGGTGGAAAGCGCAGAACTGACAGCGTCTCGACTGCATATGGGTGGGTGTTAGGGGCGTGGCCAGGTTTTTGAAATGTTGTAGGCCTGGCTAGCTGACCCGCATTCAAGGCGGAGTTTGGGGCTATGCTCCCCGAGACATTTTACAGACAGGCAACTTCGCAAATGGTTTCTCTTTCTCACTTTTATGTGTATTTCGAAAACACGTAAATTCAGTAACCAACACAGAATGGACCGATTTTCTCATTGCTAAATAAATGCACTTGTCCTTGACGGTACATTGACCGACCCATGCATGGGTTCCCTGTGATCTGGCCAGCTTACAAGACTCTAGAGTTTTCACTTTCGTCAGATGAGCGTTGATGCTATCGAGATATGGAATGATAATTAAGAGATTTGCAAAGGTGAAAGACACTTGCCTCTATTTCTAAACAGACCTTAAGGCTGCTTCAGCCGCTTTGAAAATTCTACAAAACACTAGTGGGAAAATAAAATTTGCAAACCCGCTCCTATGGACCTACAGGCTAGATACACCCTTAAAAGTGGTATCACTAATCATGTTAGGTTTCATTAAATTTTGATTGCGCCTGTTATATAGTTAGTCTAAACACCCGGACGAGAATGCGACTAGAATTGTTTTATCCTTTGTACCAGAGAGTATAACAAAAGTTGCTAGCAACATTTCAGCTTCGATGCCTTCCAAGGTTGCAGTCATAAATTAAGAGGCCTTTCTTCTGTTCTTCATTCTGTGATGACTCTGTGATATATGTAGAAAAATAAATTTAGTTCAGTTCGATGACTTCTTTTAAAACTTACCACGCTCTCAGCTAACCATTACATTTGCGAAGCATCTCGCTTTTTTCATTTGGGTAAAGAGAAACGGAAGGCCAATCAGATGAAATCGTTCGATCCACAACAGGTCATTGCAAAGGTTAGACAGATTAAGTTTAAGGGATAAACCAATGTACAGACACGACAAGTACCTTAGTCTTTTCAATCTCTCACCAAGAGCCTCTCTTCTAAAGGAGCAAGGGACCCTGGGTACAACAGTTCTTTGTTTTTCTCTTTTGATGATCTTGTAACATAGAAATTACTCAGTAAAACCTTCTCTTAACCTATTTTGATTCTCTGACCGACTGCAACCGTTACCTAACATGGGAGAAGCGCGAGAAAAAGATGCTGACAAGCGCGTTCCACTCACGCCCAGTCGTGCTCGTGTGTGGAACATGCAATTCGTTCTACTAAAACTCGGAAAGGCCGAAAACTTCGTGAATTGTTCAGGTTTACGAGAATAATCGACTGGATGCAACTATCAGTGTTATTGATGTTAACAAGTTCTCCAAATACAAATTCGACCAGGACTGAGAGGACCCACATCAAAACCAGCTAAAACCGATGTGGCTTCCTCTTTAAACATTGTAATTGTATTCAAACACAGTTCAAATGAAATGGTGAAAGCAAAAATCTCCGAAGCGGAGAATTTTGAGAATTTTCATTTATTCATTTATTACACTTTTGTTTTGGTAAACGATACTTCCCAGCCGATCTTAACTTCAATTCTTGAACCGCAGTTTCTTGATCTTTAATTTGTCTGGGGTCATTGTTGGTAACACGACTAGCTGAGAAAAAAGACTGCTCTTTGAGGACATTGTCTACTCATGGGAAAAAAACATAAAGAATTATAATGCCTTGTTTTAAATTTAATTAAATATCTAGAAAAACCTCTACTTAGTACAAATCGCAAAGCTACCGTATGCCACGGAAAATTGTAAAATTCTTTAACAATTGGATCATGAACTAACCGAGTTCTGTTTAGGTATTTTATTTTTAGCACCGAAATTACGACCTTACGGGCAGAGATACGGAAATTTAACATTATCAGATAACGCATTTACAGAACGGAGATTGCACCATTCCATTGTTTACCCTGCCAAAAAAAACTCTGATGATCGTTATTACTTGGCAACGATCGTGTATACTTCCGCATATTGTGCTAACAAATGGTTCTTTTAAGATTTGTTCATCACCGACTGTGTGAAGTTTTTATGTAAATGTCGGCATTTTTTTGTCTCGGTGTTTAGTGAGTATAGACTTATTTCGTCTTGAACTCGTTTTTGCCTTAAATTTGGTGTTCCACAGCCTGACTCGCTGTCACATGTGTTAACAGACTTGAGAATTTCGAGACGGAAAAACGGAAAAACAACATTAGTGCGGTCAATAAATCGACGTATTACAACTAGCTTAAACTGCGAATTACATCATGTTTGTCGTACACTAAACCACAACAATAGAAATAGTCCTCACAGTTTGGCATCCAACACTTTCGCATATTCCGACTAAGTCAGCAACTTTTGAACAAATTGACGTATTACATCTTGCTTAAACCGCGAATTACATCGTCTTTGTTGTGCACTAAGCCACGATAGAAATAGTCCTCACAGTTTGGCATCTATAAACACTTTCGCATATATATTCAACTGAGTCAGCAACTTTTGAATATCGTTAAGGAAGTTCATAGCTTCATAGCTTAGTGTTGAGAAATACAGCGCTGATTACGGAAGAAAAACAAACTATGGTAAGTTTCAAACGGTTGACATCACGGTGATCGAATAGATGAGGTCACGGCTATGATTAACATCGGCTTTCTCCTGACAAATCAAGCTATTTTTAAGCGGATAGGTGGTGAGAATTAAGAGAATCATTGGCAAAAGAAACAATGTCTTGATTTCCGCCAAATTCTCAGTTGTATCGATAAAAGAATTGTAGAGCATTCAGTATAGGCAAGAGAAAATAGTTACTAAGATTTTGATTTTGGGATTAATTAAACAGATAGTCATATTAGCATTCACCTTTCGTTGAATGCAGTACATTGTATTCAAGGCTCGCAAGTTGGACCGACCCAGCAGGTAATGAGGGAGGGCTGGGTGGAAAATATTTTGTTCATTTTCACACTGAATAAAAACTGAAATATTTGTTGAAAAAATTCTTAGCATTTTTCCTTTGCTGTCGTCGTTGAGATATACTATGTAAGAAATTACATTTCTTTGCCAGTAAGGCTTTCAATATTGATCTGCAACTGTAGACGAAACATCTCACTCCGACAACCAATCTCGGGCCAGTTGTAACCAAAAGAGCTTCGCTGAAAACACTTCACGAAACCAGTTTTACGACCCTGTACCTGTTGGGACAGAAAATATTACTGTAGTCGATACCTCGAAAGGGATAATCCGATTTCGGAACGGACATTGTTGTTTGTCTGACCTCTAAGCATGCTAATAGGTCATTTGATTTTCAATCAAGTTCGTTGAAAAACACGTCGATCTACTGGAACGAGCATAGAACAGGCAAGAAAAAAACGTTTAAATTCTAAAACTGCCCAACTGACCATCATCGCGAGAGGTAGATTTTTATCAAGCTTTCAACAGTGACAAATCAGTTTTAGCTAATGCTAGCGATTGAGAGTTTGAAATAGTGATAGCCATATACCTCTTTTCTAATTGGCGGAAGCGCTCTCAGGGGTATCTGGAGTTATTCCTAAATTGCAGATTTAGTTACGGCTGGATTGGGACACACCAGCCTGGGAGAGTTTTGGATTCTTTCTTTCGAAATTCTCCGTCAGCTGAAGCCTGGTTGTTCGTAGCTGCTAGTAGAGATTTGCAACAAACGCTCGGAGGAATTTATAAAAGGGTAAGAGCATTTAATCCATGGCTTGCATAAAAGTAATCACAAATCAGGGATTCGGCGTTAGACTTACGATTTTGTGAGTACCAAGTCTGGGAAAATGTACCAAAAAAGAATTTCATACCACGATTACTAAATCTCGCAGCAACCACAACAAGCATCAAATGATCTTACTGTAAATAATTTAAGCTGCTGTTTTATGGTGAATGAATGACTATCAGTGTGGGTTTTGGTGATAAACATTTTTTTAAGACGTAATTTTTCGTGCCATAAGGAAAATCATCTAAGCTCCGGAGGCTGTACTCGTTACATATCACTTGGCTTGCATTCCTTTGTTCTGTTCCTCTGATTTTTAGAGCTTATGTTGTGTGAAAAACTCTTAACAGAAACTTGCGCAAATTACTGCCTGACAATCTCAATTTTCATCTAAACAAGTACTTACACTCATATCTTTTGCTCGTCGATGTGTTACATACGTATTGAAAGATGATTTGTATAGCCTAAATTCCCAAGAAAAGCATATCCTTTTTTTAATTTGACTTACAGTCCAAAAAACGTTTGAGTGCCGCTAACTGCACTGCTGCATACCGTTCCCGTCGCAGAGCGCATTTTTAATTCAAGATTCTCGTGGTTTCCAAAGTAAATCAACTGTGACTAATTCGCATTCGGATCTGAAATAGTTACATGCAAGATTCATTTTGGATAAAAATGCAATCATATTTGTTCCGGGACTTGTTAGGACTAATGAGACTCCCAGCCTTTTTACCACTACTACTGCTGTCCATATGCCTTCATATTTGAATTTTCCATATAGGTATCTCCAACTTGTAGTTATTGCCACCTTTCTAAAAACGTTCGAGTCAGCTTTTGGCTCTTGGAACCTTTTCTCTACAGTAGAGCTATAAACTTGTCGTAATATCAGTGGATATCGTCAATTATCACAGTATGACTCCTATTGATATTAAAAGGCTCGATTGTTTCCCAAATGTTGGTGTCTAACTTATTAATTAAGGCACTTGTAAACAATGTTTGAACCATTCAGTGTGCATCTTGGCCTTTCTTAAGCGAGCGTAACCTCCCGAGTTATCCTCCCTCCTATCCAACTGATTCGAATCGAAACTTAGCAGCGACACACGACACTCGCTGGTTGGACAGTTTACTCCAGATCTATAAATGCGTTAATTGCTCTTTCGTGAGTCTATGACGAGTCCACGAACGTCTGTACAGCGAACAAAAAAATCATCGAATGCGCAAAGCTGTAAAAATCGTTATTTGACGAAATTCAAACCAAATATTTGCTTTGAATATATACTGCTTCGTTCCACCCTGCTGATGGCTATGAGTTGTAATCGAGGGATATGTATTCGAGTGTACTCTTGTTCGTTAGACTACGAAATTGAGAATGGAACAAAACAAACGTACAAGTGCATGACCGCTTTTGTGAGCGGACACGCAAAATGGGGTCAAAAGGTACAAGCTAGTTCAGACTCTCTGAAATCTGTGTATTCAGCGGACAGCAGGTTACAGTTGTTACCTGAAAAGACAGTTTACTTAATCGTAGAACTAAAATGTTAAACTTATGCTATTTGGTGATCTCGGGTGACATTTGTCCTCTTAGACTTAACAAGTGACGGAACAAATTGTCTTCTCCACCGGGTGGACACTTTCTGTTAAGCCTATTTTTTTTACCCGTCGGCGCCTGTTTATGTTTATAAATTTTTTGGCAGGTTTATGGTATGTTATCCGAAGGCAGGGAAGGAATAAAAAACTCGACTGTTTGACACAGTTCTAGGCGTATTTTACCTAACACTGATTTCAAAGCACTGTTCAGTTATCATCATTGAGAGCTCGCTGATACAAATATATGTTTCTAAACAATGTTAAGTTCATCAGTGCCATAGTTTTTTCAGTCAGCTAAACTTAGTACTGTAGCGCAGAGCTGACTTCCACTAAGACTTCCATCAGTAAGCTAAGAAGGACAAGGAAATGACTCGCCGGAAAACATTGCGAGCAGTCTTTTACTGATTTAAATAGATCGGCTGTGCTTAGTTTTACTTGTTAAACATCATGGGTTTATTACATCTTCATGGCTCGATGGTTCGAAATCACCGAGCTTCCTGCGTCTGATGCAGTCCACAAAAATATCAGTGAAGTATGCGAAAACGCTAGAAGAGAAAACACAGCGATCTATATGAAGCCAAAATGCAATAATTAGATAGTCTGGGCGGCAGCCAAAAGAGAGTGAGAAACTGCAACGGCGAAGGAAGAGACGAGGAACCAAAATAGCCTTTACTTGCAACGGATATTATAGTTTGTTCTCTGTGCGTGAAGCTTCATTTTGAGTTTATACGTTCAAATCTTTAAGCATAAACTATTTCGCAGTATGAGTATAGAGTCTCCCGAGATAAAAACAAAGCATTCCAACACGAACGAAACCAAAGTGAGGGAAACAAATCAAGATAAGGTTGATCAAAACAAAAAAGTCGTGGGATATTTTCTTTGTTATGTGATTTGTAATTAAGAAAAATTGCTGGCCTTAGCAGTTAAAAGAATCCGTTTTGACCTGGACTGATTTTATTTGTTTCATTCAAAAACGGAGAGTTATTTCTACAGCGACGGAAACAAAATGGCCAACGTGTAATGTACTCGAAAGGAAGTCGTGAAATCATTTATGTTTTCTTTTCTTCTGACATGTGTGGGTTTGTTCTGTGTGGCTTAGCTAGCATTTCGACTTACTCGTTACCATAGCAGTATATTCAAGCTTTGATCGAGAATCCTTCCATCTGTGTTAGCCAAAATCCACAACAAAGGCAACAAAATGACGGCACTACATCTGGTATAAGGGATCTCTTGAAGTCTTCCGTGTTTTCTCAAATGTAATGTGGTTTAGTTTGCTTTGTTTAATCACCGTTTAAGACAGTTGTCTATTAGAAATGGCTGTGTTTTCATCTTAGGTTTTAAACAAAGCAATTCGCAATGTTAAGTTGTGTTTTTTTGTTGGGTGGTCCAAATTAGATTGTAAAAAAGAGAGGTTAATTTTCTTCTCCAATATATCCGAAAGTACTGCCGGCTAAGCGGAGCACTTTGTCTACAAAGAGCTAAGAATATGAAAATAGCTACATTCATGTTGCTTTTCCTCCATATGTCCTATTTTAATATGTCGCATGATAACTTTATTATTGCTTTGCAATAGTCATTTATTAGATTCGTTTCAGTTTCTTTATGTGGAAGCTACAGCTCCATGTTGTTCTTCACTGTGTCAATTTCTTTGCATTTCTTTATTCGGCGGTTTGAAAAATTGTTTAAAAAATGAGCTAACTTTCAGAAATCTTTTGCCACACCCTATACAGTTTCTCAACCATTTTAAACTGTTTTCAAGTAATTTCTCAGGCCCTTGATTCTGTGCCCCCCGCTAAACCCAGCCGGCTTGTTATCGGTATTGCCAAGGCAGAAAACCATTGAGATAAATCGTTATAACATTGTATTTAACGTGACCTTTGCACACACGAGCAGTTATCAAACGGTGCACGTTTGGTATATTATTCTATTCAGGGAAAAGAGGCTATTTTGGTAGTTCAGCCTATCAAGGGACATTAAGAGAAGCGTGATCTTGTTAACTGCAAACCTGTGTTCCGCAGCACTTAATGTCGTGATTGGAGCTGCGTCGATAGAGATCAGATTATCATCTGCCAATGAGCTTCTTATGCCCATAAAAATATTGAACATAAAGATATCGCATAAATAGACAACAAAGTACTTAAGATTTTGTTACATATAACTGCAGTGCTCAGTTCCGGAGTATAGGTCTTTCAAATTAAGAGGATTTATCGCTTTGAACATGCTATCAAAGGTTTCCGCCCTTTAGGGACAGGTTTCTAACTGTGGTCAGCATTTAGATCACGGCCGGGATAACGGAGAAAACTGCTAAAAACGAGTTTACCTCAAACTGAGAGATTAATGCTCCTTGCTGGTAACTGGCCTTGCATTTGGTAAGTTCGTGATACTCAATAAGCAGTATAACTTTATTTTAACAGTGAAGTTCATCCTCTGGACTTATATTTTCACCTTGCTTCTTCTTGCCAATTCAAGCTGCACACCGCACATGGCCTCTGGGAAGCTTTCAAAAGTTTAAAGTTAGTTACGATAATTTTTTGATACATCAAGGCAATACGATTGATTATTTACTGCATTCTCGTTACTATTCCATTTCATCAAGTATTGGCATTGTAAGGAGAAGTAGGATGACGATTACACCTGGAAGGAAGAGTTAAACATTTTTGGCCGACTACCGCCAATGAAAGCACACGTTGCCCTGAGTGGGCTAAATCGGTTTAGAATCTTCTTGAACAGATCACCGAATGACTCAATTGAAAGAGGATCCGCCCTCGCCTTTATGCGATTAGCCGGAAACAAGCAAACAAGCAAAAAACATGTTATTTGGGTTTGATACAGTAGTAAGGCTTATCAACGCGACAAAGCATTAAATGCCGTTTGCAAGAAAATGCCAGTCGCGGTCGAGATTATTATTTCATAGGCTGGTTGGCGTTAGCCGTCCTGTTCGAGTGATGCGATTAGTTTTTCCGCAGGATATGGCAAGTTATGAATTCAACGGTGTCATTATATAAATAATCGACTTAGTAAAGCTACAAAATTATATCGCGCGCACGGCTTCCACTTAGTTCGCCGTGAACCGGGCTCTTCCAGGTACTAAACTGAACAGGGGTCTCTGTAGAGATAGATGCCGATCAAAATTGCTCGGCTCATACGGCTTACACTGACAAACCATGACTAGCTATTACTACTGAATCCTTCAATTTGCAAGTATTTCTCTCCTTCACTGGTATGTACCTTTTTCAACTGTTTAATCGCATACGGCAATATTGTACGTTTTGCAAGGTGTCAATGTAGGTTTCATGAGGCACAGCAGTCAAACTCGGTGGAATTTTTATTACGTACATGTACCGTATTATTATTTTTTTTTTCAATGAATAAGAACTTAAATATGTGTTATTGAACCAGCGCGAGGTCCGTATTGAGGAAATATTGAGCGCGACTAAGGAGGACATCGATCGGAGCCAAGGAGTTTAAAGTTTCAGTCTTCTTTAGTCCAACTTATAGGCGCTGTCTCAGACCTCCCATTCTGATACCTAGACAAGAGCACGGCATTCAAATATCTCTAACAAACCATTTATAGGTGTTGTGGTTAGTTACATACATGGAAAAGAGGTTGCAATGCATATAATAAAGAAATAGACTTTGGACTTGGAAAAGTTCATTTACATCGATACCAGAGCAATGAACGATTCATAGTATTTCATAGTTCTATCGTTACCAAGACCCAAGTTCATTTGACAAAGGAATTGAACTGGTCATTTTGTAGTTTGCAAACAACATGTACTGTTTTCATGTGAATGGCCACACAATAGGGTTTCGACCAGACTTACAAGCTAGAACCACCTTCAAAAGCACAATGAACAGTACCACATGAAAGTGCTGCTCAAAAGCTTTAATTTGAGTGGTCTCACACTAGGGTTTCACCCAGACAGAAAGCCGTCATGATGTGTCTATGGTACAAAACCTGGTTGAGATTCCAGTCGAGATTCCTTTAATTCCAGTTTTAACAATATTAAGTATAATGAAATGACAACTTGTGTAATAAGGAGGGGTCGATCCTTGAAGCCCCATGTCAGTGTTTGAATTTGTAATGTCACAGTGAAAATTAGTGAAAGTAAAAAGTTAAAAACTACTTTCACAAAAATGCTATAAATTGTCGTTGGTCCAAACAACAGCTTCCAAGGACAGAACCTTCAACTTCTTTCTCTTAGAATCTGCTTCGGCCCAGCAGTATTTTAACTTCCTACAGTAAGATATGCCAGATTATTGACTGGTGAGCTGGTAAATAGCTCATGTCTAACTGAATTTAGCACACCCATTAAGAGCCTCCTGCGTTAATACTGGGAGCCCCAATATTTACATCTTAGTGCCCTTAGGGCGCCCCCCTTGTTTTTAGCCCGTAGCTTTTGTACCCTTTGGGACTGTCAGCTGACCTAGTGCCAAATAGTTAAATTCGATTACATCAATGCTGTTTTCGGCTTAGAGCCTGAGGTCCTGAAACCGGTTTCTGCTTCTAAATCTAACACGTTTTGGCAAGAATCCTGTCCAAGCTAGTATTACGTCTGGATTTGCAACTTTCGTCACGCTGACGTCATGTCGCCCCACTTTATTCCCTCCTTTATATCCTGTGGTATATCACAATCAAAACAGAACTACTCGGTAGTTCAGTTATTTTGACCTGTACAGCAACCCGCGTCATTGAAGCATACGTTTCTGTGTTCTTAAGCTGAAGAGAGACACAACCAAGTTTTAGACACCTTCACAATTGGTTCCACACTGGACAAATCGACGATTGGTAAGTGAGAGAGCTACAGGGATGCTGTGAAGACAGATCATAAGGAGTTATTTGAGTAATTTGTTGGGTTGGGTCTTCTCCTACGTAGGTCAATTGATTATATAAGCTGCATGTATTTTACCAGCGTGGACAAATTGCACCAGTTTCCAAATAACAGTCGAAGCATCGATTCTTTTCAAATCCTAGTCAGGTTTGTTACATCAGAGATAGTGAAGTACCAAGTACTCTTACAATGATTCCGGCTCTATTTGCAAACGAAATAGCGGGGGGAAGAGAGTGAAGAATGGGGAGACAAAAAGGTCTACGCATCTAGACACTTAGCGAATTGCATTCAGTTGCTCTGCGTTCAAAAGAGTGGACACTTTAAGACCGCCCTGTACTGCCTCAAACAGTCAGCATAATTTATCACATGAAGGTGCATTCAATATTAAACAGCTTATATTTGAATGGTCACACATTCGGGTGTCATCCATAGTTGTAACAGTTACAATCGCTGTTTTACTGTGACCTTGTGCAACATAACACACGTACTGTACAATAGCTTTCACTAGAATGTTCCACGGTTTCCCTGCAGAATTTCCCCGGCTGCACAGCGCGGTTAGACACCAACTGTGACCCTGTTAACAGTAATTAATTTAATAGAGGGTCACTGTAGGATCTTCTTTTGGTAAGTTGCCACAGAGCTGTTGTCCTCTGTAGACATGTCGTAGAACGAAACCATTTCAATTTAGCTTTCTTGAGCCTGGGGACTACCTTGCCTCGCAATGTTCCGTGTGTGCAGCACGGTTTGTTTACAGTACTCAAGCTTTAAAACTATTGTTCCCGAGCCCTCAGACGTCCGTCTGTTTCCTCTCTTTTGTCTCCTGGATGAAAATCAATGGTTTGATTGTAAAGAGGATTAGTGGTTTAATCTATGACGGACGTGAGCTCTGCTAAGCTAGCCTGAAATAACTTTATGACTTTGAAATGTTACTGTTGAAAGCTAGAAACAAACACAAAGAAACTCTGCCTGTTGCACCAGTTGAAGCTAAAGAACTCGATCAACTGAAACAGGTCACCTTACATGAATAAGACTTGAAAGTTAGCACACTGTTTGCAGTAATTCTCTTCAGATTTATTTGTTTTCCTTTTTCAGCATAACTTTTGGAATCTTTGCCAAAATAGGCTTTCAGGAAAGCTATTCAAAGTCGAAGAATGTGACAATCATTTCTGCCCTTCCAGAGCTAAGATTGAACTTTTAATTCTCTGCATCGATTGTTTACACAAACAGTTTCGTATTGCCCATTCTAAGAATCAACTGGAACAAAGGCAATATCCCTTAGTCGTAGTGTCCTGCGATTTTCCAAAAGGTGCATGATTGCACAAAAAGGATAGAGCAACAAAAGTCAAAACATTTAGCCATAGGTTGATTATTCATCTACGTATTCTCTCCGCTATAATGTACTGAAAAATTTGTTGTTGATAATTCTCGGTAATTAGATGATTATCAGGCGATAGGTTCCTTTTCAACTGACCAGCTTTGCTTTTTGACTGGCAGCTGTCCTTGGCAATAAGTCTGAGGTAGCAAGTCACGTTCCTCGCAACTCCTACATTCTTTGTCTTGACTTCTCTTAAGATGCCTGTCACGTTTCTAAGAGGGCGCTAAATCAAACAGCGGAAAGGGGTTGGGGGTTGGGGGGGGGGGGGGGGATGTGAGACAACTTTGTCCCCAAGACAAAGGAAAAAGTTCCCTGGAGATGAAGATTAAGGGGTCCTGGTTAGAGAAACCATGGTATACAAGAAGACAATTCCTGTAACGCGGCGATAAATATTTCACGGTCAGTTGAAACCGTACTTGTGGAATGGAAAGCTTGACTGGATTGCTATGCTAAGAAAGTGACTGAACTGTTTTTAATATTAGGGAATTTGGTCTGCGATTATCGTATTAGAGGCTCCTTTCTGAAGAGGATAATCCCGTGAATCTGTTACATCAGAGTGATTTTAGGAAAGCTATCATAAAGCAACACCGGATCACGATATACATCAAAAACTCAACTGGACATTTCTTTTTCTTTTCACAGCTAGACCAATAACGACGACGACGACAACAACAACAACTAGCTTTATTTGCATGACCATAAATACATACAATGTTGCAAAAGCTTTTGTAAACTAAAACTAAAATAGGAATGATTTTCGTGAAAAAATATAAAGGTCATGATACAGCAATCAAATTATCGCTTTGATTTGAAAGAAAAAAATGCGCAAATCAAAGCAAGACGAAATGAATTTTGCTAACTGAATATTAACATAATGATTTGGAGAAGTCATAAGTTCGCAGACGGCTTGTAACAACAAAGATTGATGGGGTCTTTACCTTTCAAAATTTTGAAGTTAAGCATATGGTTTCCAGCTTAGCTATATTTAGAGACAAAATGGCTTTTTTCCTACGAAGCGGAGGCGTTAAAATCATCAAACAAATTAACAAGCTTGCTGATAATTCTCTCATTGGTTATTACTGAATTGACAGCGGAAATGGCACTTAGAGCCATCGTCAAACCAATAACGAGTTCCAGACTGACGAAGGGGCCGTTCCTTCAACAATCCATGTACCGGCACCAAGGCTCCGTCCAAACTACGGCGAAGAAATTTGAAAACGGAGGTTTCACTATATAAAAACGCGGCTTTAATTCCACGGTTAGGCCTGCCGTCCACACTATTAATCCGTCACGAAAACGGAGCTTTTGGAAACGCTCTTCAAACCGGAGGAATTTGAAAACGTCAGCTATACGTTTAAGTCCGTGGTTTTAGTGTGGACGGAAAACAGTTTGAAAACGGAGCTTTTCGAAAACGATAACATTGCGATAATAGTGTGATTTCCCCGCCCGAGCCACGTTTTCCTCAACCACAAATCCAAAATGACCTCCATGTTATTGTTGCGTTTTCAAATTCCTCCCGCGTAGTGTGGACGGAAAACATTTGATGCGTTTTCGGAGTGAAATCTCCGTTTTCAAATTTCTCCGTTGCAGTGTGGACGCGGCCTTAACCTTATTCATACCTGAATTGGTCATCTGGGACCAGGAGAGGGCGAGCTTTTGAGGCCCTCGCGCTGAATCTTTAAGAGTTTTCAAACAATCACAATGAAAATGGATGATTTGAAAACGTCTAAAAATATTTCCTTTAGTCCCGTAACATAAAACGATGACTCCGTGTAACGTAAAGTCGATGTCATTATTTCTGAACCACCGCCATCTTGATTTTCATGATTTTTGCAAAACATTAGAAAACCAACAAAAATGACTAAAAAATTGTTAAAAATGTTAAAGAACGCTCATGTTGTCTAAAAAATTTAAATAAATAAAAGATTCTGGAAGGAAGTTAAAATTTCAGAAAATTGAAAAGTTCAAAAACATGTCTGCAAAAATACAGTTCTCTAATTATGAGCATTATGAGCAAGTTGGCGAGGGCCTCAAAAGGTCTCCACGGACAAAATTGCCACAAAGATTACTTTGCGGTAAATACATTTTCATACAAATTAACTTAAAACGAAACAAAAACAAGATTCATGTCGACGCGACAGAAAACTGGTTTAGCTGAGTACAATCCAGTTTTGACCGTTCTTAAACCGTTTTGTCCAATTGTTTCTTTTGTGCGTTATAGGTTTAAAACCATTGCATATAGAATTTACAGTGAATTATGTAACTAAAGTCCTCTACCTAAACCTCTGAAGATCTCTTTGTTAATAACATTCCGTCAAATGAAGACATGGCTGATCATAGCAGTTATACACGGAACTTATAAAGCAGTCGTGAAATTAAAGCCTGAAAAAAAGATTAGGCTTGAACGGGATACGAAATCACGAGCTCTGCGATACCGGTGCAATCACTACCAACTGCGCTATCAAACCAACCTTGGGAGCTGGTCACGTTGTAAGTTCGTAAGACATCATGTCTTCATATCTTTCTCCGCAGTTCAAATATATGATCTTTCATATATTTACTTGCATTCCGTCAAATATTGCTTTACTGGTTTTGAATTCGACAGGCAGGAAATTAAATCCTGTTCTCGATGATTTATGATTTGCATTCCTTTATGGAAAAACCTATAACCCAATCTGGATTAGTCAAGACCCGGAAAAATACCAGCTGTAATCTTTTTTAATTAAACTTGCTCTCAGAGGTTTTTTTTTTTCTTAAAAAAGGGTTTACATTTACTTAAAGCAAATCTAACTGTGCTGTTCAAAGGCAAGTTTCAAGTTTACAGGTATGTAATTTGTTAACATATTCTTGTACGGGTTCAGATACGGGAGGCAAATATTCCAAAAGGGAACACTATAAAAGTCCCATACTAAATTGTTTCATTTCAGTAAACATTTATTTCAAGGTCATGCTGGGTGCAACCAAGAGACACTGAAGTCCGGTGAACTGTAAATGAATTTGCACAGCTCATGATTAACCAGAATATAGCAAGAGAATCAAATCTCTGAATCCGATGAACCAGATTTTGCAAAAAGTGGGAGTTATTGGGTATGATCCGTTCCATGCTCTAATGTTGGAATCCTATGGCTAGATGTCCTAGTTGTCAAGGCAAAGTAGCTAAATTACGTATGACACAAACCTCGTAAGCTTTTGACAAAATACGAGAATCTTTCAAATTTATAGTTTCAAATGATTTCAGTGCTAATCTTGTCAAAGACTTTCAGTTGACAAAATTTTACTGGGGGACTCCGGGATACAGGATGGCAAATCAATTTTAGTTGTATGATTACTTTAAAGTAGTTGGTAAATTATATGCGATAAGGTTCATTAAACTTGAGTCAACTCTTGTCATTAGGGGAGTATTCACTTAGAGTCTCAGCTAATTTAGTTTAAAATTTCGTCAAGCTGTAAGAAAGATAAGCATCTCCAGGCGTGAATAGAATTCCGTTCGAGACAGGACGAAACGTCAAGATCCCTCAGAGTTACAGAATATTTGCCCATAAAATAGTCTCGACTTTTTTGCGACGCAAATGAAATTGAACACTATTGATTTGATCATTATGGAATGCAGAAAGTCTGATAAGTCAAGGAATGACGCAAAAGAATTTTTATCCCCTTTGATTACGTTGTCTGCAAATATGGTGATTCCCTTGGAATAGAAAAACATCATGTAAAACTCGTTGGAAACGAAATTCCTCCTACGTGCTCAATTAATAGAAGAAAGTCTCGCTAACCCTAATACCTTAATTTCTTTCTTGGCGCAGAACAGGGCTGTAAATGCGCCAAAAACGTTAAGAATAGAATCTTGAACTTTTCTAAGGAGATATATTACTGGGTCATAGATCTTTTATTGTTTCTTCTTTATACCTTGTACCTTGTGTCGTAAGATAGATTAGTCCAGATAGATTGCTTTGTAAACTGCAAGCTATAATAGATGTAGAACTAACTCAGTACAAGAACGTTAAGGATATATTTTACACGCGTGCTTGTTAGCAGAGAATCGCATCTAAAACAATGTGAAACAATCTGAGCTTTTTTTTGTGTTAATGTTAGATTACGTATACATGGAATTCTCAAGATAGATTAGGCTAGATAGATTGCTTTGTAAATTGCAGCTGTAATGTATGTAGTATTACATGAACGTTGATACATTTTGCACGCGTGCTTGATACCAGAGGCTCGCAGCTAAAACAAACTTTGTGAAACAATCCGAGTTTTTTTTTATGTTGATGTTAGATCACCCCAATTTTCTAGACTATTTATGTACAGGAAAATTATCTCAGCTGACACTGAGGTTATTAAAAAAAAGGATTGTCAATAAGCTAAAGTTGTTTAGATGAAGATGAGTCGCCAACCTCGATAGTTTAGCAAAACAAAGATGTCTTGCTAACCAGACCTTAATTTCAGACAATGATTGTCGGGACACGCGAAGAATTTCTTCTTTGGCCGTATCTAAGATGGACCCTCAATGAACTTTCGTCAATGTTGCAAAAAGGCGTCTTATTATACAACGATTTTCAACATAAATTGTGAAGACTCTGAGATAGAAGAAAGGGCTGTAGAATGCAGATTTTGGGGCGACCATCCTTCCATAGATTTCTTCGTCTGGCATGCCTATTTTCAGAGCATCTGTGTTGGTCTACATTTTTTTAATCAACCCTAGGCGTAACATTCTTGGCTAGAACTCAGTTTCGGGGGGACCTCAGAGTGACAGACAGCTCAGTGGCTTAGGCAGTGACCTGCGTGGGCATTCAGGAAATTCGTTCCACAATTCATGGAGTTAACAAAAACAACAACAGTCAAAATGAACTCTGTATGGTGAAAAAACCTTTTACAGCCATTCTATGGTGACAGTTTTCCTTTTCCTTAATTAAAAAGACAAATTTTTAATAACATACAATTTAAATTTCATGAAAAGAAAGAAAGAAAAAAAAAACAGGGATTTAAAGTTTTCTGCAGGTTTAGAGTTTGAAAAACAAAACAAAAACAAAATTCAAGCCAAACTGAAAATCGCGAGGCCCAAATTTCAGGTATTTCCATATGGTATCCATTGCTATCTTTGCTGTATATCGTTAGCGTTCGTCACATGCCAGTGAATTCCTGTCATTGGCCCAATGCTGTTACAGTGCACAAAGCAGTTATTTAAGGTTTCCCTATGATCTGAGTTTTCTTACATGCTTTTTAAAGGTGGCCATGCTATAAATAGATGATGGCATGCAGTGCCCTCTTAACCCGATTTTACTTTTTTACCAAATGTGAATAGACAAAATGACTTAGTTCGGTGTAAAACATAAAAAAACGCGAATAGAAAGTTTCCTTAGCACTATTTATTGTCATTACGATGTGCAGAGTGCTTTTCCTTATGGACTTGCAGACGTTAACAATTACCGTCAATAAGGTCGTCAAATTGTGAAAGAACCTGTACCCCTCTCGCATAACACAAGCAAGCTGAAGATACACAAAATGCATCACAGGACTTGTTAATCCTCTGTCAGCTATTATCTGATTGGCTGACTGTCATACTGTTGTAGAAATAAAAAGAATTGTGCAAGACCTAGATTCGACAATGCTGAGGAAACACTCGCTCCTACGCACAGAAGCAAAAGCGATTCGGAATGGATCACTTTGTTTGTTGCAAGTGGCTGTTTTGAGAACCCGTCAAAATTTGCTCGCTGAAGCGTTTAGGTCCGTTACCAAGTTACAAGGCTTCAACCAAGCTAGATGAGCACAATTAACAGTATACAGGGCAAACAATTCTCTAATCATTGTGTTTTCAAAACACTTGCCCAGCTTTTTTTTTTTACTTCCGGCTGAACAGAGCTTCAGCTTTCCGACCGTGGAACTACTACAGTTAGTCATCACGAGTTTCCTATTATTAGTCCATTATCTTTTCTTCGCGTCAGAACATAAGTTAGCAATTACTCGTTGCTATTTTAAGTCACAGTGCACTTTACGGCCTATCAACATTTGATCTTGTTTCAATTAACGACTTGATACTTGAATGGTCGTATGCGAGGGGACCATTACGCGTGCCCTAACCACAGAATGAATGAAACGTGTCGCTAGTCGACTCTTCGCTTCTTTAACATTTAGCTTCTCTATCTGGCCTTTAAGTGTTGTTTGGTGTCTTCGTTCTGCCCATCAGATGCGCCTTCCGAGCGTTTAATTCAAGGCAGCGGAATTCCTTCACAATAGGCAACAGTGAGTTTGAAGTTTGCTCTGTTTATCACGAAGTGATCGTCATAGGGGACTGCGGGCTATTTTGGGTCCCAGCCAGTAATTCAGCAGCTCCTAAGAATGGTTGAAAGAACTCTAGAACTGTGATGTTTAACCATATTTAACCGAGGTATGCTATGAATCTGCCAGCTATTGGGGAACAGATAAACTGGAACGTTCTTGAGGGGCCATTGCATAGAAGATACTTATAAAATGTCACAATACATTTCTACACTCCCTTCACTCGTTCTCGATGGTTTATTCGACGTTTATTTAGACAAAAATAGATCAAATTTAGCCTGTTGTGGTGAGCTTTAGTTAGTCTCCCGATATTTACCCAGTTGATGTACTTGACAGGCACCAATTGTGACTTTGCTACAGTTTAATCTTGCTGCTAATGGATACATCTTTATTGTAGACACCTCGCGCGTTGTTTTTGACGCCTTTAGAATACCAAACCCCAGGGGCTATTATTGTTACAGACACCTTCATATAAATACAAACCCAGGACCTGCAAAGTCTATTCCTGTACTATCTAGAGCTCGTTGCTGGTCATGTTATGTCCAATTCTGTGCTCTTGGGACACGGTACAAAAATCTCGATATGAACTCTTTTATTGGCCGCTAAACCATTTATCGCTGGGGCGCTCTTTTATTTGCACTCATTTTACAGATTTATCTTTGAGTCCAATACTTATCTTCGGCGTTATCTCGATCACCTTTATGACACTGCGATATTTTTATCCCGTTTTGTTTGACTTGGCCTTCAGTGCCCTAAAAAAAACTCGGGAAGTTTGTTGAAGTAATAAAGAGATGGAGGTGAAGGCTGCTGCTACACATGAAACGACAATGTTTTGTACTGTTGAAATCTAGCTTTTCCACAGCTCTCTTGCAAGTGCTGTTTCTAAGATCAAGCTGGATCGACTGAGGGCTGTCAAAAAAAACCGTTCTGATTACAGTACATAATTATTTGCATTCACTTCCCTCATCATGTCAAGATCGAGAGCATATTTTCGTTCCTGACACATGACTGAAATTTTATTCGTCTATTGCCATTGTTGTTCCATCCGCACAAAAAAACATATCGCAACTCGTTAAATCCGCATGCCATTAAGACACGCGCGATGGACGCGCGTGACGTGATGCGCATCATATCGCCCGCGATCACTCGAGTCGAGAAGTATTCAAGTTATGCCCGGCAATGTTTTTCAAATGCTTCTGCTTTCAATGCCTCTCTGTTGCATGGGCTACGTGAAACCATCGCTCGAGTCACGGATCAATCAAATACGCAAGGTCACACTGAGGCTTAATTATGCGAGCTCTTGTTAATAAATTAACAAAGGGAAAAATAAATTAACAATGGCAAACCGCGGGGAGGAAGTTTAGAGAAAACAAACATTCAAAACAAATAAAGGACTAGGGAATGTGCGAATATCAGGTGTTTTTGTAAACTTCAAGTCACGCTAACCTGTAAGAGCTGGTGGTTTTGCCGGCCTGTTTTATAATGTGTGGCGCATCTAAAATAGAGTGAGCCGCGGTGAGCCGTGCAAATCTGTGTCAACAGCGAGGTAACAATGCGAAACGTAATCCTAAATGCACACAGCTAAGAATGAAATACGAGCTGCTAAAGTCGGCTACGATAAACGACCAGTTAATATATAACCACATAACTGTTTTAATTTCCCCCCCCCCCCCCCCGGGCAATACCCCAATGGGCTGGATATCTGTAACATAACAGAATGGCAAAGGGATAACACAGTGAGGAATTCAGACGTGACGACTTTATTTTTGAACAAGACAAGTTGAGGTTAGAGACAAAAGTGGTTACGATTTCTTGTAAGGTAACATGATCCAAGAACCTCTCGGAAGTACTGTACTTAACCAATAACCATTTTTTACTTAATCAGTATTTTCGTTAAATGCATACTTGTGAAAAACAATTGATTTAGCAATTACACTGTAAGCACTTTATGGTGCCGATGCAGACTTTCCTACATTCAGTGAAGCAAAGATTTTTTGTCACCCCACGCCACACATCAAGGTCTCGTCTTTGTTTTTATTTTGTATTTGGGTCATTTTTTTCCTCAAAAGACGAGTCTTGTCTAAGCCACTTAGTTAAAGAGTTGGCGAAAAGAAGCGACAAGAATTTCCGGGGAATGAAAACTCTTCAATAGAATAGTGATTGATAAATAATAATCTACTAATTGGTTCGGTTTTTGGCACAACTAGCCAATCAAGACGAATAATATATCTTTAATTAAGCCATAATAGAGCGTAGACGTTTAATTGTGGTGCAGCGTGAATTTGTTTTTCCTCAAAATTAACACTGATTGGAAACTCGCTAACGATTGGTTTTCTGAAACAATGCTTTGCGCTTAAAATGAGATCCAACAAAAACAGAATGCCTTTGTCTCGCGAGAAGAATAGCTTTGACACCTTTCTTTGCAGGTAGTGTACTGCTAAAATACTGCGTCAAAACATTGTTTGGTCGGATGAAGTACTTTTTCCACTTGTTTGCCGATGGGCGCCTTTGGGACAGCTTAGTTGGCTGAATCTTTCAGAAGCCTTTTACGTGTGTATTTCCGGTGCCTTTTTTCGCCCACAATTTGCCTGCATTCAATGATTAAACTTGCAGAATTAACCCGTTAAATCTGTTGAGTTGTAAAGTCTTTTAGCTTCAGCAGACCTCTGTGATCGGATACAACGCAGTCTATGCGCCCACGGTTGTCAATCAAATGCGCGCACCGGTGTTGAGTTACTACCCCGTGCGCTAAATTTAGCGTAACAGATAACTTCACTATGAAGGGTAAATTTATGTACGCGTGAGTGCGTCTAACCTATAAAACATTGTGACACAAATTTTTTTGTTTCCCTCGAAGGTTTTTTGACGTCGTGGGCGCGATTTACATGACACAAGTGTGTGTGTGCGAGCTGGAAAGACACTGTGTTGGTCTTACTCATCAAAGCGATCCTGACCTGTTGGAGTTAAATATGCGAATGAAGGCAGTGTAATGTCTAGGAATCTTGAGCATTGTTCGTTGAATCTTGGCGTGTGGAATCGAAGATCTGTTAGTGGTAAATATTTTAGTGTTATACATCTGTGCGCAGTGAATTCGACGAACGACCACGGACATCTGACGGCGCAATTGAATTCCTACAAACTGTAAACGAGGATGTCCACTCGCCCAGCACAATTTGACGCCGAAACTGGCAGATCAGTTCCACCGAGCGCGACACAGGCGCGCTCGAGAAGTGAAAGACGGCACGAAGGGAGCAGAGAAGGGCGAGGAGCCCATAGAGCTCGGATGGGAGCTAGTGAAGTGGAACCAACGGAAGTGAGCATTTCGCACAAAAAAGCGTACGGGAAGACGAGTGAAAAGGCTCAATTAAAAATCTCCAAAGCGCGCACTCATGGTAGTCATGTTTCTAGTTCTGCGGTAAGTGAGGGCCCGCAGCCATCGCTGGACTATGTTACACCGCACTTATCTGGGAGAAACACACAGGATTATTCTCCTAAATCGAGCTCGAGTCTCTATGCTGGCACGACAGCCGATTCGGAAAGAACGAAGTTCATGGACAACATTCCAGGGATACCAGCAAGTGAACAGTTGACTCAGCGAGGCGACCGGGCCGGCCGCACGCTATTTCCGCCCCCTTCAGTTTCCAACTATGGACAAAATGCTACTTATCCCACTGGCCTTTCATCTGACGTGAAAGGTTTGCCTAGAGACACGATTAACAACAGTGACTTGGTTTTCTGCAAAGCTCCAACGAACAGACACTCGAAATCGGTGCGTGTTAAGGGCCAAGCAGAAACAGAAATGCAATGGAATGCGACTCAGGAAAATAGCTATCGTCCCCGAGACGATCAGAGAAACAGGCCTGCGACGAACGAACTCCATTACTCGACAAGAACGCGAGGAAGGCGGAATAAAGATGGCGGCAGCATTGTTTACAACGATGTAAAGTTTTCGGGATCGAGCCGACAAAATATTACGAGACGTTCGACTTCTACCTCGTATTCGGAGTCGCCGACAGACACCCAGGGTTCATCGACAGAATCGGAAAGCGATATCAGCTCATCCCTTGACACACCGCTTAAGCGCAGACGGCGCATTAGGCGAAAGCCGTCCAATAAGTCGATTGGCTCAAGTGTATACGGCGACGACAACACCAGCGAGTCCGAAAACCAGAGCGTCAGTGAACCGTCCGACACGAGCAGCGCAGCCTACTCGCAGAGGAAAAGAAGGACGCAGTTTCCATCGGATGAGCCTTCCAACGTAGCGCCTCTTGTGAGCTACAAGGAGCTCCGAAATGCTGCTAACAAAATCAGGTCAAGTAGTATGACTTCTGTGAGCTCACTGGAGGGAGCGGGACTTTCTAGCGACCCTTCTAGAATCCAGTCACCGTTGTTATCTCCAAAAGGGACTAGCATAGCTAAAGTCAGAAAAATCCAAATTTGCTCGTTTACTTCGTTTGCCGATAGTCGGTTGAACGACAAAGAAAACCTGCCTCAAAGGAGGAGATCTACCGAGGAGAGGGAATCGTTTAAAATCAGGGGGAGACCTCAGACTGAATCATCTTCCAGAGAACTGTCCAGGGACAGACCCCCTTTGACAAGACAAGGTTCAGAATCTCCATCACTGTCCAAGAACCCGTTTAGCCTCAAATCAAAGCCATTCGTGCGGAAATCAAGTAAAGACTCACTTTTCAGTGACAGTGAATGCAGTAATATTGCCCCTGATAGAGGGCATGCTAGCACCGTGTATGATGTTCCTGTTTTGCAGGAGCAGGAGGCACGCTGCAATTCTGCACCCCCTGCCCCTGTGCCAATTGACACCAGAGAGTCCAGATTGTATTCTAATCTGCCTGATAGTGAACTAGCTTCTCCGCGAAGTGCATTTGTTCCCGTAAAACCTAACAAAAGAACTATTAATGACCATGAACCAAGCCCACCTGTATCTGCTCCTGTAGCATTTGCAGACTCGCGGCCAGAGAAGGGTAATTCAACATCAGCCGATGTTTTATTACAGCCTGTGCCAAGGCATGGTAATCGACCTCTTTCTATTGTCCAAGAAACAGATGAATTTGTGGATATACAGGAGGATGATAGTTACGCGGTAAAAAAGGTTGAAAAAATGTCCAAAAAATCACACCTATCGAGGAGCTCCCCTGTAAGGACATCACAAGATCATAGAACAACATCACCTTCTGCTGAGGACACTAAATCTACGTTACGGAGATTATCCTACGTTAGGGCTCAGAAAAACTCTGCAGAACTCCCCATGCAGCCTCTAGCAGTGCCGCCGTTGAACAACAATTCCAATTCTGATTCTTCACCGTCCCATTCGGCAGTACCATCCTCAAGGAGGTACAACTCAGAAGAAAACAGTGATACAAAAAGAGTACTGAAAGAGTTTGATCCAGTTGACCCCCATGAAACAATGAGAACTGCGGCGCCTCCAGTTGTCGCAGAGGGTGACTTGATAAGTTTTGATGATGAAAATAGTGAGGTGAAGGAGCCAGTTAAAAAGAGGACAAAAAGAATCTCGCGACCTAAAATACCAACAATTCTAAGTGGTGAAGAGGAAGAGGGTACAAATGACATGGACCATTTTGAAACTTCAAGGGGTATGGTAGAGGAGGGCAATGTTTCTTACAACAAAGGTAATGAGTCTAAAATGCTTTTCGCTGCAAGAGTACATAATGTTGTTCTTCTTGCCAATTACTGGGCACATCTTTTAACAATATATAGTCAAGAGAAGTGTAACGGTACATCACAACACTTACCCCTGTTGATTATTTCTTTACTCTCCTCACTTGCCTGCATGAAAATATATTGATTTTGTCAGGAGAAATTATATGTGATCATAGTTGAAAATTGAAAGGTCAGATATGTTCTTTCAGACTGACTTGATGCAGCACTAACCTTTTTCAGTTTAGCAATTGCACAAGTACAACAAACTGTACATCTTAAGCAGAATTTTCATTTTCATTTTTCATTGCCATACAGTGAGGATGGAAAGGAAATTTAAAGGGAATTTATGCTGATGTGAAATTTTTCTGTAGCACTGTACTATCCATGACAGATTTCCCTACACATTATTATGAAATGTACATGTTATCAGTGGTAGGATTATGTATATGGCTGCATCTTTGGCGATATTTGCATAAACTATAACAGAGAAAAAAATTAGGTGTAAAAATTAATTAGAAATAAATGACAAAGAAAAAAGAAGAGTTATATCAAACAACAGAGTAGTTTTAAAAACAAGTAGGATTGTTCTTTTGAGTTACTCCTATCGAGTGCTTTTGGAATTTTCAAACAATGCTATATTTAATTTCATTAATGGACATTGTGTTGTGGTCTGTCATTGTTTCCCTACAAAACACAACAACTTATTTAAATTGATTTAAGTTACGTGCCACAGGCGTAAGTCTATTTATACAAAACCCAAGATTTGTTTTCAAATTGGTTAACTTTCATTTAATCACATTTCTGCAACAAAGATACATTCCTAATGTGATTGTTAGTTGCTCATTATCTTGAAGTGGAGTATTCATGCAGCAAAATTCAAATGAGATTCTATACTTTGCATACTTTTGAGATAAGTCAAAATTGATGACCTTTAAATCAATTTGCATTAAACATCAATGGCACATCTTGATTCGGTTGTTGTCAGAAAAGCTTTAGTTTCCAAGTTAATGTCACTTGATGCTTTTAAACTAAAAGTGTAGTCCTCTAGCTCTGTTATGTAGCTTTTTTACCAAAAAGGGGTGTCCTTTTCTCTGGTTAGTTTGTGCCGTAAAAATTGAATTAAAACTGAGTACCTAATTTCTTGTAGCCATGAGTTTAGTGTCAGAGGTATTTGTATCTTTCCCCCTTCATTGCAGTTATGTTGTTCATTTTCTTTGTTTTCGTCCATGTTTAACAGAAATTTCAGGACTGTTTGATGGATCAAACAGAGACACCATTATTGCGCATGACACTGATGAGGACAGCACTCCCAGGGCAGCTTCCGATGCTGAAGAAAATGACGCAGCAGATTCATTGGGCTACAACGGTGGCAGTGAACTGGACCAGGGGCTAGTTGATTCTTTCTACCATAGTAAAGATGATGTTTTTGAGGATATTAGCCAAAAAGTTTCCCCCAGGAGAAGATTACAGAAAAGGGCTTCCCTGCCATTGATTAAAACAGAACTTTACCAAGATGAAGCTAAGAAAGTTGAAGATGTACCAAAAATGGAGGTAGTACCTGAATCACCAAGTTTACGGAAAGCAGAAACCATCAGTGATCTTAGTTTAGATCAGGTTTCACGTCACCTCAAAGTGATTCCGTACGACAATGGTGATCTTAAACAGCATACAGACTCGTCATTTCAAGATGATAAGAGTTTAGAGAGCTGCAGTCCTCCACCCGGGTCTGTACCTTCACCAAGTCCTAGTCAAATAAGTTTTGATGCACTGTCTTTAACAACCAGTGGTTTCAGTGAAACCCATTCTGAACAGGTCAGCACTGGGGATCTCAATGCCGTTGATGATCTCTTAGGTATGGATGCTGCAGCTAGTGTTAAGTCCTTGGATGCGTGGCGTTCCCAAAGTGACCCTAGTCATGGCACTCAGTTAGAGGATACCATTGCTGAGGCGGAGCTGCAGGCACATCGCAACAGTAACAGTGAACCTAATCTGTCGGGAGAAAAATTAAAGGAAGAAGCTGAACAGTTGGCCAAGAGAGTGAATGGTGGAAACCAAGTAGAACCAAAGAGTCATGGGATAACAGAACATGACGATGATGATAATGATGATGACAAAGATACCTCTTTGGCTGAGTTGAGTCCAGATGATGGTTGTTATGAACTGGACAAACCTGAGCACCACACGAAACCAGTGCAGCGAGCCAAATCTGCACCAACACCAACCACGCCAACTACTCCGAGGTCGCAAAGAATAGCAAATTCTTTTGCGGTAGAAAAGGCTCAAGTTAAACTCAATAAACTGGCAGCAATGGAAACAATAATTGAAATGCCACATGCTGAACCAGCTATCATTATAGAAAAGCCAAAAGTTGAGAAAAAGCGAAGTACCGCACTGGAAGGTAGCTGCACCTCTCCGGCAGCCATACCAAAAGAGGACAAGAGGAAGCTGTCAGTGACTAAAGAGCCAGGAAAGGCACAGAAGTCCAAACATGTGAGTAAAATGTTGATACTCTAGTTTTTGTTTTACTCTACAACCTGTATATCTTGTATACACTTGTATATCTGCCTCTTGCACTCCTAAAAACTTGGAGAAAGAAAGCACACATCAACTGTAAGTACAACCTTAGGGTACTCAACAAACATGGTGTTACAAAGGTTTCTGTCTTTACCACATGTAGAGTTATGTCTATGGCTGGTGTCAAAAGTTCTCTAAATTGCAGTATTTGAGGTCTTTTGTTGTCTTTGAGTGTAAAATTTACATCTATGCATTCTGGGAAGCATGGCCCAACAGTTAATAATGTTTGTTTGTGTGGCAATTTATGAATTAACAACAGCAGGTTCATTCATGTGATAACTTTTAAACCCTAAGTTAATTGAAACACTGGAGGGTAGGTTCCCTAAGGGTAGGAGAAGAGGAGAGCAGCAATCTACACTGGCCAGAATTACCTTGATTTTAACTTCACCTAAGTTCCATTTAGCTCCAGAAAACATTCTTGGAACATAAAAACACAGTAGTAATTTAATAAAAAGTGAACAAGTCTATTAAGGTAACAGCTGTTGAGCAGGAAATGATGGCATGGTTCACAAATGTCAAGCATTTACTGAACATTACTTATTAAATTTACACTTTGCACCTGTTTTGTGTAACTCTATTTATAAAATGGAAAAATCTTCCAGAGAGCTCATTAGAACAAGAAAAAAAAGTCAGCAGATTTATTGTCACAAAGATAGCAATACAGCCTAGAGTATTAATTTTGTCATCTGTGCAACTAAGAGGAATAATTTTTTGTATCATAACAATTTTGTTGATATTTAAAGTGAAAACAGAATTGAGTTGTTGCTGAAGTTAAAGTGCCTTTTTGTTTGAAAACAGACCTGTTCCTCATAGAAACAGGAATTTCTTGTAAGAAGTTTAATTATTCTGACCGATGATCAATAAAATTTGTACAGTATGTTAACACCCACATGTGCTAGCTGTTTCATGACTTCATCCTGGCTGTTTTGTAGGGAGCTTTTCAATGCAATCCAGGGGGGAAAGAATTAGCAAATAAAACCAACCATGCATGTAATAAACACAGTTAATAAAAGTGGCAAAAGGAGGAGAGTGTTAAGATCCAAACGGTTTCTAAATTTAGAACAAAACTTTGCTTGCAGCCCTCAATTAAGAGCTTAATAGCTCAAATTAAGACATTGTTGGCTGTGGGAAGGAAAGAGTTTTAAATGGATCTTAAATGATGGGAGGGTTTTGGCTATTTCTGTGCAGTAGATTTCCCAGGTGATAAGGCAGTCTGCTCATGAAGTCGTGCTGATTAGTTGCCAAATATTACAAGCCTTTTGATTGATGATGTCGATGTTGATTTCCATAATGTTTCCTGTCTGTGGTTTGTTTCTTTGTTGTCAGTAAACAATGTTGTTAGATATGTTGTGGTGTTCAGAAGAATCCTATACTTCATAGTTAATAGGATTGCTTTTAAATGCTCTGTTCCAATTAAAATGATGTGTAAACCCAAGCTTTGATTTGTTTCCCTAGAGATTTTGCTGTCATCTGGACTATGCATATATTAAATACAATTTTATAATGCTAATGTAAATTCACTATACAGGATTAATTGCCATACATGTACATGTTAGTTTGTACAGTAGTTTCCTTAAGAAAAGAAAACAGAGACAATTACTCCATGTCACTGCAGTGGAATCTACAGTTTTTTTGAACCTCCATGGGAAAAGAAAATTGGTTTGAAAAACTGGGTTTGACTCAGTGGAGGGGAACAACGTTTGGTTTGAGTTATTGGGATGTAAGAAAAATAGAGGGTTTGAAAACTTGTGACTCCACTGTGTTCATCAAAAGGCACAAATTATGAGGACAAGTTTTTTAAGAAAATTTTATCAGCACTTTCCTAGAGAGGAAAATAGACATGTACATATGTGTATGAAAGCATATTAATAGTTATCGGTTTAGCATGCATTGGATCAATGACATCAACAGAAAAATATTAACTAACCAGAGGAAAGTCTGGATTAAAGTATTCCATTTCCAAGGCCAAGGTTCAAGATCACCAGTTGAAAGGAAAAATTAGCAACATGTTGGGAAAAAAGCAACTGTTGATCATTTCTACTAACAAGTCTAAATTACTGAAGTGATGTAACCTGCTGAGCATTCTTCATGTAAGTAACATGAAACTAAATGAAAGGATTCAGTTAAACTAAGATTAGTTGGAATTCTAGATAAATCCTTATTAGCACTTTATCTTATTTTGGCTTCGAATTGCTGCAAGTACTGTTGACATTTTGCCCATAGTTACGTGCAACATCATATCTAAGAAAAAAAATTACTGTATTTTAAAAAAGGCATTCAGAAAAGTTAGGATGCATTCAAAAGTAACTGATGTTTGTATTGCCAGGAACAACTCTTTCAAAATAATGCCAGCTGGAAACTTGATGTTTTTTAATAGGAATATTTGTCGTATTTCTCTCTCATTTTTAACAAAATCACTTATTATATTTGGCATCTATCCACTTTGGTGAGCTTTTTTTCATTTTGTTATTAGTTGATACCAGTTTGTAGCAAGTCTGATGCAGCTTTTTGACTCAGCCAAGAGACTCTTCAAAGTCTTTTCAGAATTTAACAGCAAACTCATTGAGCATCATGCTCAGAAACTTGCCACAAACTATTTTTTCACAAGTATTTGACAATTTTTTTCCTTGTATAGTTGATACCAAAAGAATACATTTCTGTATCAGTTGTGCACATTAAAGGAAACGAATACCAGTTATATGTGAATGAATGATGCTTTCAAGTCTTTTGCAGTATTTTTTGTCATTTGAATGTCGGTTTTGGTTGTACCATATAAAAGGAATATAAATAATTATACGTTTTTAGAAGTGTACTGTGTCTTTATTTGAGGTAATAGGCTCTTACGTATATAATGCTTTGCTTTTTCTCTAGGACCTGAGAGCTCATGTACTGAAAAATTTGCTGGACACGGAGATGTCTTATGTGCAGAACCTTCAGTTCCTTGTTTCGGTAGGTTTAAATGGTATTAGTTATAATAGATAGAAAAGCTAAATTGTGATGTATTTTCAAAATTTGGTAGCTTATCAGTGCAGTCTGTGACCATCAATGTTTAAGCAACTGAGAGTATTTCAGCTCAACATAACCCCCATACCTCTACAAGTCCAGTGCTTTTACTCCCAGGATGTAGAACTGCACCATGAGAGTAAAATAATTTCATTTCCCCACCAGTAACAGAAAACACGAGTTTCTCCTCCTTGTCATCATTTAGAGGGGATAATATTAAATTATCAGCTTGGAAAATGTTATATGATTGTCTAATATTAACTGGTGTTTTTTATCCAGCTTGTTGAATTCACATGGTTTATAAAAACCAGTTTGAAAAACATGTTTAGTACATACAATATTTATTTAAATGCCTTTGTCTCTGGTTGGAAAATAATATTTACAAGCAAATTAATCAATCTAAAACTTATTTGAAAGTATTTTCATTTTTCGTTTTGAAAATTGGTTGTGGTACAGTGCATTCTGTACTTGTACGAAATATTTTGTAACAGGCTGTATTCTCTAAATTTGAAAAGATTTGTTTTTAAACATATGAAAAATATTTGTTAGAAGATTAGGGATAGAAATAATGAAAAAGACAAAAACAGATTAGAGGATTCCTTTTGGGTTCACAGATCCTATAGACCAGGTGTTTAAGCAATAAGAGATAAATAGAATTTATCAGAAAAGAAACATGCAAACAGTAACTATGAAAGATCATCCAGTGACTTCAAATAGGTGAAATTGCATTATTCATCTACAATAGCTGTATGAAAGTTTTGAAATGATTATAAAGGATAGTGACTTATACTTGAAGCCACATTGAAGGAGGTTGCATTTGCCTTTAAACAGAGTGTAATCCAATTACAGGCACATCTCTTCACTAGAAAAATTTAAGCCAAAGTAGGTATTTTGAAGATTAACATGCATAACCAAGACGCTTGACAACTGTTGGCCTTTTAAGCTAAGACTGGGATCGTTTTAATTAAAAGAATTTAACCTCTCGAGGATTTGTGTGTTAAGAGGGAAGATTTGACTTACTTCAATGATTATCCTGTTATTATTTTAATGGTTAATTGGTCTTATCTTAAGATAGGTTTCAAACAATTTTCCTAAGAAGGTCATAATGGGCTTTAAGTGTATAAGCCTATTTTTAGATAACAGATTCCCAATTCTTGTGATTTTCCAAGACTAAGTATAATTGAACTTTTGATTGGCGTTTTTGGTTAACCTGAAATTGTAGACAGGGATAACAAAATGTTGTTGGAGATATAAAAACTATGGATTGACTGTTATGAAAGAAATGTGTCTTAAATCACATGATTTTGCTTCAAAATGAACCTCTGTAAGAAAACGTGTTGAGTCATTGATTACAACAAGGTTAGAATACCTGGAATGCCACTCATTGTGAAACACTCTGGAAGGTGAAAGCTAAAGAGTATTGTATTGCAAATGGGATGAGAATTGAAAAGATTGATAATGGATACCACAATTAGCTGAAGCTCTCTTTACATAAGTGGTCATGCAATCCCCTTAAAGAATGCTACCGTTGCAGGAAATTTTCTTATTTAATGAGACCTTACGTAAACCTTCAAACTGGTGTTGTTTGCATTGAAAATGGCTCCTATCATTTTCCTTGTGTTTGGATGCTCTGAAACAATTAGCATTATTGTCTGCCCCTCAGAGTGTTGGTTATTTTGTTTCCGTTTGCAGAGTGAAACCTTTGTCTGTTTGTTCCTTGCATGTCTTCATTTCCTGTTGACATTACAGGTCTACCTCTCAATTTGTTTTGTATTGTTTTCACATTATCTAGTATGAACTGGCTTGAGAGCTGGGAAATGACTAAGTCAATGAACATTGCCAATCGAACCAAAAATGCGGAACTCAACCACTGTTACCATCAGTAAATAAGATGCTTTGATTGAACTGCTTTTTCCTGTGTGTAGTCATTGAGACGTTAGAGCAAAATGGTCATTGTGAACTGAATGCTTTGAATTCTTGTGGCATTGGTGTTACTTTAAAACACAATCAGTAAACCTTGTTCTAAAAAACATCTCTGTTATTAATATACTTCAACTAAGTTCTTTGTGGTTTGTAATTGTCACTTTTGTGTAAATTGCACAGAAAACTAATCTGCTAGCAGTAAATCAAGTGGGCAAAGTGAATTTTGCTTAGAGTTTTTTTATTAGTAAGGGGGACATCACATTTAAACACGTCAATCATGTATTGAATTTGTTTACAGCAACCATGTCAGTACTCTTATCACAGTGCATTTTTTGCAACTTTTAACACATGTACATGTGCACACAAGGACAGATGGAGCACTTAGCCATGGACCATTTCGAAACACCTTTTCTAGACAGTACTAATTACTGTCTGAATAAATATTGACCTATAAATAAGTTTCACTAGTGATGTCCTTATGTGCGAACATGCACGAAGCATTGTGACTGATGAGAGAGTGAATAAATTACACTGAAGACTGAGCACTAGCCATGGACCATTTCTAGACAGGAATAATTACTGTCTGAATAAATATTGACCTATAAATACATAGCACTAGTGATGTCCTTATGTGCCAACATGCATGATGCAGAGTAACTGATGAGAGACTGAATAAATAAATGTTGCCCACTGAAGTTTTCTGATTGAGGAAGTACTGCGTAGCGTTAATGCGTGGAATAATGTGCAAAGTGTTAGGACTTCTAGAATACATACTAATTGTGCACTAGTCTTGCATACAGGTTTGCGTGTGGGTATCGCGTGAGTGCCAGGCCAAATGGTTCATTTTTGTTTTCATTTCCGTCACCTTTTGACCAATGACATTACATGCTGTTTAGAAATTTCATACCTATTTATAGACATATCAAACCTTGATGGAACTGTGTGTCATTTCTTTATCATGGAAAGTTTTAACAAAATTTTGCAGTACATGAAGGTCAACATTTGAAATAAAAAAAAGTACCATATATCACATATGGTATACTAGTTATTGTAATTACGGAATATTTTTATCGCGTTTTCAATAAAGTGAATGATGATGATAACAATATATTACTAGACTAGTCTGTTTGGTATAATCACAGAGAAACCTTGACTGGATTTAAGCACTTTAGTACATACCCAGAAACCTTCACACGTCTGCTGCTGCAACCCAGCCCTAAGCCTGCTAACAAATCTGGGTGCCTGCCAGTTAGAAACAAAAAATAGGCAAACAAGCAAATTTAGAACATAACAGTAGCATATCAAAATGCTTTGCTAACACTGATGATACCATGGCAATAAGATTAATTTGCTGCTTCTCTTTGCATGATTTATGATATATTCAGTTGCATTTTTGATGTGAATTGCTTTCCAAAAGCAAAAGATCTGCCTTACTTTAATTGTTAGGAAATGGACTGGGTACATTTGCATCGGGTAAATTTGCACGTTTTGCTTGAGGTCTTTATCGGTCGCAAGTAGGGAACCAGTCTGGGTTCATTTGCCATAGAAAAGTGTTAGAGATCAGGGACCGAGTCTTACATGTGAAGTAAGGGTTCACTATATCAGAGAACTTATTGATTTTATATGTGTGGTTCAGCATTGCAATCGTCTATCATAGCATACATGACATGGGACATTTTGCTCAAATGGGTTATTGTATACCCATGAGGAGGGGAGGGGAGGGGGGGAGGGGGACTCCCTTGTGAAAAGCTTGAGGATGCTTGTTGGAAAATTTGAATTACCAGTAAATCCCTAAAGGAGACCAATCTGAGTATAGCTCAGGCTTAGTTTGATCACTAAAAGATACCACTTTAAAATGGACATGACAGCATTTTCTAATTATTTCTTTGTGTGTAACTCTAAAAGATACCCTGATAGCTACAAATGGCGGCATTTTGTCCTGAACATCCTAAGCAAGACCAAAATCTGTGATTTACACTGCTAAGCAACACAACAAGCACTCTGACTTTTCCACATGGGAGACAACCCCAACCCCATCCTCCCCCCGCTTGTACATGCCTGTAATTATTTATTGCGTTATCTAATAAAGACTTGTCTAGGGGAAAGTTTGAATTTACTGACCTAAATCAATATTGTCTGATCATTCTGACAGAGTTATTACAAGGCACTCAAGAAGCAGGAGAATGCTGGTATAGTAGAAGCTGCCCAAGTGGATGAGATGTTTTATCAGATCCCTGAAATCCTGCTGTGTCATGAGTTTTTCCTTCAGCAACTGCAGGGCAGAGTGAATGAATGGCATGACAAGCAAAAGATTGGAGATATCTTTGTTTCATCGGTAAGACATTGTCAAAATAAGCCATTAGTAAGTGTGCACTCAAAGCTGTGGCGACAACTTTCTGTACATGAAACTTCAACATCAGTGACACACTCAGCTATCATCTTGTGTGCCACTTTTTTGTCCTTACTGCATTTTCACATCATCTGTTTTCTATTAATGGACAGCTACTGGCAACATGGAATCTACTTGTAAAGCAGTTTTTTTGTGATGGAACACTTGACATTTTCTCTTTTTTTGTTTCTAGTTTACCAAGTGTTTTCTGGTGGATGCCTACAGCGCATTCATAAATCACTTTCTGCAAGCCAGAGCTGCTGTAAGGGTAGCCACAGTAACCAGGCCTGCTTTTGTGCGATACATGGAGGTACTGTTAAAAAGCATTTCAGTTGCTTTATTGTTCAACTACCTAACTACTTTTGTATAATTCCTTAAGCCCAATGAATGATGAATCTCACAAGTGCATGCTTATTTCCAGCAATGTTCCCGAGATCACAAAGAAAAACTGACCCTTCAAGATCTGATGATCATGCCAGTGCAAAGAATACCAAGATATGAACTAATACTGAAAGTAAGTAATAATAAGAACATGGTCAGTGTAAAACGCAGTCTACAGACCCCAGATTAGACTGCAGACCAGGGATAAAATGCAGACTGAGGGAAAAATGCAGACCAGCAGTAAAATGCAGACTGCAGACTACAGACGTTTTAAGTATGTATTGTGAATTATTCAAGCTAATCACTGTGAAAGTCTGCGCTCTGGTTAGCCTGACTATCACTCCTTTTAGACTGAATATCACTCTGTTAAGCCTGAATATCACTTAGGTTAGCCAAAATAATACTCCGGTCAGCCTGTTCACAGTTAGCTCTCAATGATGGAAATGTAAGCGCTATTCAGTTAAAAAGTTTATGGTGTACAGTCTGCATTTTTCCCCTGGTCTGCAGTCCGCAGTCTGCGTTTTACACTGATTGGTTAATTACAGTAGTTCTACATTTTTTCTGTATTGATGAATAATATGTAATAAATTTTATTTTATACTTGAACTTTACTTCATAAATACTGCTATCAAAATTTAGCTACATGTTCCTTTTGAGGGAAAAACAAGCTCAGTGGAAGGTTTTTTCATCTCCTATTTCAGGACATGATAAAACACACTCCTCATGATCACCCAGATCATGGAAGTCTTCAACTAGCTTTGGGAGAGATAAAGACGCTAGCCGATAGAATGAACCGAGGAGAGAAGGAGGTCGATCAAGCAGAGAGGGAGGCTGAGAGACTGCGTGATCTTGAAGCAACGATTGAAGGGATGACAAATGTAATTATGAAACATTGTCTTGTTTTGTATAACTTGATGTCTTTAGCATTCATTTTTCTGAAGAATTAGCTGTGCTAAAAGCTGCATGTAGCAAAACAAAGATGTAGCAAGCAAAGATTTTAACATTGAGCAGTTCCAGAAAATATCTATACTCCCACCACAGAAGGGATTGGAATTTCCTGGGAGGTTGAGGGTTCTGTAAGACCAAAAAATTTAAAGAAATGTAGGAAGCTTAATTGAAATTTCCAGAGTGGTGGGGGGTCTTAGGAAAAAATCCTTTCCATGAGGAGAGGTATGGATATTTTCTGCAACTACACATTATGTGGTATAGGGATTACAACTAATAACATATTGAATAAATAGGCCTCCAAAAGCACAATTATTACATCTTTAAATATTTAATTGTTTACTTGGTTAGTTACATGAATTGAGTTAATTTTGAAATGTTTATTAAACGAAAGCTATTGTTTTTACAGCTGGTGACATCCACACGGCGGTTAATCCGCCAAGACCTGGTTGCTGAAGTGGTAAGACAGTATAAAATTAGACCTTAATTATGACAAATTGTGTCTTAACTTAGGTATACAGCTGAACCTCCGCTAACAGACACCTCCTGTAGGTGAACACCTTCCATAAGTGGACACATAAGTAATGGTCCCAGCCACATACAAACACTGCATTTTTGACCTCCCATAACCGGACACCTCCCTTAAGCAACACTTTTTCTCGTTACGAGGGTGTGCTTATGGGATGTTTGACTGTATTTTGCCTTGTTTTAAACATCAGAGGGCTGACTAAAAATTTTAGGAAACAATGAAGTACAGCAGCTATGTCCGATATGCTCACCTACAGACTTAATAAAAATGTTAGTAGAAATGTTGCCTTCATGTATCTCATGGATGTTTATTCTAACAGAAAGGAACAATAACCAAGAAGGACCGATGCCTATTCTTGTTTAATGATATGCTGGTTTGTGCAACTGTCAAGCGAAAGGCTAATGCTCTCAGACGAGGTTCACTAAGCATGTAAGTTGATACAGTATATAGATTTTATGTTGATTAAAGGTCATGCTATGTAGCAAATGAATCAAGGCAAAATTTGATGGTGGAATATAAGCATCAGAAACAAACAGCATGAGATTGTAACTAGAGAATACAAAAATATGTCCATGTAGGAAGTGTGCCAGTGGAATTTTTGGTTGATGTTATTTGAGCTCTGTCCAACTAATTTCTCCATTGTTGGTTAGATTTTCTGGCTCTGGCACTGAATTCAACAAGTACAAACTACTCTGGAGACTACACCTTGATAGTGTGGAAGTGTACAAATGTGAGTATTTTCTTTTCCAGCTAACGTCTTGTATCTATGTTCTAGTGGTGTAGTGTCAGCCTAATATTTATTTTACTGGGTGTAAGAATTTCAGCCTTGTGAAGCCCCTTTTTTCTTGACTAAAACACTTACATTTGAAACTCTCCCAAAAATGTTTTCCATTCAGAGGAAATATATACAGACAAGAAATGTTGGCACAATTTTAATTTTTCCCATTTTAGTTTGGAAGAATCTGTGTCCTGTGCGGATTAATTAGTGTGCGTATGGTTTATATTGTGGGAGGCGCGGTGGCCTTAAGCGGTCTGCGTTTGAGCCATTGTGTTATGTCCTTTACTTAACTATCACATTGCCTCTCTACACTCAAGTGTATAAATGGGTATGGGCAAATTTAATGCTGTGGGTAACCCTGTGATGGACTAGCATCCAATCCAGGGGAGGGGGGTGGGATAGAAATACTCCTAGTCACTTCATGCCACTGAAACTGGGATAAGCACCGGCCTGACGGGCCACTTACCTCGTATATATGTATACAGACTTTACCTTACCTTATATAGTTTATATATTATTATTCAAACTCTGTTGATTTTAATTTACTGCCTTGTTACTTTTGCATAGCATCTCCTGAAGCCCAGAGACGGAATAGTCTAGAGAAGCAGTTGGAGAGACTTGACAATGACATGTCTTTACTGAGCAAGATCAGTATCTTGGCTGACACCTTAGCAATTTCACATATGGTAAATATTGGACTTTTGAAGATCATTGCTTTTATCTGATTTTAAAATAAGATTCTGTAAAATCAATTTTAGTAAAAAAAAGACTATTATAAGACTATTACAAATTACAAGGACCTGTAGAGTATTTTTATGTTGTTGTGAGGGGTTCAAACTGTTTTTATTTTGCCTTTCAGGCCCTAGATGGAGCTATTCGAGAACTGATGAATGAAGTCAATCGGCAGATTTCTGAGAAGCAAATCCCATTACAGCCTCCTACCTCCACCAAGTTAGAGCTGCATGTTACTCAGTCAGAGTAAGTAGGACAGAAAATATGTCTTTGATTTCTTGCTAAATCATATTATAATCATGTTTCAACAGCCTCATGGGTTTCATTAACATTTTCAGAAGGAGGGCAAGTGGTTTTCACAGGCGGCTAGACTTTTTGAACTGAACGCCTTTATAACAAAAACTTTCCTATGGTTGGTCAAACCAGGTGGGAAAAATAATCCTCTTAGCTGGTCAATTTTCCTGGTGCTGGGCCCTCAATGAAACCCCTGCAGCATGCATAGCAAGTGCTCACAACAGATATCTCAACTCCTCAATAGATCCCTCCCCATTTTGTACTTAGAAATTCCAAATCCTTTTATACCGGGTGTATTTCTTAGGATATGTATCTTGTTCTCTTCTGTGAATGTAGGTAACTCAACATACATTGTCTCTGTTTATAGGGAAGATGGCCCTGAAGAAAAAGATTTTCAGTTTTTGTTCTTGGAAACAGAAATTAAGAATTCCTGGGAAGCATACTTTGAAGATGCAAAACAAAAGCTTGGTAAGAATTGAATTTTGAGAAATTTGTTATCAATTGACTTACAATTTTTCTTTTTTGCTATTTAAACTTTGCTTTAATTCTTTTTTTTTTAGCCTATGCCAAAGACATATTTCCTCCTGAGTTTCAGTATTGTATTCCTATTAACAAGACAAGAAGTGGAATGCAGGTAACCATTGATATTCCCCATAGTATAAAAGGCCTTATGTATGATTATGTCACATGCTCATAATTCATCACCGAGCTTCGTTTGCAAGAAATTTTCTCAAGCCTCTTGCACCTTTGTGTTGTTTTCACAGGGGTGTTCTTTTCCTCTTTGCTGCTTTGGGAATTTGTCCTTGATAAAATTTGCAATTTGCAGTTTCAAACCAAGGCTTGGTGGTGAAATTTGCGTCTTAGATCACATCATGCATAAGGGTTATTTGGTTTTCTTTTGAAATATATTTTTTTGTGGTTTGCTGAATGTTTACCTTTAAAGTCTTTCTTGTTATTGTTTCTGAATTTTTTGGTTTGTTTGCTGTTGTTTTAGTTCACTTGTGCCTCACCCTGCCAAGTACCACACATGCTTGACAGAGGAAATCATTGCGGGTCAGGAGACGTTTGGGTTTGTAACAGTGATGGTTACGTTGGACAAGTGTGTATTCTCAGAATGGGAGCTCAGATTCAGGTGAGAGTTGAATTTTTTTCTGGTCTTAGTAAACAAGCAGCTTTCTTTACTCCCTCAATCCACCCCTAGTTCGTCAGGTACTGGGTAAAATGTTTGGTGGTGGCCTCATTGATCTTGTCAGATTGACCCCAGGCTGCAATGGATCTGGAAAATTCGCAGTTAATTGGTGCAATTACTTTTGTGCAATCACTTTGGGGGTTAGTGGAAGGTTCTCTGAAATGTTGACAGAAAGATTGAAGGACAGATTCTAAATCTTACAGATGGGAGGGTAGGCGGGAGGAGTGGCGGGGGAGGTGACTATGACCCCTTAGCCCTTCCACGAACTCAACCTATCGTGGAACCATCGAAGATCTCACAGATACAAAACTTACTGCTTTCCCCAAGGCCACTTATTAAATACTTATTTGTTCACAGTTAAAATTACGTTATTATCCTTTCATAAATGTTATGTTTTTAGGGAACATTAATTCATTAGTAAAAGGGCTGTGCTAGATTTCTGAGTAGAAAGGTTATCAAGAACTATCTTTCACCATTAAATTCAGAGGGTAATTTTACATTGAATTCTTGCAAAGTCTCCCAGCGCATGGTTGCAAGGGTATTGTAGATGAAGTTTCATTCATGTAGTAATCTTAAACTAATTCTAAGCTTACCAATTTCGTTTTGTTCTTTTTTTTTTTCAGCCGTTTGGTTCCATAACAGTGTGTATGTCTCGAATCCTCTGCATTTCACCTGTTCCTGGAACGAAATTCAGCGGTTTGGAAGCACTCCAGTCCGAAAACGAAACCAAATCCGACACTCAGTCCATCTCTCTGGGAAGTGAGAAGAGCAGTAAAGGAAACACAACGCCCAAAATTTCACGTTCAGGTTATGCCAGCGACGAAGATGTCACCGGTCCACAAAACATCATGGCGTTTGATAGCAGTTCCGAAGACGAGGAGGGACTGGGTCAAGAGAGTTTTCTTGGCGGGAAATTCACCGACGGAAGCTCGCCGTTCGACGTCGACGGCCGACTCAGTCCCGAAGGCAGTAGTTTGGGAACTACGGGAAGTGCCGACGGCTTGGACAGTAGTCAAGACGAAAATGTGTTTGAGTTCGAGGAAAATGACTCCAGTTGTGACGAGATGAAAGCTAAAGGATCCCGTAAACACTCGAAGCGGAGAATGGGGTCTTCTCCCAGAGCCAGCCAAGATCTCAAAGACAGCCTGTCGGATATTGTGAATTTTGACACCGATGAACCTTGTACTGTCTGGCTGGGAACAGAGGACGGATGGTATGTTCTTGTCTTCTTAACTAGACTTTTTGCGTGACATTAACGTGCGTGATGGATGGATTCACGCGTGTCACGCAACCAGCGTTTATATGGTTAGATTTCTCCTCGTCTTGGACAATCAGAAACAATGTATAGGTCCAATCATATTAACTAGTCAAGTGTTGATAAAATATTAATTTCCATTTTTAATTCGACTAAACTTTTGCATTTTGCTTTTTCAGTATTTTCGTGTATCCAGCAAAGGAAGCGCAAAACAAGAAATCAAAGTTAAAGCTTCAGCATTCTGGATCCATCCAGTGTATATTGTAAGTATCGCCTGGTTTGCCAGTCAATAACCATACGCCATTGCGTTGTGTACATAGTTAATTTGTTGAATATCTGTTTCAGGTATGTTGATAATCAAGTCTTCATTTCACTATCAACGGGTCACTTGTACATTTACAGAAGACCGCCAGGTGAGACTTAAAGTATTTGACAATTTTTTTTTGTAACAGTTAGACCATGATGTCTGAACAGTGACCACAGACGGAAATAACCCGATTTATAATTAATCAAATATTTTCGCTCATCAAAATGTTTTGTGGACTCGCTCGGCTGCGCCTCGTGAGTCCACAACATTTTGACTACTGTGATGACGCGTATCGTTGTCGATAAAAGTACAGACCACGCTAAACCACATTCGATTTGTCAAATCTGTTCCTCGAAGCTCACAGTTTTCTCCGAGCTACGTCCTCGGAAAACTGTTCGCTTCTCGAATGTCCGCGGACAAATATCCGTGCATATTTTCGCGTCAAATGACATTAACGTGCGTGACATTGTTTATGTATAAACTGAAGTAAAAACTTGCCGCAGGTGCCAATCGCGCGAAAACTGTTAACGGTGCTAAGCGCGGGAAAACGTGAAACAAGTACCAAGCGCGGGAAAATATTTACCGGGGTTCAACCGGTGGTAAGCGCGGCTGATGAAGCGCAGGAAAACTCGCTAACTCGTATTTAACTGATGCTAAGCGCTGGGAAATATGAACCCTGTTCCAAAGCGCGGGTAAACGCGTGTAAAACAAGTCATGATTGGCTGAACACAAGGTATGTGTGTCCTGATTGGGTGAAGAACACTTAATGAGTATGAATTTTTGTTGTTTTCCTGTGGCTTAGTTGTAAGACCATTTTGTACCGAACACTGGTAGAATCATCTAAATTTGCGCCACCTAGGCGTTTCATTTGCAGTTTGCGCAGGTTTTAAAACAAGCTTCAACCAGTCTGCCACCCAGCTGGATGGTTGTACCATGTGACCAAACCAATGTAGTGCAATGCATACTTTAACCTGCACTGACGCATTTCATTTTGTAATCAGGTTGCGCCTGGGAAATAGGCAATCCCGTAATGCTTCACATCGGAGAGTCGGCAGCAGTCTCCTGCATGACAGCTATTCACGGTCGATTGTGGTGTGGCCTGGGCTGTAATGCTGTCATCGTCAACACAACTACTTTAGCAGTCGAGGTGAGACTGTCATTTCAAAGTTTTCTGTATTGTTTGAAAAGCGATGGTTAATTCTGAAGGGAAGGTGAAGCTGATTTTGTAATGCGCATATTTTTTCTTTTCTCTCAGACGTCGTTCAGCTGTAGTTTGGACAAAGACCATGCTGTGTACCGCATGGCTAGTTCTGGAATGGGAGTGTGGGTTACGCTGCAGAGCTCTTCTGCGGTGAGATTGTTTCACGCTACGCGGTACGAGTGCTTGGCAGATGTTGACGTGGCCCCACCCGTGCACAAAATGCTTCAAGGTAAGACTGCTGGCTTATTTTGTAGGTATGCAATGCGTCCAGAGTATTTGCGACGCGTGCACCGTTGAATCTTTGATAAAGGTAATATTGTGTTGTTCCAGATTGTTCTTCAAAATGTTATCCCTAATTTAACCGTGCTTTAGGGGAAGAGAGGTAACTGTAAATGAAATACCGACATATGTAGTTCTAAAGCTTGTGTATGTTGTTCTTGTTAGGTTCTGATGCGATCATCCGTCAACACAAAGCAGCCTGTCTGCGCGTCACAGCTCTGCTTGCTTGCAAGGACCTCCTCTGGATTGGCACTAGCGCAGGCGTAGTTTTAACATTACCGCTGCCAACAATCACCGCCAGCACTGCTTCTCTTCGTAACTGCCCCTCGGCAACAGCCTCCTTTCACGGGCATACGGGACATGTGCGTTTTCTCACTGCTGTCGAGGTCCCAAGAGAAGGAACACAAGACCACACCAACGATAAAGGGTCCAGCACCACAATAAGCACCACTCTAAGTACGTCCCCTTCGACTCCGAATGCACCTCATACGCCGGGCTCTTCCGCGGCAAGGGACGTATTGATCATCAGCGGCGGAGATGGCTACGAGGACTTCAGAGCAAGCTCCGCCAGCGAATCCGCTGGACGAGATGACAGCACTAATCATCTCCTTATTTGGCGTGTATGATACTTGAAGCGGAAACAGTCATGCTAAAATCCTTTCGCCTGACAGGATGTTGCCTAGCAACGTGACGTATCCAGAGAACTATAAGCAACAGACGCATGACTTTCGGATTCCTCGTGATTGGCCAATTAGAAACGGAGCACTTCGGATTCTCCACAAGTATTTGCCGAAAGTGGCGTCGCATCCGACCCAGTATGTCGATGGAACAAGACCCGAATTCTAAGTTGTAACAATTGACTCTCCAAACGATTAAGTAATAATTAAGAGTTAATTGTAAGAAGTTGTAATCAATAGAAAGCAAATAGTTTGTCCACTTTTTAGGAGATTTATCATATTCAAATGCGTTAGATTTTTCACGTTGTGGCTTAATCTTGAGTTAATGTCGGGTCAACATGTTCCCTTGAAAAATAGGAGTTATTATAACGAAGGAAGACAGAAGAGTAAAGTTCGGTTCATTCTCCAAAAAGGTGACTTGCATAAGCATTTGAAGTAAATATTAGAACGTGGAAAAAGAGAGGTATTTTTTAAAGTCAGTTAATATTTTTGTGAAATTGTACATAGCTCATGATTGACCAAGTGGTGTTTGTTGGACAAAAACAAAAAAGTCAAACGTTCGGATAGAGTAGAACCACAGTAGTTTTATTAAAAGCTGATCATGTACATGCAAATTTGAGCTTATTTTCCTAACAGGAAAAAAATATGTAGAGGTATTTAGACACCGCTGTAAATAAAGATCTTAGAGCAAAAGGAGCGACTTAAGTTGTGTGAATGATTAAAATTATTTTTAGCTTACAAAGGTTTGCTATACTACTGACTGTCTAGAACCTAAAGCCAGACGAAATCGTAAATTATTGACGTTGACCCAATCTATCTCGTACTCAGGCCATTTTCTAGTGGCCTTTTGCCTCTGTGTCATAACGAGTATTCACGCGAAATAATTCGTATGAAAATGTGTTTTCCCCCCACGTTCATCTTCGTGCTAATCATTTAACATGAACAGTTTTGCACGAAGTCTCGCTTTAAAACAACAGCTCGGAATTCATTGGTCTATCCCCTTGCGCCTCCCCTTTCGACATTCACGTGACAGAACATGACGCGCGTGTCGTTGAACGCACGGTTGCGGTGTATTAATTGCTAGCAACACGGCAAACAGTATGTTTTTCCATTTTGACCATGATTATGTCCTCAAAGTGGTATTCTTAAGGAAAGAAAACTCAATGGCACCCTATGGGGCCGTGCCAATCTTGAAGCTCGTAATGATAGGCTCACTTTCCGTCGCTCTCTCCCGTCCCGTCCCCGAAGGTCTCCCCGAGAAGCACGGGCTCCTTTCCCTAGCAGCGGCCGTTTGTAGCTGCAGTTTATGCTTTCATCTTTTACAGTTTACTTCTTGTTTTCACAATAAAATTAAGTATCTCGAGCTCGTTGCAGTCTTTCTTTTTATGTTCCTTAAAAATGAACTCGAGCGCGTTTCTTGAATTTTTCTCGAGCTGATCTATCCAGCCTTCCTCTTAATGACTTGTGTCAATTTACCTCCAAACGCTAGAAACTTACAATATGTTTAGAGTAAAAAGTAACAAAACCGTGAATTTTTTACTCATCACAAAGAACGTCGAACGACATGACGTCCAACGCCAGAAACCAGTGAGCAGTTTGTTTCGTCACGCCACGCGTGTCTGCACTCAGGCAAAACGCCATGCATGCGTTATCTTTGTGTTATTGTTGAGCGACCTCCTGTTGCTCATATTTTTGCTTGGTACGCTAAATATTGTTAGTCTTTTATGCTAGGTTTAATCTGTATTTCATGGTGGAGATGCAGAAGACGAGCGAGAATATTCTCGATATATGCGTAGCGCGACGTAAAAGTTTCGAAAAGGTCATTTAATTGAATTTCATGTCACGCAATCTTGTGTGAGGCCATAGAGTAAAACCCACAGGGGAAACGCAAAAAAGATGGAGACCCCAGCACACCTGGAGGCGCACAAGAACGATATAGTTGTAAGAGAGACGGCTCTAGTGGCGGGACGTGAAACAGACTGCTCAAAACAGGGTTAGGTGGCGGGCGCTAGTGGACAACCTGAAGCAGATTGATGAATCTTGTGTGACAAGCCAACCAATAAAGTGTGGTAAACAAACAAGCCAACAAACAACAAACATCAACATTAAAAGCTCCTTTAATGAGCAATATGATATGCATTCAAGTAAACAAGAACGACCAATCTACCATAAATACTATCATCAGTGCGGTCTAAACTCAGGCTACTCCTACACTGCCAGCAGTCGGATGCAATTAAGAGACAAGTGGCGTCATTATTTTAACAATTATTGTTAGATTAACAACGGATCAATGAAGCGATCTATAAAGGCTCCAAAACCAAATCCAACAAGTAGCATTTTGCCTTCAGCATTAAGACCTTTTCCTAAACATACACTGAAGTTTTCAACTCTGCATTTCACAAAAATGTTATCTTCCGTATGAAAATGTGCTCAATCTCTTACTTTCAAAAGCCATATCTTGATCAAGTCCTGCATGTAAAAGAACCAAACCTTTAAAAACTTGATTGCTGGATAAACTTGATTATCAAATTCAATGCGAGTATTCACAAATCACTTCTGTAAAAGAAGTTTGTCTACGGAAGCTTCTGACCACGTGCAAACCGCGTGACAACCATATAAGACCCACGTGACTTTACCTTAAGACCCGCGTGACCTCTCTAAATTATCGTATGTACAAATCTACTGCAATAAATTACGCCCTACATGAACTCGCCTCTAACACAATACTACAAACCACAAGACGAACATGCACTGGTTTTGTAAGGTATACTATTTAATTCATAATTTCACACGTGTTTCTCTTTCACTCAGAAGGGAAGATTCCAAGTAGCCAACGGATTCTGAAATAGTCTGTTAACAGGCGCCTATTTTTTCTTGCGAGTTACTTTCTTTTTTGAGCGCGAACGCGCGAGAACGGCCGCGAAGAGGGCGCAAATTTTGTCATTCCCCTGGGCCACCCCCTTGAATTCGGGCTTTTTTTAAAAATTACCTGCGGCTAATACTTCTGCTAAATGCGATCTTCACGAACTCAAGACAAAATAGAGTGTCTGGGACAGACTAAATGTGAAATAGAGACGGTAAATTAGAATAAATACTTCACGTCCGATCAGAATTTTTTTACGGCACTGAATATCGGTTAGATCCGGGAAGAGATTCTCCTTTGGAAACCGTGTGAAATTACGACTGCCGGCTATTACTATACTCTGAAGCATTTCTTGAAAGCTATTAACTCGAAAACAGGTCAACGAACGAAATTTCTCCAATGTGGAAGCCAATTAACAATATATGCTTGAATAGTGGACGGAAAACAGACAGGCAAATAAATTAAATCTATATTTTGACTATGTCGATTTTTACTCAGTACTTTATGCCAAGCTCTCTTAACAGAAGACGACTGCATCCGTGAGAACTAAACGTTTGTATGTTCGTTGAACACAGGGGGAATTCCTTCACGATCGCGGTCCTATGAAGAAACAAAGACCAAACTTCAATTTCTCCTTACGGAATCACGTGATCAAGCAAACAGAGATAAGAATAAGGAAAACCATCAACTAGGGTATCGTCCTGATGGGGCTCTTAATTCTCTAAACTGACACTGAAGGAAAATTATGAAAATCAGTAAGAGGAATTGAAATTTTGAGAAAAGAAAAAAAAAATACTTACATGCATCCTGGCAGAGCCAGCAGAGGCCTGGGAAGCTCGTGACGGGGATCCGCGGCTGGATTTAGCCGTGGCAGCCCGGGAACCACTGGGGCTGCCCTCGCGGTTCATGGATGCCTCGCTGTCCCAGCGCTCCAACTCCTCTCGCACCAGTCTTTCCATCTGATCTCGTTTCAGATCCCGCTCGCTGCGCTCACTTCGGTCACTCTGAGGAGGGAAAAAAGAAAGTCTTACATCACCCGGAAAAAACCGTGGCGTGAAAATGCGTTACGTTTCGTGACTGTTATTCTTGCTGTCTACTTACATCAGCGATGGAGTCGAGCAGTCTAGCCATAGTCTCGCGTCGTTTCAGCTTGGCCTTCTCCATGGCCTCAAGTTTGACAAGGACCGCGTCAATCTTGGACACAATGCTACCGATGGAGTGTTCCATGCGATCCACGCGGCGGCTGAGACTAAAACACAAACCACAGATAACATGATGAAGGTTCTGTTTTACTTTTATTAAGTGAAAAGTTCCTTAAATTTGTTACTGCAAGGTGTCTAAGATACGTGCCCCAGTTGATCTCTTTGCAAATGCTCTTAGCTTTTCACGTAAGAGGTGCCACTTCATGTAATTTGTGGCTGCATGAAGTTTAGCCTTGTTGGTCAGAGACGTCTTTGATTTCCAATGAAACTCTGATTACGCCCAAGGTTGAGCTTGAAAGGGAGAGGTGGTGTAGTTTAACTTCAATAAATGGTTTTATTTTAAAAAATGTAGTGGTATGTACTGTGTGGTTACAAATCGATAACAACGCTACGCCACAAATGAAGATATCATTTTTATCCAAACGTGTGATGTCATTATTGATATCATTTTTTGACCCTTGAACTGTACTTAAATCTGTTGGCGTATGATCGAAACATCTTCGGATCTTGCTCGGAAGTCTTCGGTAATCTTCGGCCACCTTCGAAAAATCGTCGGTAATCTTCGGAAAAGTTGGGGAATAGTTCGTAAATATTCGCGTAGCCTTTGGACAACTTAACGAAAGCGGCCACGTACTATCGCCTACAACTTACACGTTGAATTCTTCATACGAGACTCCTCCCCCACCAGCATTGGATCGAGCCATAGCTGAGCCGGCTCGCGCACTCAGTCCGCCGGTGGAACCCTCGTCATCGTCACTATCATCACTGCTAACATTGCTGGCGCTCTTGGGACGTCCACTCTTTGTTTCTTTGGCTCGTTCCATCTCCTCGATTTCGTCGTTCAGTTCAGCCTACATGATGCAAGCATAAGATGATAGCGAGTTCGAATGTGGAAGATCAGCGCTACTATTTTTACTTGAAATTCTAACAAATGCTCAACTGCACAACTGAATAATTATTTCTATGTCTGACAGTTTTAAAAATCTTGCAAGACAGTATCAAAGGATGACACTCAAAACAACAGCCAAGTGCTCGAATTTAGCCCAAGATTGATTAGAAATCTGACCTTCTGTCCTTCCAGATCTTCTTGCATCTTTCTCTGTTCTTCCTCGTCCAAGATTCTGTCGCCATCTAAGTCGTACTTGGCAAAGACCGCTTCGATTTCTGCATCAGCATGGCCACGGCTAAACAAAAACGACACAACCGTATGAGTCGTACAACACTTCCTGTCTACAGATAAATTCTCTTAACTGGTCGCGATAAGTTTCTTACAATACAAGCCGGGAGAATTTATCAAAAGATCAAGGAAATTTCTTTTAACTGAGCAAGCTCTTGTTTCTCGGGACTTACACGCTGGTATTGCCAGTTTGAGGATGAAGTTTAATCACAGAGACCCTTGCCACACCCATTCGCGAATCGTCTTTGGCCTCCACTCACGCGGCGATGATCGCTCAAATTTTGTAACAAAATGTTTAATTCTAATACCGCATTTGATACATATAGCTTCGATCACGCCGGGGATAATAATTTATTAGACCGCATACAGATGCGAAAACAGTCACTTAGCAGCATAAAATTCAGAAATTTAACCCAACCTTTAACAATTTTCCACTCTTACTTTGCGCACAAAAAAAATTCTAAACCGACTCACCGGCTCAAAGTTGAACCACTATTTGTTTTGTTTAGAAATTCACACCGAGCAACACGCAGGTAAAAAGTTTTAAAGTCGAGCACCGTTGCATCAGCTGCACCACATGTTTTGCTTCATTTGCAGAGGGTTTCAATGGAATTTTCTCGAGCCATCACACCGAATAAAAGTAACAGGTCTATCCACAAACCTTAACGTAAAATACAACTGTAAAAATTGAGGAATTTTAAAAGGATTTCAATCGAATCGGGATGCGAAAAGTTTGCATTGTCGTATAGAAATCGACAGAAAGATCAGTCGCTTGTTGAATGGAATTTCAGGTCTCGTCCACACGTGTCCGGATATTTTTGAATCCGCAACTTTTTCTTTCCGGAACGGCTTCCGTCCCCACGCATCCGGCGAATTCAGTCGGCAGCAAATCCGGATATTTTTCCCCCGTGTGAACGGGGAAATTTTTGAATCCGGAAAGAAAAAGTTGCGGATTCAAAAATATCCGGACACGTGTGGACGGGGCCTCAAATTGTTACTGTGTATTTTTATCGTCCAGAATTAAGTGGAAGGAACAGTTAAGGGTTGCACGCGTATCAGTTAACTGAATTTAACATATCACTGATAAACTTAAATAGGTATTCGTGATACGGGTGGTAAAACCTGCGAAGGTTGCTACGAAAATAACCCACGTATATTTGCTTATTATTTATTAAGAGGGACACTTACTTGGATGTTTGAAAGCAATATTTAAATATGCATGCGCAATTGTATAACTTCAACATGAATTATTAGCCCAAGGCTGAACCTTGGAAAAAGGGTTGAATAAAAAGGAGAGGCCTTAAAAGAATTTTTTTTGGTTCGAGTTAATTCCTCGGTGTAGAGAAGCGCAACATATGAACAGTACTTACGATTTTAAGTTCGCTCGCCATTCTTCGAAGTCAAGCTTGTTGTCTTGGTTTACGTCGGCAGACTTCAGCGCCTTTTGGATGTCGAGGATCTTCTCACGTTTGAAGGACAGTTTATCCAACATCTTTTGGTATCCCTACAAAGCGAATCAGAACGCCGACATCACCGCTAACGTTTCGCTCGCAAATGGAAGCCCTTACAGAGCTTTTAGGTAAACATGGTTCATCAAAGAACCCAATGAAATTTCTAGCGCGCCAAATGGTTTACGATTCTAGACTTGCATAATTTTAGACAAAAACAGGGCCACCAGCCCGTTGAAAGGTTCTTAATGGCGACAGACCTGGTGTGTTTGGGGCGGAGACAAATTTCACGGCCAATAACAGACCAGTAACGTTTACCGTTTTCTTGGCAAAGCCAATAAAAAGATGACCTATTCTGCGGTTGCTAGGCGACAATTAACAGCTGAATGCGCGGCAGGAAAACTGGCATAAAAAATAATCTTGGCTACAGAAAATCAAACTTTTAAGACACCTGTTCTTTTTTATTCCTTGCTTTTAATTTCTTCGAATGTTTCACCACGTGCTGAGAATAGCGATTGTAAAATTACTTTTGTTTCAGACTTAATGGCGCAATTTACATGTTAGACGAATTCCAGGGTTCATAAATAACAACAGAATTTCCCATTTTCGAGAATTTCCCCTAGCTATAATTACGAACGTGAAAGAAAATATAAACTACTTTATTGATGTTTCAGCACAGCAATTATTGAAATACCTTACGGCGACCAAAAGACAAAGGAGCCGAAAGCACAATAAGTAGGTGCCATAAATTCTCTTTTAAAATGCAGAATTCGACAGGAAATTAGACAAGTTTATTTATTATTAACAAAAAACTGTCTACGGACTCTCATCAACGGGAAACATTACAAACACGTTAATTACTATTTGACACGAAACCTCCTTCTTGCCAATTTATACCGCAAGCTTTCTGCTCTGCAGGCTAAAACGACAAAATTTGTTCTTTAAAGTTTCGTTCTGCAGCAAAGTTTTATCGCAAGTCTTCCATTTACATTTGTAAGATGCAACCCAAAGAGGTTCTTTAATTAACATACCCTGACTCGCTTTCACCGGCTACGTTTTTAAGTAAGATTTTAAAGTCGGGAGTACGAAGACACTTTTGCAACGATAGATCAAGCACTCAAAACAGTCCCTAAATTCCAGATATAGCTTTTCAACTTACAAGGTGAAGCTTTTATAAAATTCACCCATGGAATTGAATCAAATTCCACGTAAACCCCCTGGTTCAGTTGAAAGTTTACGGGGCGAATTCCTATTTTGATTACGTAACCGTTGCACGGCAAAAATGAAAACTTTCGACTAAATTTTCTAGAGCTTCCTTCGGTACACATCCGCACAAATTGACAAAGCGCTTGCAACTATTTTGCTTTACTTAGGGCTGGTTTTTTTTGGATAATTTTTATAAGACCAGTGCTTACGAAGCGTCAATAAACCTACATTTGCAAAACTTATAGGGCAGTGCATTTTACTCCCTTAACTTTTTCTTTTTGCCTTTAAAATTATATTCACGTGTAAAAATTAAACAACCTTGGTGTCATTTTGGTAGACAAATGTAAGTGATAACATTTGCGAAGATGCAGAGTTAACAGCGCGATTTTTCATTTGACGACAACGCAACTTTTGACTGAGTAAAAGGAGATCAGTCACGGTATTTTGAGTGATTTTGGCCATGAACAGAATTGCTTTAATTCGAAGGAAACCTGAAAATAATCGTTTATTGAGAGAGCAAAACACCAAAAGATAATAATAAACCGTAAAGGAAAAAGGATGGTTAAGGATGGAGAAGATTGACACGGATTACAAACGAAGAACTTGAAAAATTTAAGGTGGCCGAACACAGTTTTCGCGCGCGCTTTTGCTGATGCAATTCAGCGCGCGCGCAAGGATTGCAAAAAATAAACATGCCGTCAAGAGAGCGATCATTCTATTTACTCAACACCCGCAGTATCTGTGCTATTTTTCTCTATAATTGAACGCAGTGCATTGATGGCTTTCGTCATTTATTACAAAGATATGTTAGAAAAGGTAACGATGCAAAGAACCCAGCAATTCTCAACTTTTTTTTGTTACCGAAAAGAACCCAGTTAAATGCAGCGCATGCGCAGTAAGTCAAAAAATTGCGATTTGATGAAAAATTGCACTCTCGGAAGTACGCCTATTTCTCGAGAACCACTCACTAGAATTTCACGAAATTTGGCACGAAAATACTCTAGGAAATAAGTTATTGGAGTATTGAAGATAATTGAACTTTAATAAAGGAAATTCTAGATATTCCAGTGAACCTTCAACAAGGGATAATTAAAGATCTCTCTGTTAAATTATTAGCAAAATGGTGTTAACTTGTGAGAATCGTTACAAGCTTGTTGCTTGCAAATTATACAGAAAATCTAATGACTAGATTTTCTGCAAATAAAACAAAACCAATTTTAAAGGCCTGTTCATCTTTATTCATGTTGCCATGGCAACGGCACAAATGTCAGCTTAACCATCAAAAAACCAAAGTTTGTGTTGTTAACTTGCTTGCTGCCATTTTTGGCGACCTAGAGATCAAGGGTTTTAGAGAAATAGGTGAATGAAATACAGGTATCAACAACTGTGTTCAGCCACCTTAAGCTAAACTTTACAAGATGTGCAAACCATTATGAAGCTCCTTTAAGTCTCAAAGTATTAAGTGCTCTAACCACTTGCATTACGTTTCTTTCAAAATTAACATCGATAACTTTCTGGTACATCAAAAGAAAGGCCTCCTTGATCAATTTCTTAATTCGTTTTACCTGTCCGCACCTGACAGCCAATTGCTAGTAGGAAGAAATACAATGTGGATCACTCTGGAGTTCACCTACCTTCTTGAAGTAGTCACCAATCTCAAACTCGCTCTTCTGGGTGGCGATGTTGGATTTGACTTCAGCGTACGTGTCGTTAATGATGGCCAAGAACATATTAAGCAGGACAAAGAACACGAAGAAGACATAGGTGATGAAGAAGATTGGACCAAGGACACGGTTGGCAGCCTCCAGAGCATGGAAGTCGAAATCACCCAGGATAATACGGAAAAGTGTAAAGCTACAAGGAAAAATTAAAAAAAAAAAAGTGCACATGAATTCCAAGATCAGATCGAAACGCCAAAAAATCGAAAGAAATGAATTAGACTTGAATGCAAGGCGTTTATGCCTGCGATGTGCAATGCTTTGCGTGGTTCAGTAAACACGCGCGCGTGGTCTACACGCGTGAGGTCTATAAGTACGCGCGTGGAATCAGTGAGATCCGCGCGACGAGAGCGAGTCATGAACCTATAACACAGTGAGAATTACCAAAGCCGTCCAGAGCCTAGTTGGCTATTCTTTGCAAGGTTTCTCACAAGTATTACACTCGTACAGGTTTTTAGTGTTCAGATTTGAGCGCGCCTGTACGTGCGTGGAAATCGAGTTCTGCTTGCACTCGCGTGAACGGCCACGCCCGTATTTGAGGGGATGTTAGTAGAACCCTTCACATCCAAGTCTGATACTTACATGGCGTCCTCGAACGTGCTGAAGTCGCGCACCTGAGTGCCAAACACAAGGTAACCCAGCTGCGCGTACGCGAGAAAGATGATGAAGAACATGACTGCAAAACCACCAACGTCTTTGGCACACTACGAAAGAGAAAGAAAACAAACTTTTAGGGTATTGAGCCGAAAAAAATATGAGAGGAGATAATGTGTTGTTTTAGAATTGGTACTTCTTAGGAGTGAAAAAAATTTCAAGCCACGCCCACAAAAAACAGGATCTTGGTACCTCTTAGGGATTCTTTTCAAAATTTCTGACGAGCACCCCCGGTCCTTTTTATATGGGAGTCCCCCCCCCCCCCCACGGGGCTCGCAGTCTCAAAACAGTCTGTCTGCCTGTGTTCACTCAAGGGGGAATTTTCTTCAGTAAGGCTAGCCCTAAATCATATGGACAACGTTCATTTAAAGTTGTCTTAATATGCGACTGTTAACTACATGAAAGTCCAAAGTTAATCAATACCTTGGATGTTCAATTTACCAAATGATAATAATAATTTAATGATAATTATTTTTTTAAAAAAGAAAAAATGTTACTCTACATTGTTGAGAGTGGCTGACAACTGGGTCATGGTCTTGTTGAAGCTGATGTACTTGAACACCTATGGAGAAGATAAACAGCTACATTAAATAGAGTTAAACCCATAACATGGCAACGACAGCAAAGCGATAAACTTTCCATAAGATCGATTTCTGTATCCCGACCAAGAAAAAACCAATCAAGACGCTCGAATTTACCCCGAGACCACCTTGCCACATAATAATGAAAGATGCTTTTTTTCTCAAAATCATCCCCCCTCAAAAGTCGAATGGTCCAACCCTAACAAGAGGCTATGTAGTCGGCTACAAGCGCGGAAAATTTACCTCACAAAAAGCGCGGGAACTTTACCTCACAACAAGCGCGGGAACTTTAACTCACAACAAGCGCGGGAAATTTACTCCACAAAAAGCGCGGGAAACTTCGGACACGTGAGCAAACTTACTTTTAGTTTGTCGCATCTGATTTAGATGGAAACAAAATTAATATATGTCTCTTCATTGTAGAAAAAGAAACAAATATTTTTACAACCACTAGTAGAAACCACCTTATAGACAGAATAAACGTACGAGTTGTTGTTTTACCTTGATCCAGGCGAAAAATACGGCCACCGCCACCATGTTGTTGAACTGGGTCTGCCAGAATCCCAGAGAGTCGAAGTTTGCGTATTGCGTGTTGTCTGCCAAAAGCCCCTTGAGCAAGTGGTCCACCGCAAAGGTACGATAGAGGTTGAAGGCTATCGCCACATAGCCCAGGAAAATGACAATAATGTCGAGAACATTCCAGAAACTCTTGAAGTACTTCAGCTTGTGTTTCTTAATCTCCAGGATCTCTTCGATGGTGTAGTAGATAATGAAAAGGATGAAGATGCCCTCGCAGGCCATGACGAAGTGGTCGAAGGCGGTGACGTAACGAATCAGCTTGACCGTGCGGAAGGTGAAGGACGGAATACAGCCGCCTGTAGCTGGGTATTCAAACACCAGTCTGGAAAAACACAACAGGAACAAATATTAGACTTGGATTGAGCACATTTAATTGTGATTTACTTTAGTTAACTTCCAAGAGTCGGCTGTCAGTCTTGTTAAGTGGTAACTAAAGGAGAAAACAGTACGTTTTCAGCAGTACAGTACAAGAGCATGTTCAGGCAAGATGTGGCTTCCATTGCACAGTTTACTGGCCACTCTGGTTCACTTTGGCCAGCTTTACTGAATCATCTCCCTCCGTATTCTGGTCCATGGTCAACTTCACAAATTCTTATCTGAGTCATTGGAATCCTTCCCCCTGAGTTAAAGCTGCAAAGGGGACCTCCATCCTATGAACTTCCCCCATTTTATTCAGTGTGGCGATGTCTAAAGAGGAGGCAGTGTGACCAAGTGGTTAGGGTGCCAGACTTGAAATCCGGAGGGCGCAGGTTCAAGTCCTGCTCTGACCACTAAGCTGGAGTTGTTTATCGGTAGACCCTAGTTCAACTCCTCAGTCATGCTTGTAAATAGCCAACTGGTCTGTCTCCTGCCAGTTGGGATTTTTAAGTCTATTATGTTTAGTTGATATAAACCACAAGAATCTAGACTTGAAACACACATGCCAAGATCTGACTTACCTGATTATACAGAACAAGTTGATGTTGGCATTGTAAACTGTGAAGTCGATGAATACAACCCTTGTTCCACGGTCTAACCACAAGTTTTGCTGAAAAAGAATTTCAACAATATTTAATACTGTTTTTCAAGGAAGTTGTACAGTAAAAAACCTGTGTATAAGAACCTGGATTTTAAGAGCTTGTTAGGCTGAGATTCTCCAGTTAGATCTGTCATTCATTTATATATATAAACCTGTTAAAACTAACTTGGAAAAATCCAGGTTCTTATATGTGGGTTTTCACTGTATTTCATTATTGGTAAGCCAAGCAACCTGACTGCCTGCCTTAGAAGAAACTGCCTGAGAGAAGTGTCTGTTTTAGAGAAGTGGCTGTTCTTGAGGTCTCTACATTAGTGACTGTCTGGATTAGCAACTGTTTGGATTCGTGACTGTCTGGATCAGAGATGTGTACAGCTATGTCTCACTTTAAGAGATGTCTGTTAAGGAAGATACCTATAGGAAAGTCCCCCACCTTACATTTTCTGCTTTTGGGGTGGTGTCTGTTTGAACAAGGTGACTTTAGATAGGTGACTGCCACATTTTCAAAGGAGGCAGGATTGTACTGCATTTAGACCAATCTGAAGCTATTTCTTAGCTATATCTGTCACTGACTGGGCTGTATTATATGGATTGGTGACCAAGCAGGTGGTCAAGATGGCTGGATATTGAACAAGTTCTCTCTTTTGTTGCGTGTTTTCTTTTTTAAGGACTGAGATGAGTCGAGGTCCATGAACGTGCAAATATCTAGCCATCTTGCCACCTGGACCAAACAAGCTTGGTCAACAAAGGATGTATCATATGGAAAAAGAGCACTATTATCATCTGGGACACAGCAGGTTATCCTGGGTAGGAAAGATACTGCCATCTTGCCTGCTAGGGTAGCCAATGACAGTCTAGGATTTGGTTCATCTTGCCTGCTCATGGAGCAAGCCATACTGACCTTCAACTCATCAATCAATTTCTTTGTTTCCTCCTTTTTGGGTTCTAGAAGCATTGTAAACCCACCGCCACCATATGATGTAATTCTTCCCCAGTGTGACCGGCCATCAAGCTCCTTCTCTGTCTTGAAAGTCCAGCTGTGGTAGAAAACAATGGATTTTACTTCAAAGTTTGTGAAAAGAGAAATTCACATTCAAAAGCCAAGTGCCATAAATAGATGACAGCTTCTTTCTATGACTTTATTGCTAGGTAATAAATACTTCTACTAACTGAGTTTGAGGTCTGTACTGTAAGTTACAGACTGAGTTTTTTTCCCCTTCAATTTATGGCCTAAGTGCCAAACATGCAGGCCATAAATTGAAGGGGAAAAAAAATGAGGATCTGTAACTTACAGTATGGACCAAGAAGATAAGGTTAGTACAATATTAATTTTATTACATCTCTACTGCATGCCTGATGATTTCAGGAATGATTTCTATTCACATGGAATGGATTTTCACTCACGCAGTGCCATTTTTTAAGCCAAATGGATCCTCATCTTGAGCGCCTGGAGAGTAAGGTGCATAGCATTCATGGATGACGCTCTTGAAATCATCATGTACACTGAAATAAAGAACATTAACACAATTAAAATCACTGCCCTTGCTGGTATTTGTAATGCAAAAGTGCTATGCTTTTATTTAAAAAATTGAAAACATGCTCCATGTTTCTATCAAGCTACAGACACACCAGTGCAAGTTTGGGAGAACAAGGAAATTTTGCGGGAACATGAGCCAACAGGAAAGTGTTTCCACAGCTTTTTCAAGTTCTCCCAAACTCCCACGAGTGTCCACAACAAAAAAAAAAGAGAAAAAAACTTGCTTTGATCATCAAAATGTAAATTCTCTTTGCTCATGCTATCATTATGTCAACAGCTCATGCTAGTTCTGTCTTTCTATCGAGCGTTCTATCACAAATGCCACATTCTGATTGGCTATGCTACTCACTATCTATTCTGTGATAGATAGTCAGTAGCGTAGCAGTGTGCCCTTGTTAACAAAATGACGGCCTCTTCTTGGTGTTTTCGAAGTGTCTGTGAAGAGGATTTAGATAAAGTTTTGAATGACTAGTAGATTTATACTAAAACAATTAGATTATTCGCTCTCGATTTCTATGCCTGATAGAAATCTCAAGCTCATAATCTAATTGTTTAGTAGAAACATGATTTTAAACCAATCGGTGCATTTGTTTCTCCAGGTTATTTTCTAATTCAGATTTATGGAACCTGTACAACCTTTTATGTACTGCAAAGGTACTGAGGGGAAAACGGTATCAACATTCACTTACACACAGGAATTATTCTTGACTCGTAGCTGTCTGAAGCGTGGTCGCCCAAGGATTTTGTTTTCAAAATAGATGTAGCCAAGATCCTCTTTCGATACATTCTGGTCATTGTAGTATTGTTCCCAGTACAAGCCGTCAGACAATGGACCAGTCGTGTACTGTAGAAATCGGCAAAAAAAAAAGAACAGCTCATTGACCATAGGTGCAACTGAACTGGAAATTCAAAGACTGTAATAAAATTTTGCTAAAAGTAATAAGTTGAATTTTACATCCCCACTAAATCTTTACGCACATAACAGCCAATTTGAGTCACTGCAGTTGAGCTCCACCATCTATATGGAATTTTTTGGGCCAATTAAATCACAGAATCTTTTAAGTTGGGGAAGGATTATTTTCTCGAAGAAATGTATCTACACCATATTGTCTCAAGTTTGTTTAGTCAGCATTGTAAATTAGGACATCATTGTTGTGTTTCACATCCTATTTTGCCAGAAATCCTCATAATAATCATGTTCTCCTTATTTCCAGTTCTACGTTCTTAGCTTACCATCCAGAACTCCTTCATTGTGGTTATATCCTTGAAAGTGTTTCTGTTTTCCATTGTTGTCTCCACAAACAAATCTGAAAAAGGTATCAACACAAGCACAATTAAATTCAATTAGCTTGATCTAATCTAACTGAAAGCTGTGTTATGTATTTAGTCTGTGTTCAATCTTAGAGGCCCATCACAGAATTCAGTAAGATTACTCCAGCACTGAGTTGCTTGTAACCTTGTAAGCATCTCAGTCAAGATTCGATCTCAGACTAGCTCACTGCTCAATTCAGAGTCTAGTATGCACACTCTTACTGTTAAACAACCAGACTTCTCACAGCTAGACAGAGTAAACACCCGGGGGTACTCCCCTATGAAAGGTTGTGGATGCTTGACGTCTCGTTCAGGGGTATAAATCAAGGATTCTGGTCTCACTTAGGGTGATCGTGACAAAACACCACTTTCGCTGTCAAAGTATCTCTCAGGGTGCACTCAAAGAAATAGTAGTAAAAAAACGTTCCTATTTCCATTTCTAGGCTCAATTTCTGCTCGTCTCTTGAGTCTGGTCTACTCGCTACTGTAGTCTTTTAGGGGTCAAATAAAGCCCGAACCACACCCAGATTGGTCTCCTTTAGGGGTTTAAAATTCGACAAATTTTTCGATGAGTATCCCGAACCTTTTCATATGGGAGTTGCCCCATTCGCGAGTAAACATCCTACTTACCTCTCATTACTTTGGTGTAGTAGTACATGGTGGAGTTTGTCATTCCAAATGTCACTGAAAAAAAGAAGATTTTTCAGTCTTTGTCATTCTGCAATGTTTCATGCATTTATTTTGTAGGCTGATGGTCTTTATCTTCTATTGGATTCCACTACATTTATGAGAGAATCATCACTATCATTGTGCCTTGTGTACCTAATGTCAGGACAAACATTGATTGCCAAGCTCAATATTTGCCCCTGTCATGGGTCATGGAGAAATGTTGTAGTTTGGTGCATAGAAACATCACAGTGTTACATAGTTCACACTTGGCAGGGAAAAGTAACAAAACTTTGTGTCTTGCCTAAGACCATAAACCAATCACAATTTTTTATGTGAAAGTTTAATATAAGGTCTTAACATTTCTGACCACCAAATTATACACTCATGTCCTGAAGTCCATTTAACCCTTTACCCCCTAAGAGTGCAAATTGGCACACAAGGTCATACCTTTGTGAATATTTGATAGATTTCTATGAATTTTTGCCATGAAAATTGTCTTGTGAAGATCTACTCATTGAAGTCATAAAATTTTGACCCCCTCCCATCCAAGACATGGTTGATTACCCCCAGAAGTTTTTAGTTCCTTTTTCAGGATGCAAATGGAATGCAAGACTTGTTTCATCTCAAGCTATGCTCTAAGAGCTGCTAAATAAGCTATAGTTAAGGGGTATACCTAATATAGTGGAAGATTGATATATTTTTGAAGTCGTTTATTTTCTCATTTTAAAGCAATTTCTCTCAAAATGTCTACCTCCTTCATAGTTGCTGATGTCAATTCTTAAATAAGCTGATTAGTGGCTTTCAAATGGCATATTGAACACAGGCAGAGTGTCTTTATTTGCCAATTTGGGAAAAACTGCCGTTCGCCTTAGGGGCTAAAGGGTTAAGGTCATTCCACTGAAATAGAACCTGCACTGAGATTTTTGAGAAACTTTGCCTATTAATTGTTTATATTATAGGAAATTAAATTCTGAAATAAAAATGAGGGGTCCCCATGCTCGTTTAGGACCAACAGCACCTTGTTTACACCCATATAAATCCTTATAATAGCACCATGATTGTAGTCACGATTGCTTGCTAAATTGACGTTTCCGATGATTGTTTTTTGTTCTACACTGAGAATTGGTCAATATTTATTTTACAAAGGGAAATTTAGTACTCAATTCAAAACAACAGAAAAAAATGATAGGTCACCATACTCCTTTGCGAGAAAATGACGATTTACCTCTATGGCGAGGTCCAGCCGTAAAGAAAAAGCCGCCATTTTTTAATATGCGCGCGCTAATCACGCGTGAAATTATGTGCAGTAGGGATGCACAATGCAATACTGGGGAATGACCTTAAGGTCACCTGACTGACATTACAAAAACCCAATATCCGGTTTTACTCACATATGCAGAGGATGGTGATGAAGACCAGGTAGATTATCAGCTCCCGCAAGGTGGTCTTCACATGAGTCTCAGGATCTGAGTCAGTATCCTCTGTCTGTCGTGTTCTCCAAAACCCTACCAGTCAAAAACAAAACAATTCCTCAATGGCTGGCTAATCATAGCCCAGGTCAAACATTTAATGACCAGGGTTCTCATTAAGTGCCGGCCACCAGCTAAAAAACCAGCTATGGTGTACTTTGATTTCGGAGCCGCCTACTATTCGCAAAATAATACTTGTGCAAGTTATAAAGAGTAATTTAGGGAAAACACAAGTTTTCTGCAATGTGACTGAACCTTGACTGTCTTTGTGTCAGAGGACAGTCATGGCTGTACATGTACCTAGGGAGGGGGCATAGGTTCTAGATGTGGTATAAGTTTTCAATAATTTACGCTAACGCTGTAGGATAAAAACTGAAAAAAGCCTTTGTGATCCTTAATATTTTTGGCATTTTGACTTTTTCCAAAATTGATTTTTTCTGTTATTAGGAAATAACTCCAAGAGAATGCATAAAATAGCATTTCTGTCAGAGCCTCACAATTTCAATTTTCAATTTCTGGGAGATCATACCCTAGACCACTCGCACTATTGGTGTCATAATGTCATGTTGTGATGATGATGTTGATGTTGATGATGATGATGATGATGATGATGATACTCTACACCTCCCTAGCTGCTTGTCCCTTCAGCCTTCGAGTCAGTGTCTGCCATCTACCTCATGAAACAAGCCCTCTACTCCCTAAATGAATGAGACTCCCGAACTACATTTATAACAGAACTAAAGCAAAGCGCGCGCTCTGATTGGTCAATTTAGCGTCTACTATTTGCCCATGCGTGTATGCTGCTGACGTGTCTGCTAATGTTTACAAAGCAAATCTTTTGACAGATATTGTTTCCAAATTAATGGCCGACATCCTTCTGCCAGAAATGGGAAACTGTCTTCACAGTTGTCTGAAGATGAAACTTTATTGAGTTACTGGTGTGCAGTCGGTTGTCATAAATGAATTTTCGCGTGCTTGTTTTCTCTTGTCATGTAAGACTACAGGAACATTTTTTTGTGATGTAGCTCAATAAAAGGACTTCTGTTGTTCCAATGTCTCAATGTTATGTTATAAAACAAATGGTAAACGCCATAGCATGCACTATTGAGTTATGGATGCACGCGGGAGGTTGCTAAGCATGAAAGAAGCGTAAGAGTAAGACTCTTATGCTTCTTTCGTGCTTAGCAAGACTCTTACGCTTCTTTCATGCTTAGCAACCTCCCGCGTGCATCCATAACTCAATAGTGCACGCTATGGCGTTTACCATTTGTTAAATGTATGCGAACCTAATGGGATTTTTGTATTAAACTGCAATAGGTTCCATTCATGAAAAGTTAAAAGTTTAACAATGGCCAACACATTGACTGATGACCATTGAATAACAACTTCTCAATTTAGACAAAATATCTCTGATAGAAATTTGTGTTTTGAAAAAATGAATACAAAATGAAATGATATAAATTGTTATCATATATGAAATAATTTTACAATATATCAAAAATTTTCTTTTGATGATTTCAACTCAGACTTAAATATTCAAGTAACTCAAACTATAGAAAAATGTCAACTCAAGTATGTGAAATACCTTATGCATTTTATTTCTTTGCACTCTGCAACTGAATATATTGTAATTCTCTGCAAGTGTTTTTTGTTGTTGTTTTTTGAACAAAATACATCAAAAAAACTTGCAACTTCATGGCAATTATTTACTGAAGGTGATAATTTCATTAAGGAGATTTAGAGGGTTATTTTAACAAAATCCAATGGCCGCAAAGTATGCCAGATGAAAGCGAGCGAACTCCCAGTGTAACAGTTTTGTGTGACACTCAAAAATAATTATTAGAAAAATTTGTAAATTTAATAAAGCCAAATGGGACATTAGATTGTGTAAGCTAAATCCGCCAGTTAGAGCGATAGGCCACCGTTAGCTGTACCTGTTTAACTTTTTAAGATACTAGTAAAATAAAGACAGCTGCTATGGATCTTCAAATATGCAAAATAGGAGAACATCTAAAATAAATAAACTTTTTTTTTTAATCAACATGATTAAAACACTTATTCCTCTTTGAAAGGTTCCAAGATAACTCCAGATATGTTTTCTTATTACTTTTCAACCTCCTAGTTCATTCTTTAAATGACAATAAAAATTGTTGCCTTGTTCGAAATAAGGAGCGAAGCCGCATATTGAAATTTGACCAGGCACATAAATTCAAAAAATATAATCGAATAATCGATTCGAAAACAAAGGAAACTTGCAGAAAACAGTCTTTCAGTTTAAAATACTCCTTCAAATGGTTTCCCCTCGGAGTAATGAGGTTGCAGAACGAAAGGTAACCGCCTTGACTCCTTAATAGACTGTAGCGATGGAAACATACTGACCGATGTGCATCCATTGTGTAGCGCAGTTTGTGTTCCCAAACAGATGTTTATTTTAGAATTTTTCTTAATTTCAAACTGCGAATAAGCCCCGCATTTTCCCCGTGAAAATTACAAACCCCGATGGAATAATCAAATTGCAATCAACTCCTGTTAGGAATGGAAAACGAGTGCCATTTCTACGGCTGTTATTTAATACTAGAAATTGAACGTCGCTCCGGCCTTCGCCTTCCTATGCAAAACCAATACAAGTAATATAATGCGACACTCGAGAGAATAATACCCAAAACACATTGACCTATACAATAAATTCTCTTTTTATTGGATAAAACGGGTTCTAAACAGCAGTCAGAAAATTTCCCAGTCGTGTAGCAATTTTACTGAAATCTAAGTGGAATAAATAATTAATTGCGAAGATAGTTGCCGCAGAAATAGGAAAACCTATCAGCAAGGTATCTGATACAACGAGTTCTCAATGGCCATCGCAAGCACACACTGTTTCGTTTGGAACATTGTCGATCGCATAAGCATAATTCGTGAGGATTACAACTGAAAGTTCTATCGAGGAAAATACAGTAACGTTTACGCCGAAGAGAAGTTCGGCTTTAGTTCACTCAGGTTGACATGAATATTATTGGCAGACAAAACACCTGCCCGAGTGTTCATTAAATTTTTAACGTTCTGGCAAACCGAATGTGCGGCCAAATAAGTTAGATCCTTTCACATCTTTCTCCGAAATAACAGATCTAGAGACATCGAGGAAAACAGCCAAAGTGTAATGAACAGCCCTCATTAGTGAAACCCGCATTAGCACTGTTCGTTCTCAAATCTACCATGGATTAATTACAGCAACGCAGCGAAATTTCTGCAAACGCGTAATTACAGCTCCCTCTTTTCATCTTGTCTTCCTTCGGGGATTAAGCTGTACAATAACGAGCCAGTCTAGCGTAGAAACCGTAGACAATTGAACTCTCACTAGGCAAAAATGTAAGAGAACTGAACCATAGAGAATTATCATCCAAATTACGTGACATTACATTTCTTACGGCGCTTTAGGTAAGATCGAGAAGAAAATCGTGCGCATTCTACAACCTGATTTCTTAGGCGAAATATATGATACATGTGGGAAATTTAACCTAGTTTGTGACTCGAGGAAACAGTTCTTACCTCGAATGATCCTTTTAAACCGTGTCCAGCAACCAACAGGTACGTTTTTCGTGCCCGGAGCTCGAACATCCGCGGGTACACGGGCTTGATGGTTGACCGGTTCTTGTTCCATGGCAGAAGGAAGATCCACAGCGGCCGAAGCGGGTGCTCGCGGAGAAAAATCGATCTCGTCATGCCCGCCGCTTAACAGATCGTCGGACCAAGCGTTCCTCGAATGCGAAGATGGCGGTCGGCTACCCTTCTCATGCATTTCAAGTTCATCGCCAAGGCTAGCCTGAGATCCCAAGCCGCCTCCTCGAGTTCGGCGTTTAGCCGAGCCTCCACTCATGTTTGAGGTCTGTTACCTTTTTTTAATGTAAAATGAGACAAAAATCCTGTCAATTGAAGGCTGTTTTACAGCACAACTTTACAAGAGAACGTTGTGGCACTCGCGACTTGCCCTAAATGCAGATCGATCTGAGCCAGTTTTCGAATGTTCGCTGATAGCACTGATAAATATTTCATGTACGTTCTACGCAAGTGGAAAGCATGAATGTCAATCATCAGCGCGCTAATTAAAGTTTCTATAGTTACGGATTATGAGAACATTTCGAAAACACGAAACGAGTACGGTTTGTAAAACGAAATCCTCTTCCAATCCATCTCGATTTTCGCAAATTGATATGTTCAATTTTCGCATTTGAGGGCAATTTTGTAATTCCTTCGATTACTTCGATGATTAATGAATTTTTAACAGTTTGCATCCGATAGATCGAGAAGGAACACTGAAAACACACCATGGAAAAGTGTTGAACTGAGGAAACTCTATGGTGTAAAATTAATATCTGTTGAAAAAAACAAAAAACGAAATCCTTTAAATGCGCGGGTGTAACATACAATGAGTATAGGCCTTACCGGAATAAATGAATCCAAAGATGAAAAAATTATGGAACCGAGATGGTTTTCACAGAACGAATTCACCTGTATGACAATTCAAGGAAGGCAAATATCCCTGTGCATTATGCCAGTGATGAATGTTTTATGAAGGTAGCAAAATAAAGACAGCTGATTGGCTGTGTTTTCTGTCAACTGCCTAAGGACTTCAAGTATTGCGAAATAAGCATGATCTTAGGAACAAAATATATTTCCAAACATTAGGAAAATATTCGCGATATACGAACATTTATGATCAACTGGAAAGTTCTAATACAAGGGAGTTTCTCCTCTTCAATTTAAGACGTTTTAATTTACATTAAACGTGTCCCATTGGGCAAGAAAAGGCTCCGTTATTATGCAAGTGTTTCTGTAGAAAGACCCGTCAATTATAAAAACAATGGCACAACTTCCCTTTAGTTTGCAATAACTTTAGGAATAAATTATAATTGAAAAGCCGAAAAAACAAACAAACTGGAAAAAAGGGGGAAGAATTGATATTGACACACTGAATGACGGAGTGATGCTTATTTTCAACTCTCTCATCTTTATATAGCTAATTTTCCAATTTACGCCGATCGAGGGATTACCAAAACAACTGGGAAACCATTACAGAGTGTATACCCCGCAAAAACCTAACCACAAACACCAAAATTCGATAACTAGGATGATCCATCAGAGTAGCTATGTAAACTTTGTTCCTCGCTGACGAGATGGCTCATTGGCTAAAACAGTGACACATCACTTCATTGTTCTGTTTTTTTTTTTTTAAACCAAATATTGACAAATTGGGCGACTTGGGGAAGTCGATGTCGAATGCTACCAAATTGCTTATGTCACTAAAAGGTGAATTTAACACTACTAGCTCTTTGTCAACTTGACTACCTCCGCATTGACATTTCAGGAAAAAACTGAAGGAAAGCGAGAAAGTTGGGCTCTTTAAGCTTTGTCGCGTTAAATTTTCTGAGCTATTTCACCAGTCAGCCGTGGGTGTTTCGTTTCAAAAACAGCCTATGAGATCTTGCTGGGTGTTTCAATCGTACGCTAATTGCCTTCCTTCCTGAAATAACCGCTATAAAATGCTTTATTTTCCTATCAATAACCCTGTCCCAGCCTATAGTATTTGCGAACAACCAAAATAAAGACACGTGAGACACATGTAAGGGAGATCTTAACACAACTAAATGACAAGAATTAACTCCGGCCAAAACTGAAAAAGCCTGAAAAGCGGTCGCCAATGAGCTGATTGGATTAGTTAAGACCAGCGAGAGAAAAGCTAGTCTATTTAAACTTGAATTTATACTGTAAGCTAAAAAATATTGACAGCAATTTTCCTATTACTGACCCAGTATGACCGACCTGCAGTGGCTTGATTGAAATATATGGAACGTTCCAGATTTGGCAAAAGAACTAAAGATTCTTAGAATGGAAACCAATTATGATTTGGGGAGATATTAAAAATGACGTAAAGACTTCTCACTTCTCAACGAGTTCAAAAGAACTTTTTAAATTCAGTTCAAAATTCTGGCAACTCGAAAATGAATCGAAAAGAACGGCAACATTTTGGTTCCTCCTTGCTCAATTGTTACGCCTAAAAAAAAAAAGGTTCGTAGCTAAGGCGACATTGTGGAAATTTCCCTCTTACAAGCTAGTGAAAATGATAATACAATTGCTAGTATTGGATTTGCTAATAGTATTTTAGTGTGATGCATTTTTTTGAAAGATGTGTCGCTGCATCAAAATGGCAACTGAAATTTCAAGTGCAGTTCTCAAGTCGAGGACTGTATTATGATTTTCAACCGCTTTGAGCGACAGAGTAACTTCATAGATTACCGATCGTTTCGATAAACCCAATTATGGTAAAACGGAAAAATGAAGGTTAAGAGTGAACGAGAACCCACTTAAAATAGCATAGTTCACGCAATGACTAGGGAAACAAAGATAAATAAAAACAGGTTGATGGTTTTGTTAACTCTAAGCCCGTTTTCTGCAAGTTTTGTCGCAACAAGTTCATCTGAGATTCTCCTGAAAGAGCTGATATCAGCTATAAGACTGATACAGCTTTGAAATCAATAAGTGCAACAACAAAAAAAACAATTTGCGCCTTTATACTTGTAAGAAACTCATAAGGGAAAATAAAAACAGTTTGTGGTTATAAATAACCAGTAATGGGTTTTCTTGTAGATGAAAAGCGATGAAATTGTGCTACAGTTTTCAGTAAATTTGACTACAAAGTTCATGGCAGATATAGCTAAAAATAGATGATATGCTTTCACGAAATTTTTTTGTTTTTGCATGGTGGAGTTTGCGGAAAGTGCATAAGCACGTAATTTCAATCGTCCATAATATTTCTTTTCTGGCCACCTGCTAACGAGAGCTAAGAGATAATCTTCAGTGCTTTTTACTCCAATGTTTAATTAAAGTGCGTGGCTATTGAGAACACGTTTTCGACAGAAACCGTCATCAGATCGTAGGAAGAAACAGCAAGGCCAACTTAGTTTGGCGTTATCTCGAAGTCCGGTGGTTTGAAGCAATAAACTCTTCTTGGGTGGCAAAAATTCGAAACACACGTGCTTATTAAACTAACGAGATGTGTTCCTCAATTCTCGAGGAATACAAAGAGTGACATGTTGATTGGCAGTTGAAATTTAAAAGCTGTACTCTGGATTGGAAACTTAATAGGATAAAGTTGAATTAGACATAAATATACGGACGCAATTAGCTATGAGTTCGGTTGAAAGCTCATTAAATACTTTTTTATGTAAAAACATTTGCCATTCAAATCCTTCCACTGACGTCACCAAAAGCCAGAACGTGCGAAAATTATCTTTCATTTTGGGCGAAATCTATGAGAGGAAATTTTTAATGACATTTTCGAATTTTGCGGAATCTGCCAAGTTCAAAAATATTCTACTTTATTTAGAAGATGTTTCTCCCCTCATCAGTGTCAAAGACATTGTTTACTTCAAATTGTAAGCGCTGAATGTAACGGATAGTTTCAATTTATTCCATCGCTAACAGTTCACGCATTTCCGAACGCACGTCCAACAAGCGGTCATTTGTCCGTTTTAGAACAATCATGAACTTAATGCTATGCAATCACTTGACGGTCTCAAACTAGAACAGGAAATCATTCAGACATTTAACTAGCATCACATTTGTTGTATTGAGTTAGCTGTACAACCCAATCTCCTCTTCCCCCTTCCCTACCTCCTTCGCAGTAGATTAGAACTCATCCATCTTAATCCTTTGTTCAACATATCAGCAGCTAATCACAACATTCACTACTGGAGATTGGTTCCAACAAGAACAACGTCTGATAATTTTTTTTTTTTTTTTTGCTTTAGATAATCAACTATAACACCATAAACAATTGGATAGGAAAGCAGCTACGTAATGTTTCACCCCAAGCATTTATAGTTTACTTTAGTTAACATATTTGATTGCATTGGGGAAAACTCCCTAACGTTGGCTTTATAGGTATGTGTGGCACCAAAAGGTATCGTTCTTTAGCCGTTTTGGTCTGAAAAAGGGTGGTAAATTTTAGCCATTTTCGGGTCTGAAATAGGCATGGTTTTTGCACTCTGCTCTTAACCTGAGTATGGTTTTGGAAGAAGCTACTTTTTTAATCATTATAATTAAGACCAACAATTGCCTTTAACATTGGTCTGGACTGGGGAACTGATTAAAAGGCAGGTCTGAAAATTATAGAGTATTGGCTAAATGATCAGGTTTGAAATATTGTAAAATTATCAAATTTTGGGGCAGGAAAACTGTACCCTACACAATTTTTCTGGGATTAGCTTCCTCCTCTCCCCCCCCCCCCCCCGAAATCGCAGAAACCCCCAAATTATAAAGCCTTCCAATAGGATAACGCATGTCAAAAGAACTAAAAAATGATGAAGATTGATGATTTAAACTAGCATTAAGCAAATTATCGTTGTCAAACTCACCTGCCCGTCCTGAAGGGTAAAGTAAAAGTAAAACCGTTAAACCCTCTGTATAATGCCATCTGTTTTTCTCTTTGTAAACACATCGATGTATGAAATAACTGGCAAAGATGTACCACTCATGGTACATGGGTTTAGCCTCAGAATGCAATAGCCTTGTTTTTCAAAATCTTCTCCAGCACGTACCGAAGACATCGCACTTCTTTAAACCCTGGAAATGAAGCAAAGGACAACTGTAAGTTTTACTATACAATGATTACTTTCAGTCAGAACCCATTCAGTGAAAAACTGTTCGATTTGATGTGCAAGCAAGCTGATTCTCTCGCGATCGATCAACGTAAAGTGTGTAAAGTGTGTCTAAGTGTGAGCGTTCTGTAAAGAAAAATGGCTGTAAAAAATTTACAAAGAAGCTTCAAAAAGAAAGAAGCAATTCACTTTCAAACCATAGAAGATCATAATGGTAACTTTCTCGCCGGATTAGAACGGAGAAAACTACAGAAAAAGTTCAAATTTCCCACCTCTGCGATGGCCGCCATTTCTCCTCTAGGAGAGGGTCTGGACTCGAGACAACATTGGCCTCGATATCGTGCCCAAGCGTCTTCAGCTGACCCCGCGGTTTCCTCGGGTAGAAACCCCGTTCACACCAACATGTTAAACATGTTTAAAAGTAGTTTAACTAAACAAGGTCAAAGATTAGTTGCTAGTGTTGTGTACACCCTACAACTTAACAGGGCAAAAACCTGTTAGGATTGACTTCTTGAAATGACTGCAAAGCATAATCGTCCAATTGGAAAAACCTAAAACTGATTTAATTAAACTAGTTTATTTGGTGTGAATGAGGTTTAAAAGGTCTCTTCTATATTGTTATGTAAATGTGTATAGTTTTCCGTGGACTGCTTATGCTTGAAGATGATTTAACTATTTTACCCATTTCTAAAGTATGAATGCTCAAAAAGTCTTCAAATTGTGAACTTTTTAATTGACTTTTTTTCGGACAAAAGCATTAGGCCATTTTACAGTTATGTAAACTGAAACTGGGCCTCCGCATGACAGCAGGGTTAGAGTAATTTTACATTTGAAAACAGGGGCAGATCCAGGATTTTTCTTAGGAGGGGTGCACCACTAGGGAATGGCATAACTAACTGGTGAGGTAACCAAATGTTAAAAGCAAATATGAAGAAGGCTTCATCTCAGGGGGGAGAGGTGTACAACCCCTACACCCTCCCCCTAGATCCACTCCTGGAAAAGTAACAAGCTTAAGGTTTGTATCACAGCAAAGGCAACTCTAGCTCACTTTCCTGGCATGATCACAAGGCATGGAAATATAAAATGGGTAATATCTGTAATATTAATGAGGTGGGTGCAATGGCAGGGCTTCATTGTATATTGACAAATCTCATTATATTTTCAATAACCAAATCCCAAATAGCCTGCATGGCAGGTCTCCCTCTCCTTTGAACACCTTCCACGCAGGCTAAATCCCAAGTAGTTAGCAAGGTTTGAGGGAAGCTGGCATCAAATAAAAACATGGGGAAATTAATCTTTTTTAAAGTAATTTTGAAGACCTACTGATCTGTTCAAATCAATAATTCTTTTATTTCCTTTACATTTTGTGTAACACACAGTTCTCAACTTAAATGAAATTACAAAAAGTCACATAGAAGACAGGTTGGAGAGACTTACAATACACCACAAAACTGGTCCTGTTTTACTACCCAAAAGGGGCGTAAAACCCCAGCCCCTTATTCTAAAATTTTACCACCCATTTGCATGTCCTCTGCACTATGCATGCACCACTATTTTATGGAAAAGAATGAACTGTTTGGTGGTCTTTGTTGTGAAGCAGAGGTATATCAGTACACTTGTGTATGAGGTGGGTCTCCATTCTGAAAAGAAAGGGACTGGAGAGAAAAAGTAGTGAAATAATTTTTGGCCTCAGACACCGAGTGCCTAAGCACCTCCCTCCCCCTTTCTCTGGATCGGCCACTTTTAAAGGATCATACATTGTAAAAATGTAAAGGGATCAGTGTTAACGTCACAAGAGTATTACAGGCATGTTTAAAACACGAAATGGCAAAATGACAAAATACTACAGTTAGCCTAAATAGCACTCTGGTTAGCTTCAATATCACTGACTTGAAGGTGGTTAGATCTCAATAATTGTTTGGGTTAACTGTATCAAACGTTGACTCTTACCAGTTAAGTGTTTTTTTTGTGATTTTGTGTCTTAAACATGCCCAAGTATTACCACAAGCCTAAACATCAGAGCATTTCAGAGATGCCAAAAACCCCAGTTCTTGACCTATTTAATTTATTTGAACTTTATATTTCTTCATTATGAAGGTGTATGTGATTATTGCGTCAATGGTAGTGAATTCAAAGCAGTCAAACATATTCCTATATTACTCAGTTGTCCAGTTATTGACTGGAAAGAAACTAGCTTTTGTTAAAAAAAAAATAAGTAAATGTAAATTACAATCTAGTTATCCAACCTCCTTATTCATACACTTGTCATTCAACATTCTGCCTAAAGCCTTAACTACAATGCAAGTTCAATTTATTACACCTCTCTGACCAGAAAGTATCAAACAACAACAACAAAAAACTGATACTAACAGTCATCTCACAAAGCAATAATGATTTTCCTTTCACATCCAAATTACCGTCCATTTAACAAAGCAATAGGTTGCCCAAATCAAAACAGTCCACTGCAAAAAGCTGCCAATCTATTGCCACTCGGGAATGCTTTTGATTAACATGCCACAACATAAAAGCAATTTCAATTGTATTATTTATCGGTTTTATTTGTTTTGAAAAATACCAGGTTGAGATAACAGAGTCAGCTATTACTATCGAGCAAAATGATGCTACATGTATTGAAAGAACAGTGTTGAACTGGCTCATCAGGTCTGAATTGAGGAATATGGGTCTCATCCTTTGGCAAGTTTATAGACCACACTGAAGACAAGGTCCATGAACTTGCCAAAACAACAACTTACAGCAATGGCAACAACTTGACCATATTTTCCCAGAATAAATGTCACACTGGTCCAGCAACATCTATACAAAGCACGACCTACATTTATCTAACACTGCGATTATCGCAGTTAACATTTATCTAACACTACCAAAACCATTATCGAGTAGCACAGGTGCGATGCTTTCATTGTGATAGTCATTAAGTCTAATTGACATATAGGCCATGTTCAATATATCAACATTCTAATATGGCTCCGAGGCTTTCAGGGCAAACTTCTACATTTAGTGGTGTTTTCTTTGTATCCAAATCTCTTTTGAGAATTGAGGGACAAAAGGAATTTACCAAATTTACAGTTTTGTCCAGAAAGCCTTAGAGCCATGTTAGAATTTTGATTATATCGCACATGGCCTATTGAAGAGTAATACACACTAGCCCCAGGCCCACCAAGAGGGCTTATTCTTGTTTAACCGGTTTAACCGGTTTAACCAGTTGGGACGTGGATGGCAGGTCCTTTAGGATCATCAAACCTATCCATAGTTGTCAGGCTGAACATGGCAAGCACACCAGTAAACAGGATGAGTATGAGAATCCCAGCTGTGATTAGACCCATGAAGATGGGAATGGTAAAGAAACCCACACAATCGTATGCATACTCAAAGGTACCATTATTGACATTGAAAGGTTGGACCTGCAAGAAATGGGCAACTCTTGTCAGTGAGGAAGCACTGAGCACAAGATAAACACTCTAGCCTGCAAAGCAAACCCTTCCTAAGTGAGAGAAGAGCTTTTTCCATGCTCTGGTTTGCTATTTTTGCACGGCCAGAATGTGGATGAACCTAAATTAAGAAATAGAAAACATGTACAGTGTTTCTATCGGGTTCTAGTACAAATCTACTAGCATTAGAACTATCACCAATGCCATTCAACAATTGGCTATGCTACTCACTATCTATTGATTGTAGATCGTGAGTAGCCTAGCAGTGTGCAGTTGTTATCGAAATGTGTGGAATGCCAGAACTGTCTTATGATACTTTTTTTTAATTATATTGGGTGGTTATGTCATTATATTTAGTACTTATGTTATTATATTCGGTGATTAACTCATTATACTCGGGGCTTATTCCATTATACTCGGTGCTCATGTCTTTATATGCAGTGCTGTCTTCATTATATTCGGTGCTTATTCCATTATATTCGGTGCCTTCCTCGTTATATTCAGTGCTTTCTTCGTTATATTCGGTGCTTTCTTAGTTATATTCAGTTCTAACTTTGTTTGGTGTTTTCTTCATTATTACGGGTGCTAACACTATTATATTCGGTGCTCTCTTCCTTATATTTGGTGCAAAGGCCATTATATTTGGTACTTCCTTGTTCGGGGCTTACTTCATTATATTCAGTGCTTACTTCATTATATTCGGTGCTTACTTAATTATATTCGGTGCTTACTTCATTATATTCGGTGCTTTCTTCGATATGATCGTCACCAGTCTTCGCAAGGGGCCATACAATTTGGAGGTAGTCTAGGGAAAGCCAGGAAAAATGGGTGTCATGAAAACTCAGACCCCGAAACCTCAGACCCCAAAAACTCAGACCCCTCGAAATTAAAAACTCAATTGTTATCACCTGAATTACTCTATGGCCACAATGGGGCGAGATGTTTATCTTCTCCGGTTTATGTTGTTGCGTCTATCAAATGGTGAAAAACAAATATTTAACTTCTCAGGTTTATCGCTGTCGTGTCGGTCAAACAGTGAAGAACTAACAAGGTTTAGAACAGCAGCCGACACTGTTTTTCAAAACAGACCTTTTTTATGCAATTGTAAGCGGCAAAAAAATGTGTTGTTCTCTGAAACATACTCGTTTGATCGCAATCTGCTTGTTGACTTTATGTTCGATCGACGCGACAACATAAACCGGAGAAGATAAACATCTCGCCCCATTGTGGCCATAGAGCAATTCAGGTGATAACAATTGAGTTTTTAATTTCGAGGGGTCTGAGTTTTTGGGGTCTGAGGTTTCGGGGTCTGAGTTTTCCCGTTTTTCCCGGCTTTCCCTAGACTACCTCCAAATTGTACGGCCCCTTGCGAAGCGGCAGGTTTCTTTCACAGGTCACAGGTCACAGGTCACAGGTCACAGGTCACAGGTCACAGGTCACAGGTCACACTCAAAACACTCAGTAAAACTCGCGATGTAACAATTACCCGAGATTCCCAAGAGGTTTATCGATGTTTCCATGCAACAAACCCTAACTTAAAATGTTTTACTGTATAATTTTAATGAAAAAAATTCTACGGGTGGTATATGTACGAAATGGGTTGAAATGTAGCTTTCAGACATGTAGTGTTAATATATTTTATCGTAATAAAATAATTCATTATGATAGCAAATTGAACTGTTTTCTTTCTCTCATTTTTTGAAATCTTTACAACGGGTATGTACTAAACAGAAACAAGAGGGTCCCCTATACCTCCTCTGAAAACAATTTCACGCATAAGTAATTGGCCTTTTCACGCATCACAAAAAATTCGAAAACAGTTTTACCTTCACAGAAAAAAAGAAGCAATCACTTTTCACGTAAACATGCAAAGGCTAAATCATGTGTCACATAAAAATACAAATTTTATCCACGTTTCTCAAAACATACAGAACCCTCCATTTTGATGCATCGAAATGCCGTGTGTGACACATCGTGACAGACTAGATTCTAGGCCCTCCTGGTTCACTGTCGCTGTGGTTAGTTTCTCAGTCTTCCAGCCGCAAGCGCGCGGAATGGGCAGGTTTTACATCTAGTTTCCCGCAAAAGTCGTTGGTTCACAAATCACATCTAAGTAAATGCATAGATAGATAGATAGATAGATAGATAGATAGATAAACTTTATTTAAACACGATAATAATTACAGCTAAAAGCTTGTGGGGTCGTGTATTTAAATTTAACTTAACTAAAAATTTAAAATTACGATTAAAATGTTTAGATTACGATTCCCAGATTTACAATAAAATTAATTATTTAATTAATTGCTAACTAGATCTATTACTAAGTTAATCTACTATATGATAATTCATAATTCACAGATCAGTGTAAGCCTCTTTCGTTTTCATGTTATATTGAAAGGCTACAAACAATTTATGTTTTCAACAGAAATAAGTCTTGGCTTTTGTTGGATCAATTTTTTTTTATTTCAGTGCTATAGCTGATTTCCCCTATGCGTTTTTTTTTTCAGAAAAGAGCCGTTATAGTTACACTTAGGACGCACTTGTGTGCATCTGTTTCATGACGTTTTGGCATATTTTTTGGTGACCTGTGACCTGTGACCTGTGAAAGAAACCTGCCGCTTGCGAAGACTGGTGACGATCATATCAAAGAAAGCACCGAATATAATGAAGTAAGCACTGAACATAATGAAGTAAGCACTGAACAAGGAAGTACCAAATATAATGGCCTTTGCACCGAATATAAGGAAGAGAGCACTGAATATAATAGTGTTAGCACCCGTAATAATGAAGAAAACACCAAACAAAGTTAGAACCGAATATAATGAAGAAAGCACCAAATATAATAAAAACAGCACCGAATATAATGAAAAAAGCACCTAATATAATGAAGAAAGCACCGAATGTAACAAGGGAAGCACCGAATATAATGGAATAAGCACCGAATATAATGAAGACAGCACTGCATATAAAGACATGAGCACCAAGTATAATGGAATAAGCACCAAGTATAATGGGTTAATCACTGAATATAATAACATAAGTACTAAATATAATGACATAACCACCCAATATAATAAAAAAAAGTATCATAAGACAGTTCTGGTGTTCCATAGAAATGAACGCCGATTCTTTCTATTTTCGAAGTGTCTGTGAAGACAATTTACATAAAGTTTTAATTGACTAGCAGATTTACACTAAAACAATTAATATATTATTTGCTCTTGATTTCTATGCGTGATAGATGACTCAGGCTGCTCCCTCGTCAACTTTCTCATGGTAGAAATCTTGAGCTCATAATCCAATTGTTTATAGAAACACAATTTTAAACCAGTGAGTGCAGTTAATTTCTTTGGGCTATTTTCTAATAGTTCACAATGATCTGTGTAGTTTCTTCCAATCTGAAAAATTGTGTGCACATAAGATCCAGCCCAAAACCAATATTGTTCCCAGAGGCTGCCTTGGTTTTGGTTGGCACCAATAAATTGAGACTTCTGGAAGAAACCTGAAGGTGACTCAGTATTAGTTCCCATGGCAACTCTCTCTATGCATGCATGCACGTTTAGAAACCATTAATGAACTAGAATGCGTAATAATAACTAAGAATATATTAATTAATATTTTAAGAAGAGGCCTCCAGTCACCTAATGGTGGTTTTCAGGAGGGGCCTCGAACAAATAAAGGTCTAAAATATTGCATTACTATAAAGGTTTAACACTAGATTAAGAATGCTACTGACTACAGAGTAACATTAACATGGTTTAGTAAAAACTATTTCAGCTTCTGTTTAAAAATCATTTTTGGCAGGAGTCTCTTGAGCTCACTCAGCAGTGAGGTCCAATCTGTAAAATTTTGCTTTATAATACGTTTTGTTTTCTTGGCCTGCTAACTTTGGGCACAATCAAACCAGACCCAGGATTCTCTGGACAAGGACGAGGAAATGGACAAGTGAATATATTAGAGATTGACCTCCCCACCCTTCATTTTTCAAGCCCTACTCACATTCCGCACTCACAATTCAACATAAAATTCTCACCTGAAAATGTTTAAAATTTAGGGAACTACCATTAGTCTTGAAGGTTACATTGATGCAACTGTACGAATACTCTGTTGGACCTTCCAGTGTGTCACTGCAGTTGTATGAAAACTTTCTTGTCATTTTTTCCCCTCCAAATTCTCCATCAATGTCCAAGCTGGCCTCCGTACAGGTCCAGTCACCGTCTGAATCATTGGCGTTGAAGGAAAAACTTGAAGAAATAATTCAAAGAAGCAACAAGATCAATAAGATTAATGGAAGGAAAAGATCTGATCTCTTTTCAGTCTGTATGCTAATTTTACTTCTAGTCAAAATACATGCACATAATATTCCTTGGTAACATTAGATTAACATGAAGACCCTGATGTTAATGTTGTAGGTCAGTTTGTTCTTTAAGTCAGAATGATTTCAACCCAGTTTAATTTGTTCCAAAGTTAAAGGAGGAGTCTAAGACCAAGAACTTATTAGACCAACAAATTTGAGCAAATTTGAGCAAATTTGTAATGATTGCTTGCTTGGCCTAGTGGATCAGATTAAGGTGGACTTCAAAGTCAGAGATCAGGTGTTCAAATCTAGGTGAGTACAAAATAAATATTAAAAAAATTATCTGGAGGGTTAGGGTTAAGGTTAGGGTTAGGAGTAAGGGAGGTTATTAAAAAAGTTATCTGGTGGGTTAGGGTTCAGGTTAGGAGTAGGGGGGTTAATATGAGATCCCGGCAGGGTAGGGTGGGGTCAGGAACTGAAGGGGGTGGCTGGTTTGCATCTCATTCTTTTTTAGAACCCCCCCAAAAAGTGAAAAAACTGGTTTGAAAAATTTAACCTAGGTTGAAACAAATTACAGTGTAATCTAGGCTGAAATCATTCTGACCTAAGGAACAAATTGAAATACAAATTCTCATTACTGGTCTCTGTAAATTTTTCCGTTATTAATATTAGTTTGGAGAATCAACGTTTTGAGCCCTAACGTCAACATAAATTAGAATTCTTACCAGTTGCAATGGATTTCCTATAAATACTACTCAGAAGAATTTGAATAAATAGGCCTGTACAGTCGAGCCTCGATTATCTGTACCTCGATTATCTGGATTTCTCGATAATCCAGACTTTTTCTCTAGTCCCAATTTTGTCATGGATATTTATTAGTCATGATCAAGATCTGTAGTAATATTCTTATTAAAACTATAGCATTAAAAAGTGCAGTCAAAAGCAAGTTTGTTTTGCTTTTAAAGAGCAAAAGCAGCACTCACATGCATCGTAACTAATAAAGAACACTTGAATGAGGTCTGATTGACTCAGAGTTGAGTGGTTCAAGATGTACTGTAGACCACATTGTTTTCCAAACGATTTGTAAAAGTGTTGTTTCACGATCAAATGTTGCTTTATTTAAACAGTTTTGTTCTTCATTGCGTTCGAAGAATGCAAACCTAATTTTGACCTGTGGCTTTCTAGAGTTGGTTGTCCTGGGCATGGTTATGTGCAGAAAAATCCACATTCCTGTACGGCCACCAAAATGGCCATCCCGCTTGATTTTCGCAGGGGCATGTCACGGCCAGTAAACTGGTACTGTTTGATGCTAAGACAGGTGATAAGACATGTGGCGAACATGTGAGTATGTAAGCAGGCCATGCGAGCTCATCTTTCTGTTGGATCTTTCTTTGACTTCTTTCCATTCAGTCGCTGTATGCTTCACTATTATGCGCTCTCAGCGTTAGATTTTGGAGAATTTAAACGCTTTGATGGAAGCATTTATCGAAATCTGAGGGAATTGTTTCTTGTCTATTTGGGATGTTAACCGTGGGAACAGCTACATTTTGATTGTACTTGTTAATTAGTTCCAGTCGTGACAGATAGCTCAGTCTTTATCCAGTCGAAATGTTATTGTTTGGAATTGGTGGAAAAGTACTCTGAGGGCAAGATCCAAAAGTCTACTTTATTCATCAGGGGAAATACTCCAAGTAGTTGCATGGAGTTTGTTTATGATAAATGAGCACTTGATTGCAAATGCTACAGCTTAAATTTGTGCTTCCAGCTTAGGATAATGTACATAATTTAAATATTCTATGAAATTTGTGCGTCTACAGTAACTGATGGTGTCATGGAACGTATCAACAAATCGTGACCTCTTCCCTAGCATGGACTTTGACACTATGCTTATCTGACTGTAAAATCTTGGTTGTGGCTGAAAAATGTTGATTTTAGCAGTAGACAAAGGTTGAAAGTCAGCTAGTGAAATCATTTATTTAAGGTATATATCTTAAAGTGAGGGCACTCTCATAATCTCTGATTACTGCTAGTTAATATTCATATTTTCGATTATCTGGACTCTCAATTTCATCTTGTCCCAATGGGTCTCGATAATTGAGGTTCGACTGTACATGCACATGTCTGTGTGAATGCAGTGTTAGTGGTCTTGACACACTGAGGTTGGGCACTGATCATTGTTCATTGCCCCCTTTCCCTTGTACTTCATCTACAATCACATCTTGTTAAGCAAGTTTACCATTTTAATCTTACCTGAGGTCTAATTTTTTAATCTGTGGTCCCTTGAAGCTAATTAAAATGCTATAAAAAGGAAAAAATAATCACATTGAAGTAATATACAGTATCAAACACGAATGACCACGTTTGACCACATTTCCAAACACCGAGGAGAGAGTTGAAAATACAGAGTATTTTTCAAGTTGGAAATACAGAGCATTTTTGATGAACTTCAAGGTGTTTGGAAATGTGGTCAAGCACTGTCTTGAGTGTTTGATATATCTTCTCAATCAAAACCAAAACTAAGGAGAAAATGGAGAAATGAAATCATAAAAATCTATGCTAATTAAGATCAGATATCCAAACACCATCACGGTCATGATTTCCTTAGTTTAAACTTGATGAATTATTAATGAGTTTGAGAATAATAGTTACAACATTGCAGGGCTTGTGAGTGTTTGAAGATGAAGAAAATTAAATATCTTAAAATTAACTCGACTAAAGAGAGAAAAGCAATAACAGTGACATGAATCTAATACTTGCTTCTAATGGAACCACTAAGGTAAGTAAATTTAACTCTAGATTAGATAAATCAGGTTAACAAATAGATTCCATGTTGTAGTGCATCTGTTCTGCATCATTAATTGATCACAGATGATGTCAAAATGTTGCAAAAACAAAAATATGACAGTGCTTTTGAGTTCTTCCACAGTTTTAAGCCGTTATTGTGATATGTAAGTATAATCTACATCTATGATCACAAGGTCGGAGCTAAAATTGCCTACAGCTGTGTGGCGTAGCCCCTTTAAATCTGCTGGGTGGGTGCATACATTGTTTTCTGTACATTAAGAAAGTCAGGCATCTTGCCCAAGAACACGACTTAAGGACCCGTATTCAAACCTAGCACTCTCGCGTTGAGTGCAACATGCTAGTAGTGTTAACCATTACAACACTTCACCTCTCACATGGGAAAAACAGATAGATAGAGATAGATAGATAGATAGTTGGTGCCAGTTTCCTCCCTTGCAGCCAGAGGCTGAATTGCGGAGGAACCAGAGAGGTGAAATCGGACGTCGGCATATGAAGGCACACTTTAAAGCCACTTCAGTCCATAAACATAAACAACTTCTTCTTTAAACAATAGTTCTATGCATAATTTGTATCTCCTCCCAAAATATCAACGTACAGTAATTGCAGACATACCTGTCAGAAGTATTTTGACACTCTGAAGAAACAGTATATGTCATTTTTGTATCATTCAAGACATCAAAAGACACATTATTCGTTTCAAAGGTAAACCCCTTAGAGTACAGTAAGATGCAGTCACTGCTAGCAAACAAACTGCCATTAACAGGAAGGGCATTGGCATCTACAGCAGAGTTATTTTCTTCTAGTGCTCGGCGCAGTCGGTCGTGAGCCATGGCAGACCTTTCCTCTGACAGCTTTCTTTCATAAATGGCCTTGAATGTAAGCAATTGGTTCCTGTATTAGTATTAGCATAACATGTGTGGAATTGCCCTTCTTAGATTTATTCTGAGGACAGAACTTAGGCAGATGGACACTGTAGGTAGACGATACAGATAACGAACCCCACAGTTCAAATGGACAGTTTAATCATTGTGCACATAAGTGCGTGTGAGTGAGTGAGTGAGTGAGTGAGTGGGTATGCTGTGAGTCCAACAGGATTTAACTCTTCAGAATAAAACGTCAGACGCTCAGAACAAGTTAAATGCCAGCAAAACACAGTAGAAACTGGAGAAAACTTAACTGCCAGCCACCAAACAAGTACTGGTGGAAAAAATGTACACTGTGCATAACGATGACACGTTAAGTGCTATTGAGTAGATTACGCAATCCCCAGAGGTAATGCAATAACGTGAAATAAAAACAAGGAAAATTCTAGTAGCTACAGACACAGGCTATTAATATCCCATCATCTGTCACATGGCTAATTTAAATGATTAACATCATTTAAGACATTTTAATAATAACTGCGCATGTGATATGTGTATACAAGGCTGTTGCCTAAGGAAATTTTTAAGGCGCCCTTTGGGCTTCTTCCACCAAAAGTTAGGAGCCCAAGCCACTTTTTTAGGAGCCCAAATAAAATTCTCCGTGGTCAATCCGGGGGGGTGGGGGGTGGGGGGGGGTTGGGGAGGTTGAGGAAGATGGCGGGGGGTTAATTGTGGAAATTTTGGGGAGGGGTCCTGGGGCAGAGATTTTCCATGAGACACTAATATGGTCTAATATCAATCAAATTTTATAAATAAAGCATTTAGCAAAGTGATCAGGTCATGACTGAGAAAGAATACTATTTCTGGTCAAACTCAATTATTGGTGTATCCATGCAGGTGCTGCAGCTTTTTTTATAAAAATTTATATTGCTGCTTTTGTTTTTGAGTTTTGCAATTCTATTTTAAAAAGACGAAATACGTTGTACAAATCATGAAATGCAAGCCACAAATGAAAACAAACAAAAATGAAAGAGACATTTGGGGGGGGGGGGGGGGGTTTGAATTTGGCCTCACTGAAATGTGCGTTCCTTCCCCAGGCTTGGGACATTAGTATAAACTAAAGGTGATTTTGAGGTAGCATTACAGTAATATTGGCCACTTCTTTGGAGAAAATAAATTCTTGTATATTGGGCGGGGTCGCGACAATTGATTTGATAATTTAAAATATAGAACCCTAGTATGCAAAGAGAATTGCAATGATGTGTTCTTTTTGGTGGCTAGTTACTTGAATTATCCTTTCAGAACCTAAAGAAATTCATTCAGTACATCTAAGTGAAGTTTTCTGAAGTATCAGACAAATATTTAGACACATTTATCTTTTTTCAACTGTAAATATAATGTCAGCAGGATCATCACTCCAATTCCAAAAATATTTGTTATCAAAGTAGTTAATTTGCAACTCGGAATCAGTAAGGCATCAATAGAGACACAATCCATTTGGCATACATGCTTTACAGTTATTCAATACTGAGCTTGCAATGCATTATAGGGCGATTTTCAAACATGGCTGTTTTCGGCTGTTTCGTGAGTGGACAGAGACTTTGTTGCCGTGCTTTTGCCCAGATTTCTGGTGATAAAAGCAAAACAGGACCAGAGTAGCTGTTGTTTTCCGTTTAATTTATTGTGTGAACGATTTTTGACCAATTTCATGAGAAGATTGAAGTAATCGAACATATTACATGGGAAACAAAACTCCATGTTTAGGCGCCCACTCGGGCTCCTTGAAGAAAACTTTAGTTGCCCGCACTCGTAACTTAGGCGCCTCAGGCGACCGGGCGCCCGTTAGGCAGCAGCCTTGGATTATATGTAGTACGTGAGTTTGTTCCGAGACATCTTGACTTCCGAGATTGCGAGACCGACGGTACATAGACGAACACAAACACTTCAAAGTATTTTAAATGAGAACTCGAGACATTCAAGTTGTAAAATTATGTTCAGACATTCATTTATAAAAAACAAACTTGAAAACAAGCAAACAAATTGGTACTTTAAGACTTTCTTAGCCTTGCAAGATATCGAGAAAGTGAGATAGCTTTGTGAAAAAACTGAGACTGAGAGACGCACATAACTGCTAAAAAAAAGACTGAGACCCATGAAATTTGATGAATATTTTATGGCTTTTAAAAGAACCATTCAGCACCCCGAATGGCGGCCAGATACTTTTGACAAACCTGATGGAAACCCTAAAAATTTACCATCATTTCTAACTGGGCAAAGAGAAGTGTTATACGAGTAAAGTATCATGAACAATAACACAGCTCAAAACCCCTTAGTTCACTGTCCTTTTAACAATTTAGTCAAATGTACACTGTACCTGGAAATAGGTGAAATAAACTTATTCACACCCTCACCTCACTAGGGGCTGCTGCAGTCAACAAACAAGAATATGGCAAACCAGTTGATGAGATTTGATGAGTTACTGAACCAACCAACTTGTCTACAAAGAAACAGTACAAACAGTACATGAATTCAATTTTAATTTCCTCACAATTTCATTGCAATTGCCTTGGAAATCTGACAACAATAAAATACTAATGATGGATACAAATTTCATTTTAGACTTACCATTTTGTGTGAAAATCTCTGCAGGGGTGCTAAATAGTTAATAAGGAAAAATATAATATCAATATATTGCAGTAATTAATATAAGCAGTTGGCAAAATGATTCAGGAGAAATGTTAACTGTCAAGTGTTTCAAAACTTTTCCATAGTCAGATTAGTTTCTACTTGCAAAATGTAAACACTACAGCATGTATCATCGGCAAAAATTTGTAGATACAAGTAGATTATAGGAAGTGACCTATAATAATATTGGAGCCTAAATGAAAATTGTGCAAATGCAGAAATTGCAGAGAGAGTACACAATTCTAAAGAGTGTTTTCACTCACGTGGCAAGCTGCCATGCAAATTTACTGTAACAAAAGAAAGTAATTACATAAGAAAAGAGTTCAAGTTCCACATGATTGGTTTGAGACACCAATGTTCGTAGTTGTTGTTTCATTGTTTTAACACACCAATATGGCTGCTGTGATGTCATGTGAAACCACTCTGTAATGTTTAGGACACTCAATCATTAAGACTTGTTTAATCTTCTTATGCCAACAACTTAAAGTAAATTAAGTAAAAGTTATTAAGTTGAACACACCAACAATAAGAAGCCAAACAAACCTTGAAGAAGCTGGAAGCAAATGGAATATAAATACATTAGTCTTTTCCCGGTCCAATGAAAACTTGGAAATATCAAACTTGTCAGATTCTACCAGGAACAAAAGAGGACAACATGTCAACAAAACAACACTCAAACCTTGGGGTCACATACATGTAGTAGCTCTCAAAAGGTCTCACATAAATGGCTTCATATGCTTTGAGAGAACAATAGAACAAACAACAGAAACAATGCCCCCTAGCCCCAAAACAATAACAGCTGCTAACAAGCAAAAGAATTACTTGTACAAGCTTACGAGAGCTGTTACACTTCTGAAACCTTCTAAAATAACTTGGACATTGCAGTGTTAAGGGGAAGTGTCCCCAAAATACAATGTTAATTTAAGACAAAATAATCACATCAGGGACCAAAACCACTGCTCCTAATTCATGCATTGTCCTATGACTTGCATGAAGCTGATTTAGCATTTTTTAAACAAGTTTATTTGCATTTTCCTTGATTTCAGAATATCATTGATAATGAATATGACAGATAAGGAAGAGGTTCATACAGGGGAGTCTATGGCATGCTTCATGAACGAAAACAAATAGAGGATCATGGATCACAGATATAAAAATTTCGTTTTCCTGAATCACAAAAATAAGCAAGTAAGATTCTCATTTTAATAACCTGTTCTTACACTAGAAGGAGTGTTTGAAGAAAGAAAAATTGTTAAAGGCTAAGTCAAGGCTCCATATTGCAAATCGCATGTCTAAGTCACTCTTGATAGATGACTCTAACCATTTGGAGGATCTGTGCCTCAAAATCACATAGAATTGAGTGGTGAAATCACAAATATTGCTGAATAATTCAAGTTCTTTACGGGTCACACAAAACCTTCAGGCCACGGATCACAAAGAATAATTTCCTACATTCATGTTTCACGGAAAATAAAATCAGCTAATCACACATCACGAGAATACCCCTGTATGACCCTCAAGGAAAAACTCAAAATCTAAACATTCAAATTTAAAATTAATTCCAATTTAAGTTACCATCTGGGTTAAACTCCTTGACCAAGCCATTAGCCAACCTCCTGATCAGCTGTACTAGTTCATCAGACTTTCCACCAGAAGATGATGACACTTCTACTGATGGAAGAACAGCTGATGAGTTGGCAGTTTCCATAGCAGCTAGAAGATTGGAAAAAGCAGCTCCATGGTTTCCAGGGCTGTATGCATCACCATAGTGACTTATATCATCTATACTCAGCTAGAGAAAAAAAAATAGCAGAAATAATATTAGCAGTGTGTAGCTAGAAAATGCTGTGGAGAAGCTAAGTACAAGTCAAGTCCATGACATATTTTTGTTTAAAAGTTTGCGTGATTCATAAGTATATTTGATATTCACTATGCACATTTTTCTACTTGTTTACCTTTTCACTTGTTGGTACATGTACATGTCAATAACCAACTGAAAAGCTCAACCCTTTAAGCCCCGGAGAAAAACCTTATTTTTTTAAAATTATAACAGTAGATCGAAAGACCACAAGTAATATACCAGTTGAAAGGTATTGTTTGGGGTATGTCCTAAGTCACCACAACAGACATACAAGATGTCACAAATTGAATTGAGGAGTCTACAAAGTAAAAAAATGAAAACGTTCAAAAATACCTTATTCCTTGTATATACTGGGTATACCCCTAAACAATAGCTTAATGTGCAGCTCTGGGTGTGCAGATTTTTATCAGATATTCATGTAGCCGTAAAATTGTAACGCGTAAAAGTTTCAAAAACTTGAGGGGTGGTTAATCAACTCTGATTCAGGAGGGGGGTATGATTTTATACTTTCAATGTGAAGATCTCTCGAAGATCCTTTTGGCCTCCAAAATTGAAATGAATTGGCCAAATATTAAGCTTATTATAACATTTTGTGCCATATGGCACTAAGCTAATTTTGGTCCTTGAGCATATCTTAATTTGGCGTTGGTTTTACAATTTTTTGTTTTTTGTTTTTTCACTGCTATATTTTCCTTATTAAAAGTGCAAATTAATAATAAAAATTTTGAATTGTAAGTACAGTAGCTCTCAATGACAAAGAAGACCTCAATGTCACATTTTTTTGTTGATGAAAAGTATTTTTTATTGTAAGTGATCTGAACTTTAGGTACAATGTACAGCAGTGGCATTTGACCGCTTGGCAAAAGTCCTTTATTATCATATGGTTCCCCTTACTAGAGTCCAAGCAAGACATTTCACTGGTTAGAAAATAACAATATTGCTCATTCAGAGATGTTTGTAAAAAATAGGTAATATTAAGTCCTCGGTATGACAACTGAGGTAGACTTTATTTGAAGCTGAGTGAACTGTTTCTTTTGATTAGACTTATTTTTAGAATTCCCAAAACAACAAATCTCCTTACATTTCATTTGATGCTAATTCTGAGAATTTGGAGATATATCAAGGCAATGTGTCTAAATAGGCGATTTTGAATTTTATCATCACCTCACCCTGTAAAGAAAGTCCTGTTTGTCAGATTACCTCAAGGCTAGTGGACTTTCCAGCTGGGCTGGTGCTTTCTGTCCATCACTTAAGGGCAAGTGAAGTTTCTTAACAACACTTTTAAGGAAATTGAAATGACACACTAGATGAACTCTTTAGTGCATCACAGTGGCCGCATGGTTTCAAGGCTCATTTCTGGATTGAGCAGTCCGGGTTCGAGCCCTGGCAGGGGACATTGCACTTTGTTCTTGGGCAAGACACTTTACTCTCACAGTGTCTCTCTCCACCCAGATGTATAACTGGGTACCGGAGACCTTAATGCTGAGGGTAACACTCAATGGACTAACATCCCATCCAAGGGGGAGTAGAAATACTCCAAGTCACTTCATGCTGGCTACAAAAAATGGGATAAGCTTCGGCCTGATGAGCCACTTAGCTTGAATGCAGATTTTTTTTTTATATCATAGAGCTTGTCGAAAAATTTGTTTTCTTTGCACCCTACACCGGCCTGCTTGATAATGTACATTTTGTTGCATGGCTAATGAACATGTGAAGAGAAATTCTGCGATGATCAGTATCACATCCTACCATTCGTAAATAGCTACTTACCCTGTCCTGAAGAAACACACCAACGATTTGAGGTGTGTGGAATAGTTTATTTAAGTATTTCTCTTGGAAATCTCTTCCTTTTATTGTGTGTCCCGCTAGCACTGGATCAGCAGTATTTACTTCACTATTGGTGAGAAAATAAAGAAACATTTTGGGGTTTATTGTATTTTCCAAACACAAAACGTTTTAGACATGATGATGGAGGCCAATGCAGCCATAACACTACTGCAAAATACCTGAAAAAATTTTCAGGCTTTGAATGGGATTCAAACCCATAACCTTTGCATTACCAGTGCAATGCTCTACCAACTGAGCTATTAAAGCCACTTGAGAGTGGTTGTGTGTGGGTTTGGAACTTTATGTTCAGTGGACGTAATACTCAACTCAAGAATATGAATTCCATGGTAATAGATGTCCTTCAGTATTGTACCAGTAACGTAAAGGTCGTGGGTTTAAATCCTGTTCAAAGCCTAAAAATCTTTTCAGGTATTTTTTTCCAGTAGTGTTATGACTGCATTTGCATCTATCATCATTTCTACACTTAATTGCTACTTTTGGACACCTATTACTCCAAAACCTTTTTGTTTTTGTAAATATACACCATGTCAACACATTTGAAAGCTTTTACTGTTCATAACAATTTGTCTTTAAGCCTATAACAAGCGTAAGTAACCGTGGCTATAAAGAAAAGTCTTGACTATATATATGTACATGCGTGCATGCCACAGACTAGTGAAAATTCAGATTTGGCTGATAGGTTTTACATTTCCACACGCCTGTTTGGCTAATGAAAAAAAAACAAAGCAGCTATTGATATAGTATTTGATGAAAATAAAGCTTGGCATAGCTACTAGTTACAATTGCAAATGAGAAAGCTAAACACAATGGGCATGACAACAAGGAGATATCTCAAATTATTTAAGTTCACTTCTTCATTACCGACAGTTAGTTTCAATTCCAGATCTTGTGGGATGTAGTGGGTATACAAAAATGAAAAATACTGTACCAAAACAGCCTAACTAGTGGGAAATCTGGCTAGCAAAACATAGTTATGGATAGTAAAATCTGACGTGACACTAGCCAGTAAGAATCGTCATTTCGAAGGAGAGCAAGTGTTTTGGAAAATATTAAAATAGTAGTAGTTGGCCAATAAGTTAAATCACAAAAGAACGCATAAACTAAGATACTTGACAATATGATCTGCTTAAAAGCTCTATCGTGTATCAGCCTGTTCCCAAACAATTTTGCTTTCCTTCAAAAAACAGCTGTCTTATAAAATGAAATTAAACTGTCAGGTTTTGAACTATCCCAAGAAATTCTATCGAACAACTTTAGGGAAACCCTGCGACTTACCGTAAAAGAATGGAGCCAATAATACTTACCTATTTCTAGACCATATAAAAACAGGAACTGAAAAGATTGAGTCCGTGTAAGAACACACTAAAAGTGAAATAAAAACGCACAATAACAAGAAATGGGACGAGGCCGCCATCTTGCTTCACCAATCGAAGGCACGTGATCATATTACCTAATACTTAATCACCATACATGAAGAACTAACCTACCATGTAAACACTGCCGCTGACCAAATCGACGTCACTGCGGGATTATCGGGGGAGGGGTGGAGAGGGTAGAAAACTTTACCTAGTAGACAGTTTTTCAGAAGACGTATTAGTATGTAGGTAATTGTAATTTGTTTACCCACGGAACACTAAGGAGTTCACAAGAACTCGTTCAGAAATGCCCGTGCATTCCAGGATCGAATTAGAATTTGAAAATGTTGGTTTTTGAGGAAAGGGGAAAACCGGAGTACCCGGGAAAAAACCTCTCGGAGCAGAGTAGAGAACCAACAACAAACTCAACCCACATATGACGCCGGGTCTGGGAATCGAACCCGGGACACACTGGTGGGAGGCGAGCGCGAAAAAATGCTGTATAACTTTGAGACAGTACTTGACACTTGTGCCTACTTTACATACATCATGCTACAACTAAACAGGCAAATTAACAAAACAAAATTAGACACCAGCAGTCGATTTCTAATTTCTAAATTAGTTTATTCATTTTGTGATACACAAAAGCTGCCTGCGTGTTGAAAATATCCAACAACGTTTTGTTCGTGCAGAAATTCAGTTATGTTCCTTTTCCAGGCTTCAAGATATTTTTCTCTCTAGCCTCAACAGTACAAAAACATCTTAAAATTTCAATTCAGAAATGAAGAGATATTGCTATTACCAGGCTCCTCGCGTCGAACGTAGTACGCGAGAACAACGTCAGAGAATTTTTTTGGTGGGGGTGTTACTTAGTAGTCATGACAACAATGTTAAACAAACAGTGCCACGAGTTTTCGTTAACGTATTCGTTTAAGGAGCCATTCTTTTTGGACTCCCGAAAATTTAAAGAGCTTTTTCAAAAAGCAATGATGTCAAGAACTGTTAGCGGACATTAGCCTAAATTTCGTACCTTAATTCTAAATATCTTATGAAGATGTGCTTTCACAAGTTAAAATCAAACACCACTTGTAGTGTTATACCTGTTGGAAATGTCTGAGCATTGAAGAAAACTTATTTAAGAAATTTCTGCCGACTAGAAAACATCTTCCGTCAAGATATCATACTTTCTTGATCAAGCTAAGCGTGTTTACAAGCAGAAATCGATTTCTTAAAAACCCTGCTTTGTATAATCAAAAGTTAGGTCACATACAAAAACATTTCTGGGCGCTTGAGGCCAAACTGTTTTCATGAAAGTCTTCATTAAGTCTCGATCATTTTTTTCGAACGATTTTAACGTGGCTAAGGAGGAAATATAAAGGTTAATACGGAGTAAAAATGTGCCGCACTCTAGCGTTTGGATCACAAATTCGCTCCAAGTTCATTGCTTGGTACAGCAGACGTGAAGCTTCCCTTCTCAGCAAGGCCGCTTCCCCAGCAGCTTTCCTTTGATACTCTCTTTCTGCCTCGGCGTCTTCTGCAGCCATGAAGGCATCAACTAAATCAAACGAGTTTTCTTCTCGAGATCTCTGCTCCTGCAAACCTTGATAATAGCGCAACTTTTCTGATAGAGATTGCTCAGCTCCAGATATTCCTTGCTGTGAGGCGCCCGGAGCCTGGGGTGAATTTTGTAACGCAGTGTTTCTTTTATTTCCACGTTTCCCCGGAGGCAACATGTAGTCAAACCATTGGCTGTGATTCTGGCTTACGGCTTCAGTGCTGCGAATCCCCTCCAATTTTTCCGGTTTCTCTTGCCGTAGCCTGTTTGTTTCCGCCTCGTTGAGCGTCGACGTGGAAGGTTGTGTCGCTCCAGGTAACGCCTCGGTCAAGGTAGAACGGCGTTTGTAACGCAATGGTCGCCTCTGGTTTCTTCTAAACGCATCAGTGCGTGTGAGGTTTGATTCAGATTCCGAACGCACAAGTGGTTTTTCTCGTTTTTCTACTCCTGAAGTCGTGGGGACAGACACTTCAGCTAATCTACCGATAATATCTCTGCCTGAATCTCTTTGGATCATTCCAGGCTTGGCATAAGATGAGTTCGCACTTTTGGTGACTTCTCTTGTACTTCCAGTCTTCCTTGTCCCATCAAGTGAGGTTTCACGTGTTTTGTCAATCATATTTTCGCCCTCGACATGAAATTTTTCCCCTTTCAACAGCTTTTGCCACAAATCGGCTGCTAAATCAGCCGTTTTGCGTTCTCTCCTTTGCTTTTCGGAGTCGCTGAGGGGCAAACCATAGCCATCTCTTTTACCTTTTTGTTTCAATTGCAGTGGGGATTCTTCAGTGATTTTTCGTGGAGGCAACCTTTCAACTTTTTTCTCAGTTACAGGACGTATTTCTTCGCCAAACTCATCGCCCTTACCACTAACAGCTCTTGGAACATCAGGTAATTTTCGCGGACTGTGCCCGTACTGGATACGTTTGAGTTGTTCAAACGAGAATTGGTTACCTCCATTGCCTCGAGCACTTAACCTCCTTTCAGAATTATACTTTTCGTTTCGAAAGTGTATTTGCGACGAGATTTTCCACTTTTCTTCTGCGGATATACTGGCAACCGACGCTGTCTGGCGCAAAAGACTTAACTCTTGCTCTAATTTTGCCCTTTCTTCTAAAGCGTAGGACAGACGCCTGGAATATTCGTCCAATTTTCTGTTTTCCATTTCTACAACGTTGCAGAGGCTTCCCATGGAATATGCTGTCTTGTTTTCCTTCAACTGATTCCTGTCTCCACCGCGAAGTGCCTGATGCTTCTCTTTAGCGTCCGTCGCAGTGAAATCTTCGTAAAATACTTCATCGTCGACACTCACATCGACTTCCGAAGGAGGCAGCTGACTGGATTCTGAGCTTGAAAGACGTCGAAGGCGCATACTGTTGAAACAAGCTCTTCGCCGCAAATCTTCATCTGTTGAGCTAGAACGCCGCCTATGTCTGCTCCCTTTCTGGGCAACAACGTCAGCTGCCTCCGTCGTGTCGCTAGATGGCTGCCCTGGGAAGCTGTGCCTTCTTTTCTCGTCCGTTTGTCCAGGTTTCGTTGTTAACTGACGCGCAACGCTTTCGCTCGATGTTCGATGAACCTTCGTGTAGTGTTTAACACTTCTGTTTGCCTGCTCACTGTCCGACTCGAAACCTTTGTTTTCCAGACCTACATCTCTGTGATGTTTCTTTTTCTTGCTGGCCTTTTCTCTGTGTTTTTGACGAGACAAATCGTCTTCTGCCCTTTCTGAACGGTGACCAGATTCTAACGTATTCGTAGATCTATCACCAGACTCTTGTAAAAGATTTTCCGTCGATGACATATTATTGTAAATTTGACAGTAAGACGGCGCTTTTATCTATTTCAAGACGTTCTCTAAACATTTAGCGGGCCTTTTTTGCGCTTTTTTGCCCAAGCAAGTCCTTGAAGGGAGTTCTTCTCAGAAAACGTATTTTTTTTGTTGTAAGGAATTGACTTATATATTATTTACAAACATGTAACTTCAGTCCAGTTTTGCCAAAACGAGCATTAAAACCTTTTGCCGGTACCTGCTGACTAAATATCAACAAAGGGGCCCCTATTCGGTATTTTGCGCTGCAGTAAATACTTGCCAAATTACGTTTAAATATCACAGTGTATTTACTGAAATATGAAATGCAAATTAGCCAATAAAAACAGTTCTTTCTAGGAAGCCCATCAAGTGCTAACAGGGCTGTCAATTTACAGGCTCTCTCTTTTAGCGGACTAAATCGGAATGTTTAGTTAATGTAAAAATTGAAAATGAAGTTTATATTATTCTGGAATATTCGACTCTGTCAAAACTTTGCCACCTGTTGGCCTGAATAAACATTTATAGTCGAGTAGAACTACAAGTGAACCAAGGTTTCTTTTGAGTTAAAACTATTGTTCACATCTAAGGAAGCTTTTTATGGCCAAACACTTAATGGCTGTGTTTGTTTTCATTTGGCTACTTAATTCCAAGTTATTTAAGCCTGTGTCGAAAAGGGCTGAAAAGTTATAAATTATACGTGAAGTCAGTATTGTAGTCACGGTGGAGAAATTCAGAATTTCAATTCAGAACTGGAGATGTTCCAAAAAAGTGTTAATTAAAAGCTCTAAACGGTATGGAAATCGAACCGGTTATTTTGGCTGCCATTTTCTATTTCAACATTGTAGAAGAACCTGCGGTCGAAATTAAAGTGAAAATGTCAATATTTAGTATTTGAGATACAGTCAAACCTCCAGTTGCGACCATCTCTCCTCTACGACCAGTTTTCCAAAATGCCAAACGTTTCCGAGCCAAATCAATATATTTGGAACCTCTTGTAAGCGACCGCGACCACGTTTAAGTTAGAGCTACAAGTTTGAAATTTTCTTCTGTTTTTAACCCACCGTGAGCGATCACTTGACAGATAATAGAGGGCAAATTGGATTATAAGGTGTTATAACATTATTGCATTTTTGGGAAGTACCGGATTTTTTCACGAAATTGACTTTTGACATGAATAAAACATTTAAAAATCTAAAGAAAAAGTTCACATACACTGGACTCTATCAGTCCTAAAAGAGACGACCTTAAATGTTAAAAACAACCACTTGCTTGAGGGAAAAATTTTGAACCCAATATGGTCTAAACTCTCGTAAGCGACCACCTCCCGTAGGCGACAACCTAGGCTTGACATTTTGGGTGGTCTTTTACGGGAGGTTCAATTGTATTTTATATGTAGGAAAATTGAAAAAGTGCGGAGACGAGAGCCGACCGAAAAAGGTACGAAGTTGATCTAACTGATTGTCTACGGAAATCTTGGATAGCCCGCGTTATTTTCGATTGGTGCCGATTAGAGTCCGGGAAAGTCTTCGGGTATTTCCCCGAAAAATTGCTGTCTCGTTCCCAGAGCCTGAAATCAGGAATAAGTCACCGATGATCGAAAGTGCGCAGGCTTTAGGAACGAGTTTGAGTGATTTGCAAAAGAAAAAATACAAATACAGGCCTACAAACAATACAAACAATGTCAAGTCTGAAAACTACAGAGAATTCCGGCGAAAAGCCTTGTGAGAACAGGAGAAGATTTTTCCTAATGCTTAATTGAAAGATCGATACTAATTAGCGCCTACATATGCCGACAAGGCATCGTTAACAATTGTTAAAAGTGCTTTTTATATAAATTTCTTGCTCGGATCAGAATGTGCCAAGAGCGCTTGTTACTTCCACGGTACTAATTCGTTATAGAGGCAGATGAATCGGTTTTAATAAGAAATGATTCCTTTGATAATGTTTTTTACAAGTGAAATTACACTGAAACCGAATGCCGTTTATTTTTGTTTTAAAACCCAACGCTCCAAATTTCAAAGAAAGGATTCTGTTTTTTCTGCAAAGTAATTTACTTGAATTTATCTTTGAAACAGTCGAAAAAGCTAAAGGAGACAATACTGAATTAAAGGAAACTAATTAATAATTAGACCGGTAGCCCGCAAGGGCTACGGGTCAATAGCCCTTGAGGCGAAGCCGAATGGGCTATTGACCCGTGGCCCTTGTGGGCGAAGGGTCTAATTGTTTTAATATTACCCTACTAGTCGGACAGAAAAGGCAGTAATAAAGTTAGCAAATGCAAGTTGAAGAAATATTTATTTGGGAATAAAACGAGAGAAAGTGTCACGCTCGACTGCGCCAATTTCGCTACTCGAGGACTATTACTAATAGTCCTCTAGTAGCGTAGCCAATTAAAATGCAGGATTTGCATTAGTCCACTAGTTGGGTGGTACTAAGTGTTAGTTATCACTTTCAACTTGGTTTAAATGAAAGAAGCTCTTTAATATTATTGCCGCCAAGTTTGGCAGCTGGGTATTTTGTTTACGTCTCGCAAAGTATCTACAAGTCACCATTTCTAGCGCGACTGTATCCAAAAAGCGACATGTGTAAAGGCAAAGAGTGCTTAAGGCTTTAAAGTACTTTTAACTGGACTTTTTACTCGGAAGAATCAGCAAGGAACACGATATATGAAAAGAAGAATTTTACTCAAGTGAACTCGATGGTAAGTATTTTGTTATCGTCTCGGAAAGTTTTGTGCTTCATCCACGAGCTGCATGTATCGGGAAAAGATTCCTGAAGGGGTAGAATTACTTTTAACTGAGGTTTTCTACGAGGAACTATCAGCTAGTAACAGGATATATGTAAAGAATTTTACTAAAGTAAACTCGATGGTATGAGTCTTGATAACGAAACTTGTCGGCACCGACCTTGTTTTACTTGTGTCAGTGTTTGGATTGGTCGTTATGGTAATGTGCTGGTGTCAACCACACGAAATGATAAACATGAGCGTATTCACATGGTTACCATTTAGTTGCTCAAAGAGTGAAGAGTTTTAATATACTAAAAAAATACAGGTGCTTGGGTGCAAAATCTACAGGTTTTTTTTCTATTCATTAGGGAAACCCAATTATATATTTGTGTTTACTTTTAAGTCTATCCAAGTGTGTCATCGGGAAAAAAAGTGTTTTATAATCTTTCCAGGTAAATATGATGCATAGTCAGGAACGAGAACTAAAGAAAGCGATCAAGCTTCCAACTTTAATGCCATGGAATTCTAATGTGATGATACAAAGGATGGTTTTGATGCGGTCGAGATGCGGGAAGGATTTCAAACTACAAGCAAAGCGGACGCCTTACCAAATATATCCTCAAGCGACAGGCCCATTGTTAAGAGAGTTGCATTCGAAGATGCTATACAATCGGTAATGGAGGCAAACGGACACAAAGAAGAAAAAGAAGCAGATTTAAGGTTACCAGATATCCACGATTCGGCGTCAAGTATGTCTTCGGAAGATAGACGATTTGAAGAGAATTCTCGCAGAAACGACTTTTCTGGTTTGGACAACGAGCGAGGAACAGAAAACCACTTTTCTAAAAAAGTTGACGTTAAGGAGAACACCGAAAACTCATTGATGAAAAACTACGAATTCCAACGTGATCTACGATTTACACAATGCTCGAAAAAACTATCGCGAGAGAGATATTCCTACTTCCCGCGTTTTCCTTCTCCAAAGACCATGAACAACAGAGAGAGAGAGACTGAAAAAAGAATTAGAGAAGAAAACATTGAAGAAACAAGAGGAAACTATTCACCCGGGAAGCCTTAGAACGAAGGAAGAATACTTTTTCTTTCCCCGAAGAAAGTTTAAAAGCAGTTTGTGAAGAAACATGAGCTGTCTTGCCGCCCTATGGATTCACCGTTTTCTTTTTTTTTTTGGATTGATTTAGCATATCTGAGGTATATGGTAAAATCTGCATATACGAGCGAGTGGCCCATCAGGCCGGCGCTTACCTCCGGTTTCTGTAGCATGAAACGACTAGGAGTACTTCTACTCCCCCCTGGATGGGATGCTAGTCCATCTCTGGGTTACCCCCAGTATTAAATTCGCCGGTACCCACTTATACACCTGGGTGGAGAGAGGCACTGTGAGAGTGAGGTGTCTTCCCCAAGAACACAACATAATGTCCCCTGCCAGGGCTTGAACCCGGACCGCTCGATCCGGAGTCGAGCGCACTAACCATGAAGCCACCGCGCCTCCTACATCTGAGGTATAAAGCGTGACTTAAATCAGATGGACCAGGAAACCAAACCCATTTCTAACAAATTGCGTGACTGTGTGCAGTGAGATTGCTAAGAAATAGAATTGTAAAAGCCCACCTCAGCGGCATGCATGTCCTCCAAGAAAGAATTAAATCGTTACATGCTACAGCGTCAGAGTCTTTGAGATATTCCTGATGTCAATAATAATGTTAAATAATGTTAGATCAAGGTTTTGGAGTTGCTTGGATATCGGCGTTTCTTTGAGGTCTCTTATTACCCGACCCAGATCTCCTCCGTCCGTTACTAGTGAGATCGAAGATTAGTTTCCATGGCAACTACTGCAAAGTATCGAAGTTATAACAAATGTGAAATAAATTTGTAAATAAATAAATGAATAAATAAATAAATTTAACTAGCAGTTAGCGATTAACAACGTTATTGATAGCTCGCAATAGTTCCGCTGACAAAAATTCTTCAATTAACACAAATCAATACATCAGTCTACTTCAAAAGCAAATGGTGGTGTTCAAATTCAATGCATCAGTCTTTGTACTTCAAAAGCGAATGGCGGTGTTTAAATTCTCTCAGTTTTCTTCCAATTTCCGCTTCGTGGCGAGTCATTCTCTCTCGCATTTTATCTTCTGCCCAATGCGGTGGCATAGAATCGGAGCTCTGATCCACAGACTTCTTCTGAAGACAAGGAAAATAGGAGAACCCTTGACACGAAGTTCGTTCAAACCTGCCTTCGAAATAAGAATGTTTTGGCTCTATCGAATGCCCCCATTCCGAAGAGATCATCCTGTTTTCTCTGATCCGCTGTATTTTAGCCTCTTCTCTCATTTGTCTGTCGATTTTGAGTATCTCGTCGGTCAGTTTGTTCAAAAGACCTCGAGGAATTTCGTAAGTATCGCGTAAACCCAACGCAGCACTCCAGCTTTCTGTGGGCTTACTTGTAACACCTTCCGATGTTGACGTTAAAGCGAGCGAAGGCAAACGTAAATTGCCTCGTCGTTTTTCGAGCTTGGTTGGTTTAGTAGCTTCTTTTTGTCGTGTTTTTAACATTTCTTGCGTTTGAAAAGTCACCTTCGGTGATGAAGACTTCCCAGCGACTGTTTTCGACGAGTTTTTCGTCGCGAGTTCAGGAAAGTGAACTATAACATCTTTTTGTTTCTTCTGACGCAAATATTTTTTCTTTGTGCCACTTTTTGCTTTGTGTTTACGCTTTGAGCTATTGTCGTCAGCTATCGAGGGCAGGAAAGATTGCTCCTGATTGTCAGAACTTGAATACAAAACCATCCTCCGAGATAAAGAATATCCGGTGAACGTCAGCGAACTACATGAAGTGTCTGTGGAGAAAGACTGAGTATGTGATAGAAGCTGTGCCTTCGCGGCCCTGCTTTCATAAAACGCCTTTTGCGTGAAAAACGTACGAATATTCAGTACCTCAGTGGGTGATGCTACATTAAAGCGAGAAAGTTTACTCCGTTGTTGTAGAAATGGTGTCAAGTTTGCATTCAATGTTTACTGTTATGGTTAAAAAATGTGTAACTTGATAAGATCCACAACAATAACTGAATTAACTTGACAGTTATCCCCTACTGATCCACCTGCCATCTCCTAGCTATGTATTATATATTTTCAAGTGTCTAGATTTTTCTATACTTAGGCCAACTTCATCAACAAGATCTTCTCGCAGTCAAACATCAAGGTGAAAACTTTCCGTGCCAAAGCAAACAGATTTTATTGTTGTAGACATATGTCTGATCATCGGGCGAAAAAATCGCCACTTTTGTACAACAAGTTTCGTCCCTCGAGGTATAATGAGTGTGAATTCTCCCACTAGACGTAAATATTTAAAGGACGGGTCAATATATTTCCATGAAAACTTTATTAAAGCTTTCACGGGTTAATAACGAAACTAGCCAGTTGGAATCGTTGTTTATGCAATCTGTCAGACAGTTGTCTAGTAGTAATAGGCAAAACTTGAACCCAATAACTTTAAATTCTGTAGAAACTGGCCTACATTATTCATTTGGCATGTGTTAAACTAAATGGAAGGGTTTTCCTTAACTATTTTTTTTATTAATATAATAGGTTTCGGCGAGTTATTTTTTTCAAGCGAAGCAGTCCAATGTCTGGATATTACAAACATTAGAACCCTTCTCTAATGCCATGATTTTCAGTGCAATAAATTAGAAATAACGTTTATTTATTTATTTTTTCCGCAAAACAAACATCACATCATCACGAATCTGCTTCGCGGAAGCAACAGCTCTTTTCTGCGTGCAAAACAAATATTTTCGTGCCATATTTTCTTGTAGAATTCTGATGATTACAAATTACACATTTTCAATGGGAAGCCATGCATCCATTGTGCAAACAGTTGTGTTATTTCAATAAAGAACATTTCCAATTGGTTATGGTAGACAATACCAACGGCTTGAGAGCCTCGATCGAGTCGCGGGCATTTGTAAACAGCTTGCTCGATATTTATAAAGATTGATTTTCAAAATATATTTCCTTATGGTATCTCTTAAGTTTGTTCAACTTGATATGATGTAAAATGCTGACAGAAGTTTGCTGTAAATTCAGCTAAAACCAAATTCATGTTAACAAGAAGTGAATTGTGTAATAGTAGGTTGGAAATTTTCTCTAACATGCCGGTGAATTTGAAGAACCCCAACGGGAAAATTTCCTTTATGAAACTCTAAAACAGTTCGGCAAAAGGAACTTTCTCAGTATTATATAAATATTTGTGTTTTTGGCTTGTTAACGATTATGTTTTCGTAACAACCCGCCCTGACGCTAAAACGCCTACAAAATGGTACTACAATAGAAATAAACAAATAAATGAAATAAAATGTTCGTCGTATCATGCACAAAAAACGTCTTACCTTGAATATTTGCCAATTCGAAATCAGAGGTATGTTCGAGCGTTAAAACGAAGAAGCCTCTTACAACTTATTTTCTGGTCTTGTAAATGCTCGAATTTGTTACACCGTCCTGAAAATAAATAATTGATGACTGTGCTAAGCAGTTGTCACGAATATGCCCTCCTCTCCGTCTTCCGTTATGTTTCCTGTTTCGGCCAGAAATCCACCTGTTCTCTGTTATGTTATTGTTTTTTAGAGATTGTTATTAGCAGGTAGTTAAACGATCTTGACTTGAGTTGTTAATAGCTTTGCTTCTTAAACAGGCGTTTTAAACAAGTGCTGTCTTAAATGCTCCGTCCATACTACTCCGGAGAAATTTGAAAGCGCAACTATCGGCGGTTATTTTATATTTGTGTTTGAGGTAAACTCGGGCGGGGAAATCACGTGGTTATCTTGGCACCCTCGTTTTCGAAAAGCTCCTTTCTCAAAATGTTTTCCGTCCACACCAAAACTAAAAGCCGGCGTTTGCAAGTTCCTCCGGTTTGAAGAGCGTTTTCGACAGGCTCCGTTTTCGTGACGGATTAGTGTAGACTGTAGGCCTTACCGCGAACGTAAAGCTGCGTTTTCAAATTCCTCCGTGGTAGTAATTTCACCTCACTACCTTGAAATGAATTGTTATTCTTGGTCTAATTCTAATTTCAGAAAGTGGCAAGCTTGCATAACTTTTGGTAAATTATTTCAGCATGTATAAATCACTATCCTGTGGACTTATTTAATCATCGATATCCAGTGAGGGTATTTTGTGTTGTTTACGGGAGGTTCCTTACCACTATGATATTTATAGTTGAAAGTCCGTTACAATTGTGCTATGAAAATAAAAGTTCGAAGAAAAAACCAAGCAGGTGATCTCTTGTGTCACAGCCGCCCTCCCCGAAAGAAAAAATCGGAGAAAGTAGCGTCTCTCCGATTTTTTCTTTCGGGAAGAGCGGCTGCCACACAGGTTAGTGATCGCGAATGTCGTGGTCTAGTTGTATGACATGTATGTTGTAAAGGAAGCGAAATGAAGACGTCCGGTCACCTTTCGTTGCGACCGGCTCGTCTTTACATCGTTTTAATCTCGCATTTTCGAAACGAAACCTTATTTCTCAGGGCACACAGCCGAAAGATGTCCTCCAAAAAGCCAAACAAACAGTTTGGCCTGCGGTCAATTTTCTCACGCTCAAATTATAAAGATGAGAGGGCGGAAACATCTGCTCCCAATGAAAATTAGCTCTCATTGAATTTTAACGTGCAAATAGAGATTGTTCTTGCTTTGGTGCGTTACCATGGCTACGTTTAGTGGCTCCAGGTTGCCTATCCTCAAACAGGAAGTCATTTCACGTCGATCCGACCCACCCTCTAATGATTTTATTCAACCTGATACCAAGAGCCACCATTGCTAATGGTCAGCGGTCTGATCTTGCATTGGTGTTCGGCAGGTACTTCATATATAACGTTTCATATGTAGGTACCTTATGTATGGAGTTATATGGTGTAATACTGAAATAGCCTGACGAAAGGCCTGGGAATGTCATTTATTGACTGTCTGATATAGATATTTAAATACAGCAGTCTACAATCGCCTTCAAGCCTACAACCATTGAATAGTACAGAGTAATGTTACAATGGTTTTACGAGAATACAATTTAAAAAAATAAAAACTAATAAATTTTACAAGCGGAAAAATAAATACATCAAATAATTAAATATAAACTAACTCGATTACCTATACATAAGCCCAGTCATTAGTTCTGTTGAATACATTTTTAAAAAATTTACAACCATGAGTACTTTCCATTCAACCAAAAATTTTGGTTAGAATTTCCGGAAATTTCCAGTGGCAAGTAAAACAGGGGTCAACCGTTAAGAGGGGACAACCTCGAAAGATACAGCCAATTTTTCTAAAATTTAACGCCGGGAATTTCCGTTCCATTTGATTTTATTGCCGAATTTCCGGAATTTTCAGCTCAGTGGTTTGAAATCCGGAAATTCAACAGCTCTCGGATTTAGCAGAAACTTTCTCAGGAAATTTTTGTACCTCCTATAGCTTCGGAATTTGTGCTCGAATAGGAAAGTCTTAGGTTTCGAACGGTTGAAAAAACCATTAAGACAAGCAAGACTACACGAGACAAACATTTCAGACCCAACGCAATTTCCTTTTACGACACCATGCATTTCGTTTATGTTAGTAACAAGAGTTCACCAGTATATCAGGACCACATCCTATAAGAGCCCAAATGTGCGTCCTTTCGCATTTATGTTTTGCAGGATCACTCTTTATTTTCCAAAGCGCGTTGCAGATTGGTATTTGGTGTCAATAGAGGGCAATCACCTTTAGTTGATCACGAAAATGCTCGTGAAGGCGAAGCTACCTTTCTTGATAAATTATAAGTTGACTCAAGAGATTATTCTCTTCGCTGGCTCAAGTTTAGTTTGCAATTAGCTACAACTCACTATTTTCATACGGTCACATTTTGGCTTGGTCAGCCAATATTCACTTTGACCAAATCTTTGTAGCCTGGCGGACCGTCACATTCTGCCCAATCAGAGCAAGGACAATGCGTTCACTGCCAATCAGGAGCAATGGGCTCACGTGACGTTTCCCGCCTTTTTCACCGACTGCCGCTCTGATTCATACATTATCCTATTTACAGACAAAGCAGTTTCCCTCGGTTGTAAATAATTCAATTTTAATTAATAAAGAAATGCTACAGCTGCTAAAGGCCGTAATGTTAATTAAGATACGTTAACTAAGGAAACACAGTCTCTAAGAAATAGACCGTGTGATTCACAGCAAAGGCATTCATACAAACCAAGGAGTAGAAGATATTGAAGCTCAAGTTGTTTTCTTTAGTTTTGTATTCTATAAACGGACGTTCAATACATAAGCATTTCTTCTTACATTTCAATAAGTAAGACCTTAGATGTTCCGAGCAGACTTTCGAGTAACGAATTCATTTCATATTAGCCAAGTACAGCGTTGAATAAGCATTCGAAACGGTCAACTTTGAACGTCCAGCGCTTCATTCAATAAATATTTCTAAGTTATACATTAACAGAAACATGTCAATTAAAAAAGACCTAGAATGACATGCTCGTATATAATTCCGGGGGGGGATGACTCACGTATCAAAGGACGGGGGTGCTCGTCTTAATTTTTGAAAAGAACCCCTAAGAGGTGCCAAGATCCTGTTTTGTGGGCGTAGTTTGAAACTATTTTCACCCCTAAGAGGTACCAATTCTAAAAAAACACATTATCTCCTGTCATATTTTTTTCAGCTTAATATATGCACTTCAAGGTACATGTACCTCAAACGTTGCCGCTGTGGACCTTTTGAGGCTCAACTCCCTCAAGAGGTACCAAACCCGCTTTTTTTAACCCTAAAAGGTACGACGAGCCTCCCCGTCCTTTTTATGTGGGAGTCCCCCCCGGATATACAAGTTTCCACTCTTTAGACACACCGTTAGAACATTCAATAAATGAAAACTAATCGATAAACCCACTGAACATTCCATTTTTCTTCTTCTCCGGCGTCTTCGTTGCCCCTTCTGAAGCTGTTGGTGCGCCGGGACCCCCGATAACTTTGAACGCACCTACAACAAGAACAACAATATATACACTTAATTAATTTAACACCTTTGTTTAAGCCACACACAAAACATAGTTACAAGAGTGGTGCTGCAAGTGCACCGCGGTCAAACCGGCGCTAATATCTATCGCAATTGTTGTTTTCTCAAAAATTGTAAGTGTTTGAAGCGAAAATGTGCAAGACTTTTGTCAGAAAAAGTTACAAAAAGAGCATTATTAAACCAAGTTACGTGCCGATTAACGAGGTTTATAACAATAGTGAAATCCTCTATGCACGGGCGGCGTACAAAGCTAAAGTTTCCAAGGACTGTCTTAACTTTTGGTTTGAAACTAGGGTTGCCGGCATAATTTTGAGCATAATAGTGAGGCATGAGCATCGAGCATTATGCCAACATGATAGTTAGAAAAATTCCCGGAAATATGTCAAAATATCGAAAATAAATAAATAAATACATCGGAATTAGGTACAATCTCGAAATTGGGATTCCTGATTTCCTGTGGAGAAATATACGTGACAATCGACTTCCCCAGACTTTTTCGCGAACTTAGCCCCGTTCACTAGGGTTAGTCACTCGGTAATCTAACTAGGCCCCAATCAATAAAGTCGTTTGGGTTTTAACACACGTTTTAATCTCTTCTCTTAGCTTTCACTGTTACAACGGGCGTGTAATAGCTACTCTGAATGCACGAAATAAATGTTTCTCTTTATACTGTTTCATTAGACAATGTGATTGGTCGTTGCTAGGTGATAATCAGAAAAACGGGTTGATCAAAGTCTGTCACTAAATGTCCATTGTCTCTTGACATGATGTCTAGACTTACAATAAAAACCACAAAGAAACACGCACGAAACACGAAGTCTCCGACAACTTCACGACAGAAACGGACGTGGCCACGTAGGGCGACTGGGAGTCTGGGACTCATTTATAATCATCCATATAAGCATATCAAGCGATTGTATTTTATTTTAGGTAAAAAATGAGTGATCCGGGAGAAAAATTTTGAACATAAAAGGAGGACTTTTTGAGCATAATAGTAACATTTTTTGAGCATAAAGAATTAGCACAACAGTGAAAATTGTGAGCATAATGTGGACAACGCTATTTAAAACTGAAGGATTTCGAAAATTTGAGAGGTCTATGCGAAGCGACAGTTATGGCGGGAACTACGCGCGGGCGGCACGCTTGACCGCTGGGAACTTTGCGTGGAGGCCCATGAGTCCTGCTGACTTCTCCCTACTCATTCGAGTGCAAACAGAAAGAGGCAGTTTAAAGATGATTTCCAGTCCGTACGGCGCAGTCTCAGCATCTCGAGTTTTGCAAGCCTCACTCGATGGAAAATCGAGGTTATTCTTTACGAACCGCTGTCCTCATCTTTGTGACACGTTAAATTCTTATATCCAACCGTTTCTTTGATTTCTACAGCTACAAAGTTGTTTCATCTAGTTTCGTTTCAGAAAGAAAGAAGCATAAAGCTTCGCATTCATAATGACGGTTAACATGAAGCTTCGCATTTCCCTCATGAAGTTGCAAGAAGTTACATTCTGTGACGTCTTAGATGAATCAAACAAAACCTGGAGAGCGTGCAGTGCGACTAGAAATCATCTTTAAACTTTACTATGTTGCAACTCTAAGGTGACAGATGTGTAGACTCGTGACAACCGTATTTCTAGCTTGATGCAAGCTTTCTAGCCATCTAATCTTAGTGCGTGTTACTGAAACAAGATTTTATTAACGTAAATTGTCAATATGAAAACAGAACTAGAAAGAGGAAAGTGATAGTGCTACTAAGAGAGTTTTTGAGAAACAATACGCCACCTAATCAGTGGTGGTAGAATTCAGTTATATTAAGACATCTTCGTCATGCGTGTGAAACAAGACGACAAGAGATTACAGGGGCTCAGTCTCGGTGTTTTGAGTTATTCTGGCCACGTACAAAATTACCTTTAAATTGCAAGAAACCTGAAAATAGCAGTGCACTAAGATAGAAACACAGCAAAGAGATGATAATAAACCATAAAGGAACGAGGATGGTTAAGGATGGAGAAGATTAACACGGATTACAAACAACGAACTTGAAAAAATTAGGCTAAACCTTTGAAGATGCGCAAACCCTGAAGTAGCTCCTTTAAGTGAAAAAGAAAGGAAGAAGTGTCTCACCGCTACTTACCACTACCATCACCAACCGCGTCAGCTGAGAGACAGAGAAAGATAGAGGAAGACAGAGAAGGGAAGAAATAGAAAGAGTAATATTAGCCAAAGATGAATTACTATTATTCAATCATGGATTACATCCACTTTATTTAAAAGCAAAAGATAAGAAAAAAAAAAAAATGAAATGATCTGATTTGGACAGCAGTGTTCTGTCCTGGTTAGTAACCCGTTTAAACAGCTAGACATGGTAGTGGACACATTGGATTTTTCGCGAAAGAAAATACTTGGCCTGAGAGAGCGAGTTTGTGGTCCACGGGGACAGATCCTCGTTTGTTTTGTAACACTTTCTCGTCGGTAATGACTAAGCACTGCTTTTCTCTCGCTACAAGTCAAGTTCGCCGAAAGCTTCTGCGATAGCTTGCTAAGGTCCTACAATTGGTCATAAATTGTATCATTCTCTCACCAATTATAATAAACATGATATTTTTTTTCAATTAATCTTGGACAAATTGAATAGCAATCGAAGCTTGGTTTGACGCATCCCACCGCTTTCAGAATGGGTTCCATGTTTTCCAATATTTTCCCGCACTTTTTACAGTTTCCCAATTTCTGATTGGTTCATTGCGATATCTGCGTTTATTGAGATTGGCCAGATGTGTTAACATAATACATCAAACACGAAAGCCAGTGTTTGACCACATTTCCAAACACCGAGAAGAGAGTTGAACTATTGGACTTTGGAACAATTTAGACCCCTTTTTAAAATCAAGCTGTTCAGTTCAAGTTTTTAAACGTATCTTAAAGAATAAGCTTTTAGACAATTTTGTAAATACTCGCTAAACTTCATTTATTTTTTAGTATTTTTCGCGACTACAAAGTTTAGATAATGTTGTAAATGTTTCTTAAATTTGATTAATTTTGATTGTGTAGTTATTAGTAACTCAGTAATTTAAGTAATTGTTCCTGAAAAGCCCCATTGGGGAGGTAACAATAAAGTATGTATGTAAAATACGACGCGCGGCGGAGCATTTTTGCCGAACTTCGAGGTGTTTGGAAATGTGGTCAAACACTATCTTGAGTGTTTGATATATCTTCTCAGTCGAAACTAAAACTATGGAGAAAACGGAGAAATAAAATTGTTAAAATCTATGCTAATTAAGATCAGATATCCAGATACCTAAGAGGTCGTGATTTCCTTTGTTTAAACTTGAAGAATTTAATTATTATTAATGAGTTTGAGAAGTTGGTTTTAAATTGTTTCACACTACTTATTTGAAAACCGCACGATGTTCCAGTTAAAGCTTGAGTGCTGGATAGAGTTCTTTTCCAGACATGATATTTGCCAATTTGAAATTGTAAGTTACATTTTTATACAAGCTAAGAATTCATCACCAGTGTGCTCAGGTACCTGTCAGCGCGGCGCCCGTGGCGGTACTGGGTTCTAAGGTCGGTGGATACTGCTTTTGCATTCTATCGATCACTAGGTCAGCGATCCTTCTCTGGTCTTCATCTTGTGTGTCACTGAAAAGTCGCATGGCTGTGTCATTCACCTACGACAGAACAAGTTCAAAACAATAAGCGCGGGACAGGTATTGCCTCTCTGTTTGGAAACGAAAATACCGAACATCTACTAGTTCTAAGCTAAAGCTGGTGTTAACAGTGCGAAAACCTGAAGGCCGAAATTTTAAGTACGATTTTGAGAAGCTTACGACCATATTTAAGTCACGGAAAACCTACCATTTATGGTTTGATTTTCTAGAACAGTACTGTATAAGTAACAGAACCTATTAGGAAGTTAGGCTGAATAATAAAGACGAGGATGCAAAGGCCGGAATCGACACTCGTATCTTCAATTTTGCCTCTGCCAACTCCTTTTTGAAGTAATAATAATACTCCATCTGGTATTTTAAATGGTATTTTTCCTCCCATAAAATGAGACAAATATGAATTCCCTAAATACTACACACTGCTCCATTTAATACACGCAGTTATTAAGTCTACCTCTTGTATTCGCACGTTACCTCAATGATATACTCTTTATTGTCTTTCCCTACGATCGCCTCCACACACATGATGTCAAGACCGCCTCCAAACAGCTTGCTACATTCGTCAACCCACTTTTTATATCTGAGGAACAAAGATAAAGTCAGCGGCGACACAGAGAAAATCAATTTCAACAGAACGAAACTTTAATACCTGTCAGTGATAGCTATCTCCTCAAGCACCGCCGAACCCGTGTTAGTTTTCCAGTTGTCGGAAATGGAGGTTCGCCTGTAGACAGAATGTTAGAAAAAGCACTTTTTATACTATGGATTTTTGGAATGTAGTACTAACGACATTTTTTGACAGGGAAAAATTCGTAACCTCTTAAGCAGCTCTTAGTCTTCCACTGCATCGAAGATAGACTGAGAGCAGTCTCTTTCTTGCTTGAAAATCCGCGGGAAGAACGCAAACGAACAGAGAGGAGCAGCGAGGCCACTAACCGGGAATAGCGCGGTCTTCCGATGCCTGCACTTCTCGCGACTTACGGTTTCGCCGCTAGCCTCTGCTTCTGGTTTGCGTTCTTCCCTCGCCGCTCGCAGTCTACATCGAAGAAGAATATAATAATGTATGAGAACTTACTTGAACGCACGGTAGTGGGTGCCAATTTTCTGAATCCTGATGTCGCATTTTCCGGGAATGAACGGCTCCGTTGTGGCGTAGGTGTCCGAGAGCGCCACAATGCTGGCGATGTCCTGGAAACTACGATGATTGTGCACACAGACCTGAAAGAAAAGAGAAAAACCCAGGTATCGTACAAAACCGGTTATAAGTAGCATTTGAAAGTGTTTTTGGGTGGACTTATCTCTGGGAGAGTTCAAGAGCCCGTTTCTCGAAGGTCCCGAAAAGATTTCGCACCCGTAAAGCCGTAGCAAAATCTCCAACCTTATGACTAAAGAGCTGTTTTATGCACATATTCTTAATATGAACAACTTATTTCTTAATAAGAAATAAGACGCAAACTGCGGTGATAAACATGGCAATAAAACGCATGTTAAAAAACAAAGTTAATTTCCTAATGGTCACTTCTGAAGATGTATGTTGAAACATACGAAACGTCAAGTAAGTGAATTTTGTTTTTTAACATGCGTTTTATTGCCATGTTTATCACCGCAGTTTGCGTGTTATTTCTTATAAAGGTTCCCTTCATACAAGGAGTTTCAGGCGTATACACCTCTCTGTCTTTAAATACCGATTAAGTAAAAATGGCTTTGCGGGCCCGAAAAGTTGCCGCGGCTTTCGAAAAACGGGTCCCAGATCTGGGAGTAACCTCGTTCCCTTTCTGAGAGGAAAGAAGAGAGTGGCCCTGGGAACTAGGCGACTCAGTCTCGTTCCCAGGGTCTCTCTTCTTCTCTTCCTGAAATGGAGCTGAAGAGAGTTGACAGGACAGAAGTTAAATGCTCTGATGTGCGATATAATGCAAGAAAGCGACTCTGATAAAACCTCAAAAATCTGAAGAGCTTCGAATGCGAACTAACTAATGGCTATTAGTTTTTGAAGCTCAATGCTTGAAGCTCAATGCTCCATATATGAGCAAGTCAGTAAACTAATAAGGAAAGGTTGGATGGTATATATCCGGAGGTATGACTGAAATATTTGCTTTGTTAGCATATAGGTGGGGCTAATAAATGATAGAACCTCTAAATAACAAGCAGTCTATGGTATATTAAGATGATCAAAACACCCAGAGGAATTTTTAATGCTGGATTTAAGTCCACTCAGCAGACAATTGGCTGAATTGGATCTTTTCAGCCGTGAATTGAAAGTGATAGGCACATTCTTTTTAGATTGATTTTCATGCACTTGAGTTCTAGCTTCCTTTCGTGAAATTGAATTTGTCTTATTGTCCGAAAGAGACACTATTAATCACACGCAGGAAATTGATCATGACACCCGAAAGAGACGCTTGGGCGAGCGAAATCAGATCTTTACTGATCCTTCAGTTTCCAAGGTGAAATCTCGTGTTGTTGAAAGCATTTGATAAGATGTTCGAGTTTGTGAAGGAAGTGCTTCTGTGTAACGACTTTTTCAAAAAACTATCGAGTCCGTGGATGAAACCCTAGTGTGTGTCCATTCAAATGAAAGCTATTGAGCCGTACTTTAATGTGGTACTGTTTATTACGCTGTATAAGATGGTTCTAACTTTTAAGTCTGTGGATGAAACCCTAGTGTGTGACCATACAAATGAAAGCTATCGAGCAGTTCTTTCATGTGATACTGTTTATTACGCTGTTCAAGGTGGTTCTAACTTTTAAGTCTGTGGATGAAACCCTAGTGTGTGACCATTCAAATGAAAGCTATTGAGCAGTTCTTTCATGTGGTACTGTTTATTACGCTGCAGGGTGGTTCTGACTTTTAAGTCTGTGGATGAAACTTAGCGTGTGACCATTCAAGTGAAAGCTATTGAGAAGTACTTTCATGTGGTACTGTTTAGCATTGTCGGCAAGATGGCTCTAGGTTTTGATAGGTTAACCTTCACTGAACTCCTATTGAGAGATCATTCAAATGAATTCTTTAACAAGCAGCCTTTCATTTGGTGCCGTTCATTTGTCATTTGTAACAAAGAAGATATTTTAGAAAAATAGTCAAATTTGCAGTACAGGCTAAAGGTAACTGGTTTACATACAAGTCTTCTTGCGGAAACGCAGTGTTTTTTGCCATGTTTATGTTCTTAAGTCTAACAACGTTGTATGAAAACACCAGCAGAAGTTTCGAACTGATGAGTCTGGGATGAAAGTACCGCCCGGACGGAGAATGTCTACAACTTTATTTGGAAAACAAAGTTTAATAAGAAGATAGAGCAATGATTTAATAACTTCAGGATTGTCGCGCCACAATCGGACGGCAGACGTCTTGGAATGAAAGCTAAAAATGGTGAACAAGTTTTAGCTTCTCGATACATCTAACTGTAATAGGCGAGACTCAATATTATTCTTTTTCACCGCAAAATTCTTCTCACACAAAGCGACCCTTTCCGCCTTGTTTCCTGAGCATACAAAGAATTTGCTCTTCAGATGGCCGGTGGTTTGCATGCGTACCGTCGCGTGTTTTTCAGACAAGTGGGACATTTTATATTGTCGGTATAACGGGACCATATTCCGGTGTAAATTAACAGACGAATGATGTCATTTCCTTGAGAGTAATTGAATAGTTGTATAATTATTATTTCAATGTACATGCCACAACAATTTCGCAAAATGTCCATCTATATATTTTCCAACAGTTGTTTAAGCACTTAAACCAATCTTTTGACCCATTTCACTTAGACACCTCCCTCCCTTCCCAGGAAACGTTGCAAAATCGTCGAGTCTGTGACAAAATCGACAAAATATCAATGATAATTTGAAAGCAGTGAAGATTGTGCAAAATAACAAGCGAGAAAGACGCACCAACAGACGATCAGGAAAGAGACGTCAAAGAAACCGCGTGGTTGAAAAATTGTGAAAAAAAAAATTTCACATTTTCAGCTTTTCTGGTATCGGAAGGCCATCCAGGGGAGCCTATCCGGTGAAAATAATCTTGCACTACGGAAAGCAGAATAGTAAAAATAATTTTCGCAAATAATTTTGATTCGAAGTTCAGCACTCTTGGAGTTACAATGGTAGAGTTCTTCCTTTTTTCCTTAGTTTTAGTTTCGATCGAGAAGATTTATATTACATCAAATTTCATGTGATATAGATTACATCAAACACGAAAGACAGTCAGTGTTGGACCACGTTTCCAAACATCTCGAAGTTCGTCAAAAATACTCAATTTTTTTTTCTCTTAAATCTCGATACAAACATAATAACTGGAGACTGACTAGAAAACCCTTGGTTACTTCAGTCTCCAGACTCATAGAGTACACTTTCTTTTTTTTCTGTATTTACATTTCGCTGATATAAAACCTGTAAAATGTACGAGTAAATAAAGCTATTATGTTATTATATTACTCTGTTGCGCGTCGTATTTTCAACTCTCTTCTCGGTGTTTGGAAAGTAGTCACACACTGTCCTTTGTGTTTGATGCAATATATTATCCAATTTTCAGAGGTAAAGTTCATCAAAATTGACAGCCTTACCTTGCCGTATCCACCATTTGCATGGCCGACTTTCACCACAACTGGAAACTTGGGGGTAATTAGCTGCAACAAGAAGGTAAAACAAGAAATATAAAACACGCTTTGTCAAGCTTCACTGAAAAATTCAGATTCACTCCCAAGCAGGATGATCACATTTCAATTCTCCTTACAATACTACTGCATTTTTAGGCAGCAAGTAATTCGAATTGTGAAAATTATGACAGGTTTGATGAAGCCATACGACGCTATTAGGGACAGACCATTATTCCTTTTTCCAAAAAAAAAAAAAAAAAAATTCATGCACAGCAAAAACTGCCGAAAATAAAAAATCGTGCAATGGGAGCCACGGGGAAAAAATCGAGCTAGCGTTTTCTACTAGCTATCATAATTTTGCTAAAAAAATCTTGCGCAAGCTATTGCCCACCAATACAAACTCATGCCCAACCTAAAAGTGAGATAAAAATTTAATGCCCCTGAAAATTGAGCAATTTCCTCCCGCCCAACCTCAAAAAAAAAAAAAAAAAAAAAAAAAAAATGGTCCGTCACTTAAGCTGGGCAGTGCCTGGCAGTGGCTTAAGTGTCCCGAAAATGTTGCGACCAACGTCACGCAATATCGTGACCATTTTGTCTGCTCAACCGGCCCAATCTCGAACAGGTTGCATGTGCAAAGCAGCCACCACTAATATAACAAAGTGCATGGATTGTCTCAGAATATAAAACCACTTGGGAATTTAAACAAGATTTTGCGCAAACAGTTATTTCATATCCTAGGTTACATGGATTAACTTTAAGAAAGATAATCTTTATGACAAGATTGCGAAAGTTGGGAAAGAAAGATCAAAGAACTGCATCATATTTCCACAAGACTTTAACAAGTACAGCTAACGTTTCCTCGACTTACGGAATAATGCGCAGTTGAAATGACTACATTTGAACCTCCCACTATCTCACAAAACCACATGTGAAACTCTAGGATTTCGAATTCTTTCTTGCAGCCCATTTATTGTAAGTGCTTGACACCTTCTGTTGTAGCTTACGATTTCACAAAATGGGTGGCCAAGCAAAGGTGGTTCGATATTACTAAATATAGAGAGTAATCTCCATTTCTAAGTAGGTTTCGTTAATAAATTTTCAGAGCGAAACCTGGCTAAACTTGAAAACTGAAGTGAAATGCAATGGTTTCCTTCCATTCGTCAAAAACTGCTCTGAAGAACCAGTTTTTCACGCTGGATTTTCCATAACATGAAATATGTTTGATGCTAAAACAAGCGACCGTGTAGTCACTTAAAATGGAAAGGTCTAAATTTCAACGAAACCTCAATGATCCAATACTTATAAGTACATATTTCATTAATTAATGACTTAGGTGGCGTCAGATTATTGCAAAAACAATATTAACTCAACATTTACGAGCTTTTTATTCTCCCAAAGAACCTGATTTTCGGTTGTGGCGAAATGCGGGGCGCGCAGGCTCCGAAAGAACCGACGAATCTGTTCCAATCTCTTTCCGCGTTCCCTGGTAATGTTTTGTAGCATCCGAGGAAAGCTACGAGTAAATAATTAACGACTCTGTCCTTGATTTTTTTTTATATTCATTATGACGAACATTCTAGATTAAACCTTTGGCCAAATTTTTATATTCGACCCTAATCTGTCGACGCCATTCTGTACTGGTTATCGCTTCTGCAAGCGCGTCGGTCAATTTAAGAGTTAAATTAAATATATTCTTCCTAACTTCAAAGTGAAGCCGGAACAAGTCAGTCGTGCTATCAAAATTCTGCTTTGCCGCATCGACAATACAGACATTAAGGGCTGCAAAGCATATTGCACGAGTAGCTGAAGTTATGTCGGTGAGGATATTTATAATTAGTGACTACCTTAAATGACGTATGAACTTGCGTATTTCACGATGATGATGTGAATACAGTATTGTTAAAAATAAAGTGCGGTGAAAGGAAAGTGGAAAGGGCAAAATATAGTGAACTAATTACATGCCCTTTAATTAAATTCATTTATTTTAGGATAAAAAAATAGTATAAGAGACTAGTATAAGAATAATTAAACACATATCAAATAAATAGTTTGTTAGATTAAGACTGGTAAAGTGTACGTGCTTTTCAGTTTTTTCGTAATTGCGTTGCTCAGATACTAGAGACATGATGAGATTCGAAGACTTTTTATCGCATAATATGCACAACACGACAAACCACGTGAAGAATTCTTTCCTCAAAGTTAAACTGATTCAGTGCGCTAAATTCAATTCTATGATAAGGGTTCATGTTCATCTTTGATCTTATCTGTGATCATGACTCTTAATTCTCCATACGTTGCCGCAACAGCAGGCAGTACAGATCAGAATAATTAAGCAAGCGACCTTAACACAATTAGGGCCCAGAAAAATGCACGAAATCAAATCAAAACGAGAATTCAATTAAAATATTCTAAGGACAAGATTGGTTAAGGGCATTCCTGTATTAGTTTTCATTTCAGCAAACTTCCGCATTTTATTTCGAACTAATATCATGTCATTCTTGTTATTTTTCGAATGTTTTCGCCGTTTCATGCGAACTCCGGGATTTTGTGGCCGTCAGTTAAAAATTCTTCAAACCAAAATCACGCGCAAAGTGTAAAAATGAATTTACATGTATAGAGTCGACATAGGGAACCACTATAGATGTCAGCATTACCTTTGTAGAACTCGACTCTGTAGATAAGCCTTTGGCAGTCTAAAAACATGGCAGCGTGTTTTTCGAAAAAAGTTTAGCTTTGGAAAACAAAATTGTTGAGTGCACATGACGTCATCTGACGCCATGTTGGTCAATGGACAGTTGCAATATTGCTATCTTCTCGGTTTCAAGTTCCCAAAACGTGCCCTCTACATCACTGTTTTTTTTTAATCTCTTAGGGATTACTAAGTTGCAAACAATAATGACGTTAAATTTTGCGGTCTATCGAATTAATGATTGGGGCTTTTTCCCCTTGAAAAATGGATTTTAGCACAGAAAATGATACCACGGAAAAGTACTCCGCAAATATATCACTGTTCTTGTACGAAAATGACCAACATATGACCAATATATCCTTTCAAATGCAAATCATGTTTTTGTTGGCTTTAGGTACCCATGGCGCTTCTTTCGTTTAATTAAACAAGTGAAGAAATACATCAAAGGAGGTGGTGGTGGTAAAAATAGTGGCGTGGAGGAGGGGAGGGGAGGGGGTGGTTTGACCATCGTCTAATTTTAGATCACCCTTTTATAAACAAAGAAACAGTCCAAGTAAATAAAATAAAATCTTGGCAACAATGGTAAGCACCAAATAACTTGCATGCTTCCCTCCGGCAAAAAAGATTCATCAGATTTCGGCATGAGTTTCAATAGGATGAAACTCATTCTTTAGGACAGAAATGAGACCATTGTTGTCTTATGTCAGTCAAGCTCTGCATGTTTGCAAGAGATTTACACAACATGGAATTTCTAAGGTTATTTTGGGTTTGCTTATCATTGTAAAATTGTACCTTTAACTTAAGTTAATTATATTACTCTGAACATCCCAACTGTATTGTAAAATTAAAAGATAAATACAGGGCGCGGTGTTTTATTTACGAGTAAACTAATATGACTAGTAATCATACTTGCTACAATGAAGATAAAAATACTGAACCCAGATTGAAGATATTACATAAACGTCTTAAGAAAATAAGATGTGTGTTTAACAAAACACAGTGGAACAACTTATTCCAGGGAGGTCCATCGTATTTCCTACAGAGAGTGTTAGCAATCTGATGTAATTCCTGACATAACAAGTGGAGTGGATTTCTTCTTGGTATTCTTTCACTGTGGTTGACCTGGTTCGGCGCATCAGGGTTCAGACCTCAAAGTGTGATTTTAGTGGGTGGACTTAGAATGGCGCAATTGGAATGTTGTTAAATAAACTTCTCTAAACCGAACTTTTGCTCAGACAAATTTCTTCTGAAAAGATCGGCGAGTGAATTGCATAGTGGCTTTAAAATGTTGACGTCCCGACACTGCGATCTCATCGTTCCACAACTCCAACACAGGTTGCTGAAACGTTCAATGGCATTCGCAGATTTCCCACAAGAGAACAAGCAGTTACGTAACATTAACCGTGCCGAGACAAATGTAATTCGGCGACACAACTGAAAACTAGGAGTCCTTGTGAAAACTCAGTGTGAAAACTGGCAACCTGCTTTCCCGAAAAATCGACATCCTTCCAACATGACCTGCCAACTCTTTTCCCCGGTTTATAAACTGGCTTTGAATGACTAATCGACAAAAAAAATTGGAATTTGGAATCCCGCCGTGCAAGCAAATATTTCGCGCCATCTTTGCAACCGGGTTTTTCAAAATGGCGCGTCCCGGAATTAAGAAAACCGCGAGATGCTCTTGGGTTATTAAGGAGATAAAACAGTTTTGAATTCGTGAAACACACTTCACACTAAAATGTATTGTGTGAGTTTCAAGATGCATTGACAAGTTTTCTGAGATCGCGCAACTGAATTCTATCGAAAATTAGACGCCCTTTCTAAATTGCAAATAATAATAATAATAAAAAAAAAAAAAAAAAAAACGGGAAAAAAAAAAACCCTTGCCAAATTTCATGGCAAATGATAATAACTTTCATTTATAGTTAATACTCTGTATTAAAGCGTTCTGTTAAAAAAAACGCTGACTTTAATTTTAAAGCAAGCATTGTCCAAAAGGTTGTTAACCCCAAACATCTTCAGCATTTTCTTTAAAAATATTGGAGATCGGATCTTTGCATATTATTCAGTGTAACTTTAATGAGAACTGTAGATCGAATGGTATGTTAAATATTCTTTCTTCAGTGCATGGCCCTTAAATAATTGACACTGAATCAAAAGAAACATCCTTGTAGCCAATAAGCTAACTTGGGTTAAGCTGAGCGTAATTGTATTTAAAATCGTCCGTTAGATAAGGTACCAAATGATAACAAAATAATACGACATAACTGGGGAGGGTTTACCGCAACAAGTTCCAATAAAGATTATTTAGGATAAGATAACAAAGATCGATTAATGGTGGTCAACTAATGGATACCGAAAAATGTGGCGTTTGAATTAAACGGCAAACGATGATATTTTAACCAAGGCATGGCCAGCTAGTGATGTCGATTAGAGCTCTCTTAACCACACCCCTTTCTAAGGAAAACTGTGCATTTCATTTTCGCTTGCCGCAGAGACGTAAATCATTCTAAGTATTACAAATCTTTAGACTTCTGGCATAGCACTTTTTAATCCGACATAATCCCCTGTAATCTAAAATTGCAGTCGTTGCAAGCAATTTATAGATGGAACTCTCTGAATAAATGTTTGGCAAAGAGCCGAACTATTATTGAACCAATACAAGCGCAATTAATAAAGGAACTCTGAGAAAAAGACAACGAAAAACCCAGATTTAAATTACGAATCCTACAAAATAGTAGAGTTTTACGAAATTAGACTTCCGTTAGTAACCGAAGGATAAAATAACGAGTTAGAACCAAACTCGCTTTATGAAAAAAAAAAAACAACAACAACAACAATAACTATTACAGTTTTTTTTCTGATACCATTCAAGACACAAGTTATACTAAAACCACAACCATACAAAGAAATGTTATTCGAAGCATTTTTCAGCGTCGCGGAACCGCAAAAAAAAAAGTCTTATAGCTTCCGTTTTACAGTTATCGTGATCAACAGATACAAAATTCAAAAGCAAACATTCCTAGCAATTACTTAAGAGCAAAAACCGCTAGCATGTGCTCAAACCCCTCCTACGTTAAGGAAATAATCGAGTACCACACGCATAGAATTGAGTTCTTTACCTTCCTTCACTTAAATATTTTCTTTCTGTTTCTAATGACTGTGATAATGTGATGAAATTCACACCACTTGAAAATTAACAGGTTTGGTGAATTTTCTAGAATGAATTCCGCCTGGTCATTTATATCATAGTATTACAAGAGTTAACGATTTTTATTCAGTTTTAAACGGAGTGAAAAACGCTCGGGTGCTTTGAAAACATGTGTTTTCCAAGCTAGATTGCAATCAAGCTTTCAATCACCGGTGAATTTTTTTTATAGCTTCCTAAAAGTAATACGAAAGTGTAAAGAGGTGAAAACGAGAGAAATATGCGACTAGAAGAAACAAGCAGGAAATTAGTGGACAATGATCCATAAAGCCATCCTTGTAAAATTACGTGTACTCGTATAAAACCACTTAGAAAACGTCAGAGAAAATGCAAAAAATGTCCTTATCAGCTGAATTAAGAACAAATATTTTTAATTCTTCAGGAAAAGACAATCTAAACACGTCCTTGGCAAGGGGTCACGAACGACTTCCTAAAAATTCCACAGCAACAGTTTCCTTTTTAACGCTAAAATAATGATAAGAAGAAGTTGACAAGTAGAAATTAAATACAAATATTTCGAGACGTATTTAGAGAAAACAAACGACGCTGTCAGAAACTGCCTAATTTGTTATGTTCGAGCGGCCCTTGGATGCGACATAAATATAAACACATCGATATTATAGCAGAAATATTCCGCTCAAAGTGGAAATAGTTTAAAATAAGCAGTGTATATTGGATAACTCAATTTATGTCCGTTCCCCTTACCATTTAAGACTGGAACTTCACCCGGAAAAGCCGACACAATCGGAATAAGCCTACTCGTACTCAATACAAAATAAGGCCCGTGTGGTCTTGTCAGGCGTGACTTTGTCCTGTTCATTGAAATGTATTTTTAATGCGTGGTGACATCACGGGTTCTCGAAAAGGGTTGCATTTTTTCATCCTTTGTGGACGCCCTACACCAGTATCCGATTTCAGAGCGATAGCGTAAAACGACCTTCACCGGCGAGACAACAGCAAAAATCCCCGTCCATTGCGCATAAACACCTTTTGGCTTTCGACGCTGCAAGGAAGTGAAAAACGACATTGGGTTCCACACGCGGCGAGTGGGTTTTGGAAGCGTGATTCTGGCGAAATACACGATGGCTTTTTTTCTCGTATCGTTCTTCCTGTGTAGTGCTTTCATCTCAGTGTGTCGTTGCTGCTCGTGTTTGCCGAGTCATCCGCAAAATGAATATTGCAACTCTGCTTTCGGTGAGTATACTTCATTTCTTTAAATTTCTTGAAACATCGCAGCAACCTTGTTGTGCAGCCCTGCATGCTTGAAGAACCCCTTTCAAGTCAACAACAAGTTTTCACAGAAGCATGTTGATCGATTGCAGCGATGTAGTTTTTTGACATTCATGCCCACTTGTTCCAAATTACCAGAGATCAACGAGATTTTATCGAAAAAAACAGCTCTTCGTCCGGGTGCATTTCACCATGAAACCCGAGATGAACGAAACGTTACGAGAACAGCTTTGTTGAAACGTTCAAAGATGTGAAGGTGTCATTAAAATCACTTAAACGTGTTTATTACTTTCAACATTCGATTGCGTGCGGAATACAGTAACACATTTTTTGGCTGTCGTTCAGTTCTTGCATTGCGAAGCCGAAGGGCTTAAAGCTGTTTTCCGTAGGGGGTATTAGACACGAAATCAGTTTAAGAGGCACGAGTTGATCCTTTTATTAGTGGACTTAATACCTCTATTGTTTCTAATACGATTTGACGAGGAAATACAAGAATTCGCTGTCCCTTTTTTTCAGTGAGTCAGTTTCGCTTATCTCACACAACACCGGCTTTGGTGCATTTCCCCCACTCTCACAGTAAGACAGTTGATGAACGGAAAGCTTCAACAGCGGAGAAATATTTAAACAACAGTGATATCGAGGTTAAACAATGTCGTCGAGTGCATGACTTGGCGACAAATCTCCGGGACCCTCCAGGATAAGTCCAGACAAATCTCGGAACATTTGACATCGATACGCGTGCGATAATCTATTCGTATTTTTTCGGGGCGGGCATTTAGTTGCGGTTATATTTTGCACCAAAAACAAATAGAGACCAACGGTAAAAGTTTTTTTCAGACAATAGACACAACAAATAGGAATTTTCTTAGCAAGGGTTTATTGTCATGATAAATATATATTGAAAGAGAGACCTTTTGCCCTCATCGTATAAGGGCCACTTAGGAAAAACATACACCGGAAGCTTGCGCGGTAGTGGGGTGATGAAATACGCAGCATTCTCGAAACTTTGAAATGTTTTTAACATTGTCCAGAACGGTTTTTTTCCCAGAGAACGTACCCTAAGATAATGACTGAGAGAGAAAAACATACTATTGATTATTCAACGTAATTCAAGTTGAATGGGGAGAAAATAGCATGTTGCATTTGTTTTCTAATTGACATTTCTTCAGTCACGCGATTGTGCTTAAGTCACGCTAGCATTAGTTCAGTCCTTTTGCATCGAACGCCGTCAATCAGATCGAAGAAAACCTTTAAAAACCGGGCGGAAAAAGCCTAACCAAGACAAGAAGACGGAATTCCTCGCTTGTGGATAGAAAACACACAACGGGTGTCCTTCATTGTATTTGCCCTTTGGCTGTTTCGCGATCAGAGATCTAATTTTAGTTTCATCGCAAGTCAGATGTCGCGTGCAACAGAAAATACGACAGGGACGAAGCGGTTAACATGACACATTCAAGGAATGAGTAATGATATTATACCTTCTACTATCATCGCCTTCTTTTTTTTTCTTTGAGGCGAAAATTAGCCAAAAAAAAAAGCAATACCGCCTCTCAGTGGAAAGAATTCTACACACGGAAGCCTTGTCATCGGGTAGCCCTCAGGGGAACCTTTCATTACTAATTTCAGTTAAATTATTTCACATTGGCTTGCAGCTTAGCTCGCGTCTCGCATGTTTTTCAACGCTGTAATCCCAGTCTAAGATTAGCTCGTACAATCCAATTCAGTTGCGATTTTAAAACGGCACTGTCTAAGTAACAGATTACTAAGTGAACATATAAAATAGTATTAGAGATTTTGTAGCATGTTTTTCTTCCTCTCCTCTTTTTCAGTTACGTCAAACTTGTAACACTGTAATAACACGAGGTTGGTGTCAGGTTTTTATGCAAAGAAAGACAAAAATAGCTTATGACGCTGCAGTTTGTGGAAAATTACTTTAGACATTGTACATTTTTAAAAACCTTTTCTTTTTTCATCTCCCACATTATCGTATTAACCAACACGGGGCTGACTTCAAAGCCATTTCACTGCACACGACTGATAAATGAATCTTGTTAACTGGCAATGTTAAGCGTGCTATAAGGGCGCAAGTCTGTGTTGAAAGACTACCTCAGGTAGCTAGTGAGTTATTCGTTCATGTACTGGTACTGTTCATTTATGTTGCAAAACTAAGGCGGCTCTGACCCGGGCATTAGGTCTGTGAGTGAAACCTTGACGTGTAGCTGTTCAAACGAGAGCTAACTAGAAGTTCTTTCATGTGGTGCTATATAATTTAGGCCTGTTGATGAAACTCATTACGTAATTCAGATGAAAGCTATTGAGCAGCGCTTTCTTATATAGTGCAGCAGAATTACTTAATGTGACTCTTAACTATTTGGACCCTGGTCTGTTAAGTCTGTAACTGAAACTCGAGAATGTAGCCGTTCAGATAAAAGCTTTTGAGCAGCACTATCTTTTTTTTTATTAGAGCACTTACACTACTTACAATACTACAGCTACTACAAATACTACCATTACTTACTAACACAACTTGCTAATTAAATCGTATAACTCATTACTTACAATATTGTTACATAACTTACAATACTAGCTTAAACATACTGTAAAATGTAATCAGAAAGGCAATAGAAAGTTACAAAGAAAGAGATACAATAAATAGTTAGAACACAGTTATTGTTTACACACAGGACAAATTGTCCACCATTTTTTATTAAATTGATCCAAAGTTTTGTTCTTAGTGCAGATATATTTTTCCGTTTCAAATTTAATTTTGATCTTTATCTTAAACCCAGCTAAGCCAAGCTTGGAAGCACTTCAGATCTTCTGCAATCCGTTAGATATAGTTTGGCTATCAATAAGAAATAATTTAGAAAGGGGCATTCTGAAGCTTTAATGCCTATTAAGACATCTTGTAAGCTAAGAGGAACCATTCAAATAAAAACTCAGTATTAAGCAGTACTTTCATGTGATACTGTTTAGTATGCTGTACAAGGTGGTTCTAACTTTCAAGTCTGTGGATGAAACCCTAGCGTGTGACCATTCAAATAAAAACTCAGTATTAAGCAGTACTTTCATGTGGTACTGTTTATTATGCTGTACAAGGTGGTTCTAACTTTCAAGTCTGTGGATGAAACTCTAGCATGTGACCATTCAAATAAAAGCTCAGTATTAAGCAGTACTTTCATGTGGTACTGTTTAGTATGCTGTACAAGGTGTTTCTAACTTTCAAGTCTGTGGATGAAACCCTAGCATGTGACCATTCAAATGAAAGCTATTGATCAGTACTTTCATGTGATACTGTATATTATGCTGTACGAGGTGTTTCTAACTTTTAAGTCTGTGGATGAAACCCTAGTGTGTGACCATTCAAATGTAAGCTATTGAGCAGTACTTTCGTCTGGTACTGTTTATTATGCTGTACAAGGTGGTTCTAACTTTTAAGTCTGTGGATGAAAGCCCAGTGTGTGACCATTCAAATGTAAGCTATTGAGCAGTACTTTCATGTAGTACTGTTTGTTATGCTGTACAAGGTGTTTCTAACTTTCAAGTCTGTGGATGAAACCCTAGCATGTGACCATTCAAATGAAAGCTATTGAGCGGTACTTTCATGTGGTACTGTTTATTATGCTGCACTTTGGTAAGGTGGTTATTTCTTTTAGTTCTCAGGATGAAACGTTACCTTCTGAATCTAATTACTACTTTTTGTCCTGTGTTGAACTTAAACACTCAACTGTTTCTTGCTCTGTTTTAAACAGTCATACGAGCCAAAGTCCTTTCTGAGACAACCGAAGAGCCCCGGCAGACCGAATCACCAGAGACAGCTCTGTGGGAACACATCCCCGAGGAATTCATACAAGAGCAAGTCTACACCTTGAGAGTACTCAAGATATACAAGGGGGGCCTGGAAATTAATAATACGGAGGGAGTGAACGTCTACGGATCGAGACAACGGACCCTGCAAGCAAAGTTGTACACCCCGGCGCGCGCCTCATCCTGTCACGTGCCCCTGCGTAACGGCACGGTGTATCTGCTGACGGGGCAGATCCTTAACGGAAGGATGCGGACTGGCGGCTGCAAATGGCGGACGGAGTGGTCTTCTATCACGCGCAAACAGCGCGCCGGAATCAGACGTTTTTACGGCGAGAATTGCATGTGCCAGGTCGGTATGTGTTTCGGAAGTAACTGCAATAAGATGCTTAAGGGCTGCGAGAAGGTGGAATGGCGGGCCCCAATGAAAGAAAGTTGTAAGAGGAGAGAATCTTACTGTATGAGGGACTGGAGCGACAACACCTGCGCGTGGAGGATATCAGATGACTACAAAAAGTGCCTCAAGAAAATCCCGTGATACCTTGCGGTCGGAGTAATTTTAAAACGACCCAAAGAAATCTTCTATCGAGTGGACAGCGAAACGCAAATCGGTTTGTACGAGCTAACAGTAAATGCGTAAGATATTTTGCAAAAGAGACATAGTTTACCGTTAACATTATTTGTCGCGAAGTACTTTCACGTCCATTGTTGCCCTTCGATTTACGGCGCGCCACTCTGAACTTGTTTGTGGCGACGAGCTGCAAGCTATATGGTTGTTTAGATGAATTTCTTTATATATAAAACATTTTACGGTGCAAAACTGAATTTCGAATGCAGCACAACGAGTATTATCGCTATTTGAAGTCATTTTGCAACTGAAAAGTATATGCAGAGTTGAACTTAGGAATAACCCTTACTTTTTCAGCGTTTTGGTAGGCATTTCACAGCCGATAATCGTTAATTATGCGCTCGTTTTCAGACTAAAATGAATTAATATAAGTTACTTCAGCGTGCCAAAAAAAATGCTGTAATAATGCCATTTACTTATAAAAAGGCATCCTTAACGCCAAACTTAAGACTAAACTTTAGAGCCCTGGCCAAACGGACTCGCAAGTAGTCGCAAGCAGCCGCAAGTTGAAATTGCGTAGAGAGTTGCGTTGGGTGGCTAAACGGACTCGCAAGTTTCCTCGCAAGTACCCGCAAGTCGCTATAAAAACCCATTTCAAGTCCGAAATATCCTGTATTTCATTGGCTAATAATAGGTTACCGGGACGTCTCTCAATTTGCGTTGACTTGGGTTGAGTGGCAAAACGGTGAAAAACTGGCGTCGACCTGCGTGCAAATTTGATCTCGACCAAAGCGAGCGTAGGTCATCGCAATTCAACGCAAGTGCACGCAAAACCTGGCCAAACGGAGTCGCAAGTAGACCCAAGTTTTCAACTTGCGTCTACTTGCGAGTAAGTTTGCCCAGGGCTTACGCGTTCTTCTGTCGAGAGAAAGGGCTAATTTAAGTTAAGTTAACTTTCATTTCGCGAATTACAACTATAGAGCAAAATGTTCAAATGTTTCGATTTTTTCTTGAAGTGGCACCGACATATATGTTTCAAAACGACTTAAAATCTTGCCAGTCTCCTTTCCTCTATCATTTTGACGACTAGCACATGAGTTGTGCTTCGAAGGAAAGCAATCGAGCTTTTTACATTATTTTTGCCGACAGTAGCTTTGCGAGTGATTTGTTTCAGTTTTCAGTAGGATTTGCGCAGATATAGTTCAAATGAATTTTGCTAGTTAGTTTCGCAGGCAAAAACTGCTTCTACACAAAATAAATACTTTCGAAGTGGAAGGTTTTACGAAGGGCCAACTTTGGACAGTGAATATTAAGACTATTGCGAACACAGTTAGAATTGACATCTTAACGTGTTGTTCATAATTATCAAAAATATATGTGTTCATTTAAGAACACCAAATGTACGTCTTTAAGACGAATTAGTTTGAGAACATGAAACTACAGTTTCTTGTTCGACTTGTTCCTGGCAGGCGCATGTTTATTTTATATCGTTGTTGTATAAGATATGTATTATGCACTTTGAATAAAAAGTATGCATGTTCAGAGAAAAGAGGAGTGATTAATTTTTGATTCTAATCAGTATCTTTGTGCTACTTGTTCTTTCTGCATTGCATCTTACGATGAAAAAGCTTTTTTTAAGTGTCAAATGGTACTTGTTCTGTGGAAGTTTTTCGCTTGGACTTTCTGCAGCATATTGAAGAAGAGCCAGGCCCGAAACATCTGTTAAACAAGTACTATTTGACACGAAAAGAGCTTTTTCAGACTTTTATATTTAGAAAAAGTCTGTCAGACCTTTTCAATCTTGTGCATTCGTACTGACTTTTTATAACACTCCTTTAATAGCTTTAGTGCACTTAGACAGCAATTCGGAACAAAACTGAACCATTATTTCCACCGACGAAAATGTGTCTTAGAATTGATCTTTGAAGTCACTCTCATGTGCGTTTAACAATGCTAACCTCAATGTCAAGGTTCTACTCATCAGTGGTAATAAAAGATCTCGTGTTTCATTAATCCAATTTGTGCAAAACACCCTTAATAAAATAAATATACGGTAAGCAATTAGGGACTTAAAATTGTTTTCCTGCAGTCTCGGAATTTTAATCACGGCGTTGAAACGTGAAAAACGTTTTGTCTGTCACAGTATGTAGTCTTGATTCAACCCTTCAAGTCGTTTGCAGACAATCTGCCGAACATTTGTATGTCTGAAATTCTGGTTGATATAAGTTGTGCCACATACGAACAAGATGTCGTAGAGAACTTCGTAATCCGATAAGATCTACCAAAGTAATAGTACAGAAATGAGCTTTTGATCATTGAAATGCTGTAACGCAAATTTGAAATCCTTATTTTAAAACCTTTTCGCGAGTAGCCTTTTACAGTAAAAGACTTTATTAATTTGGTAACAGTAATAGCGACGTGTTCTCAAGCCTGACTCACTGTGCAAAAACTCGTCACAAGGGTTTCTCTTATTTTAGAAGCAGGAATGCACAACGGACAGATATATTGCTTCATGGCTGAACTATGCCTCGTGAATGATCTGTAACTAAGATTCGTTGGTTTCATTTGACAGAAAAGATTTATATACGTTAACATAATCTGAAGGTCAATTGCAAACTGGTGAGGAGAAAAATTTATCGTTGAATCGTTGGGAAAAGTTTTTTCGCGAAGAATACACGTTACCAGGTGACTTCTTATGGATTGTGCTCTAATCTTTCGTTCCACAAGTGGGGGATTCCAAAAAAATACCCGAGGGATTTGCTCAAGAGGCCGGAGGTAGTCATGATTGCTGTGAGTAGAGTTGCTTGGAAACTCTTTGGTGTGTTTTCATGACACAGGGTCACATTAAGGGCAGATTAAATGATAAAAGGGGGATTAAATTTGTTGTCGTCTTCTTAACTTCCACACCAGACAGGAAAAGATTTACACGCTATTTTTCTCCTGCAGTGTAACCAATATTTAAAGCATGCGCCCATTTGGAAACAAATCAAGTCAATTTCACTCATGACCTCACAAGTCGGCTTTCACGCCACTTGGCCAGAGATTTAAAAGCGGTTTCCACTTCTTTCTTGGGAGAAGTACAACCCAGCGCTGAAGAAGATGGACGCCGTGAAAGAGCAGGGATCGTTCCAGTAATTTTTGTAATAGCCCAATTTCGATATATTAAAATTCAGCCTAAAACAATAGACCTCAGCACGAGGCTCCGGGGAATAACTACAGAGTTTGTGGGGTTTATTTTCCGGAGCCTCGAGCTGAGGTCTATTGTTTTAGACTGAATTTTAACATATCGAAATTGGGCTATTGGTACTCAAAGGACTGACACTACTGGGGAGGGGAGGGGGGAGGGGAGGGGGGGAGGTGGACTTGCGTTGCTGCTGGGCGCTGCATGCTGAGAAACCCTCACCTTAGAGACTACTCTTGGCTTATTCCGTCAAGTGTGACCGTAAATGAACCTCGTGGAAAATAATGGCCACACAAAATCCTGGGTGTGAGGAGCGCGCTTCTCGTTCGCAGGTTTTCGCGCGGCCATTTTTTACTTGAGGTTTTCGTTTGCTTCACGAACGAAGGACAAAGCGAAAGAGGGACTACTCGTAGTCTATATGATAGAACACTAAATGCCTTTTGTTTTACAACCTTGCGCTCGTATTTTTCTAGAACTAACCCTTTACTTGGATACGGTGGCTGCGCCCGCAGTACGAGCGGCAGTCAAAACTTAGCTGTTTACCGAAACGTGACCATAATAGTCTTTTTGTTCACAGCTGACAAAACAAAGAGAAAATTCTCAGTTGCTTTGGCTTCTTCTAATACTAAACTCAAGAATTCTGGGTTTAATTTGACGTGGAACAGCAGCATCTTTGCTCAAAATGTCCAAAATGACACAACTATTATCCTACCTGGCGACAGCGATCGAAAAGCGAGTTGCCGAGTGCGGGGGACCCATTTTTGGCGCCAAATAAAAATCTGATATGACTTTTGGAGTCAAGAAATCCTTTTTCGTGAATATTTAATGCCGTCTCCGGTGAGAAAATATGTCTGACTTTAATTAACATGCAACAGGACAGTAAAGTTTTCCAGCCTGCAGAATCCTGATTGGTTAATTCAAATTTGAGGCGCGCCGGCCGTATGCAAGGTTCAACTGCACCCGATAATAGTTGTCAAACAGCTGCTTTTCCGATAAAGGAATGGAGAAGAATCTCTGCTACTTCCTCCCTAGTGGGGGGAGGGGGGAGGGGGGAGGGGGGAAGGGGAAGGGGGAAGTGAATTGGGACTGGGAAAGCGCGGCGTTCCTCGCGCACTTCCGTTATTCTATCTCCCAGGCCTCTGAACTACCAGCTTACACGGTCAAGGGCTAGGGGCCTCTGTGGAGGAGAGAGCCAACAGGAAATGCGTCACGCAAAGCATTTGTTCATGATTTGTTATCACCGGATCAAATGACGTCAGTCTCTGACGCAATTTATCAGATTCCGAAAGAATATATATGTCATACGTACTGCAGACCCTCCCAAACGAATGTATGAAATTATCGCTTTCAGACTCCACATTACCAATAATATTATTGAGATCCAGAGAACAAAACAAAAGCAGAATGAACTCGTTCATCCTTCATGTTGCTTTTGTTTTGAGCACTATGACTATGGCCTATGCTATCGATAGCGAGGCAATTGGATACTTCCTAAGGCATCCACAAGAACAGTTCTGCGCGGCAGACTTTGGTAAGTCTTGAGAGAACATTTTGTTCAGTGTGCTAATCAGTATATGACGGACACGGACGTATGTTGTCTGGTTGATTTTGTAGCCCGTGAAAGCGTTATACTTTCTCCAAAAATTAGGGAAACCCTAAACGGTAGAATTAGTTAGAAAGTCATTGACCTCAACCCGTAATACAACGGATTAACGAGGGATGAAAGTGAAGACGATACATCGCAAGGAATAATCTTCTCGATTCTGCCACCTTTCATGTTTTTCTCGTACATGGCAGTATCGTCAAGGCAATTCAGTTCGTTTCATCAGCATTTAGCTTATAGCTTTGTAGTTATGCTCACAAGTGATAAGAAACGTACTACGACTTACGGAAATGGAATTTCTACACCTACGGTAGGCCGGAAATGATTGATTCCAAGAACATCATTGGCCTGACCTGAAGGTCTACCGGCTCATCCACGAAGTGACACATCTGGACACGATCTCGGATTTATGCCATTTCTCTGTTGTTTTATACAATTATGCTGTAAAAGAGATTTTCACTACAGTTGAACCTCTATTAAGCGGCCACCCCTCATTAAGCGGCCAGTTATCAAAGTCCTGAAATTGCTGTCAGTAAAATACTGTAAATAAACTGAACTGGCCATCTCTAGCTGGTAAGCGGCTTTGGCCATCTTTTGGTCGTCCCGATGAGGGTTTTTCTATTGTCCTTATCCCTATTAAGCGGCCATGCAGCCAAAATTTAATACACGTAGTTTGACTATCTTTTGGAAAAGACGATGGAAAAGTCCGAAATAGAGGGTGACGACTGAAAAAAAAAACCATTCAAACACACGTTTATTATGATTTTCTTGACGTGATTCTTCATTAAGCAATTGACACAATCTAAAAGATATCCAAAAAACACGAACCCCTATTAACCCTCGGACGCACAAGCTAACTCATACCCCCATCGTGGTACAAGAGAGGGGGGGGGGGGAGGGGAGGGATGGAATCTCACTCTGGGTTTTCGTTCTGTTAGCGCACAGCAAAATAAATTTACATCGATTAGATAGTCCCGAGCTTTCAGTTTACAAAATGATACCATTTTTGTTGGTTGTGATCTTGGATTTTACTATTTTCCTAAAAAGTCAAGAAATAACAGAAAATTGATACAAAATCAAGCGCCACGAGGCTTATGAAATGTACAAATCAGTGATTTTCTGGAATTTGATGAAGAAAACTGGAAAAAATACAAAAGTGATGGACACACAATTGACATATCAAAATTTCCTCGAAGGATGAATGAACAGCTACCGAAAAATTCAGCCCCTTGGAGTAAATCGTCTTTTCAAAACTTTGAAAAAACCTTATTGGGTGTGGCGGGGAGGGGGCGTGTTGGCTCCATCCCCCTTTGTACGTCCCAGGGTTAAGCGGCCACCTCTCATTTCGCCTGTATACTACTTTTTAAAAATAAGCTAAACTACCGAAAGCAAAAATGGTAGCTTAAGATTAATTTGCTAAAAGCAAAACAACTTTTATTATACCCGCAAATGTGAGGCTAGGAAAAAATCTGAATACAGTAAATGCTTAAAGTCACTTCATGAGGAGTGAATATTTTGGGCTCTTAAATGCCTTCGCCAATTTACCAAAAACTTTCTCACATTTGCTTCGCGGTTGATCCCAAGCTTGATCTAACTTAACGATCTAAAATGACCTTTTGTGGTTGGAGATTATCAGTGTGGACAAAAATGTGTATTTTTTAGGAGATCGGAGAGCGCAGAGGGGCCCGTTTTCTGTTTAAATAATATTCATGAGCACGGGCAATCACTGATAACACGTGTAGCAACTAAGTGGATGATTTTATCACGTTAACTATTAAGGCTGAAACTTTGCTCTTTTGTCTTTAGCGGTTCGCGCCCTGGTCTTGCCAAAGAACCAGACAACAGAAGGGTACAAACACATTCGCGTGTACGATCTAAAAATCCTGAAAATCTACAAAGGAGGCAAAACGCTTGGACTCACTGAAAACAGGACGGTCCACGGTGAAAATATTACCATCAATGGTGAAATCGGCCTGTTTGTAAAAGCTCACACTGTTTCAGTGAAGCTAAAAAACAGCACTGTGTATTTTCTTGCCGGGAGTGTCGGGAGCAAGACAATCCAGCTGAATTTAGGCAGTTGGGTTCAACCTTGGTCAGAGCTCACTAAAGAACAGCGCGCGGGAATCCGAGGAATGTATTCTCCGCATAACTGCAAGTGCCAAATAACGCCTTGTTTCACTGGGAAAGCAGACTGCGATCACCTGTTGAAGGGATGCAACGTATCTCAACACCAACTGGGGACATTTTACCTGGGTTGTGAATGGCGTTATTCTTTCTGCTTGAAAAACAGCGAGGCAACCGCATGCTCCTGGCATGAAACCGCTGCGTACATGAACTGCAGGAGCCCGGCAATACCTTAAAAGCTTCTTGTCGGGTGTGAATTGGAATTCAGTACACCATAACTTGAAATCTTTAATAAAATCGCCGAGAAAGCAGCACATTTACAGTTTGAGAATATCTTTTCTCTCTGATTAACTTGATCAAGTGCTATATAAAGGAGGATTACAGAAGAATGCTGTGTTTTTCAACACAGCTCTGTTCGATCTCTACCGTTTTGATTTTTTTTTTTTTTGCAATCAAAGGCTTGCAGTGGGAGGTCCCGCAAACGTTTGAGATTTTTGGAAAAGTTGAGTTGTTTATGAAAGAGAGAGTAATTAACGGATGTGAAAAAAAAAAAGGTAATGTCTAATATATGGACGGCAAACAGACTGCTATTTGAGTTGGTGCGGTCTGTTTGTGGTGTGTCTCGTAAACAAAACAGTAGTTTGGATTGAAGTTACCGTTTCAATAGGACAGCCATTGTAAACCAAGGAATCTCTTTTTCTATTCATTGTAGTATTGATTAATAGCCGTTTCCTTAGAAAATTTCGTATAGTATCTTCTTTACCATGAAATTTAATAGACCATTAATTCTTGTGATGCTTTTTTAAAATACTTTCACACGCACAGAACAGAACTTCTACTCTACATTAAAGGAGCTAAGGTTTGCGCATCTTGAAAAGTTTAGCCTAAATTTTTCAAGTTCGTCGTTTGTAATCCATGTCAATCTTCTTCATCCTTAACCATCTTTGTTCCTTTATGGTTTATTTTTATCTCTTTGGTGCTTTGCTATCTTAGCAAACTGCTATTTTCAGGTTTCCGGCGATTTAAAGGTAATTTTACACGCGGCCAAAATAACTCAAATTACCGCGATTGAGCTTAAGGCTTTTTTCTAATATCATCATCATTTCTGTTAAATTTAGCAGGTGTTTTGTGAGTCGTCTTGGCGGAATTTTAAACTGAGTAGATAATTTCCGAAACCTTAACGCTGTAGAATCTGCAGGATAACGAGTTTGTAAAATTTACTTCAAGTTCACTGTAACTGTGTATTATTTCATTACTTTTGTGTAGCTGTTATGTAACAAACCAAAATGAACAGCAAAACGCATAAAATAGGGTATGATATCACTCCTTTTATATATAGTAACTGATGTTTGCAATCCGTTTGTACTTTAGCCACACGACTAAGACTGGATTACTCAAGATAATGTTACTAAAAGCGATTTTGTCGAAATATTTTCTGCAGTAAACACACATTTGTCTGAAATAATTGAAAGCGAGCTTTTACAGGACCTGAGGGTGGGTGTATTTACTGACTGCGGTCAGCTTTTCCGTTTAATTTCGTCTAGACTTTTTTCATCTTCCATGAGTTTTGCCATGCCCCGAGTAGTTTCGGCGTATCGTCATTCGTAAAATCGTAATCTTTTGTACAATAAGCGAGCTAAATTATTAAACAAATCTAATGTGCTTTCTCTTTTACATCATTGTAGCAACAGTTGTGTTGTTTTTGATACCACTGCCTTAATGGGCCTCTGTTTAATACTATTTCTCGAGTATCGACAAATCCCGGCGTTATGAAAATCAACAGAAAGTCTAACAATTATTCTAGCAATGTTGTCTTAATAGCTCTTTAATGTCGCTAATATGTCTCGTTAACGCGATTTGGCTTACTATGAAGGAACTGGACAGATTGTGACAGAAAGCTCCTTTATAAAAGAAGATTTTATTCTTCAAAGAATATATATCCAGGGTGGGAAACACCGGGAAATCCTTTTAAACCAATCAAAATATTATGATTATTTCTATAATTAAAAGCATTAGATTTGTTTGTTATGAGAGGCGTGTTAAAGAGAATTTGAAGAACATGTTTGTGGCATTAACACACCTCTTGAAAAGTGGTGTAGTTCCTTGAAAGTTCTCGTTAGCTAAAAACCTCTTTAGATATTTCCTGCCACTTTTCTGCGTCTTTAAAAGCAAAAACTTCTTTTCTGAATTTCCGCAATGTATTCAGTTAATCGCAAATCAGAAGTTTTTAATTTGCGTTTTTTATTTTTGAAGGGCGTAGCGTGTCGCGGCGCGGCGCGGTGTGGCGGGCGCCGAATGCCACCCAGTACAATTTTAAGTTTATACCTCAGCTGGTTTCACGCTGGTATGGCTCGCTACATAAGCAGCGAGACAGCTCTCAGACGCTGCAAACGTTCCCTGAAATCTTAAGAGCGTGTTCGCGGGAAGATTAAGAGACAACGAAGCAAGAAGGATGTCCCTTGGTTTGGTCTTTGCTATATTGTTGGGCGTCGTCGTAACTTCCAACGACGCGTGCTCTTGTCTTGAAAGACATCCTCAGGAAGTTTTCTGTAGCGCGCATTTTGGTAAGTAGCAACCTCTGACTTTTTACAGACTCTGTATCTAAAGCTTGACAGAAAACTATCTTTGTGGATAGCTAGCAGTTAATTTTATGTCGACAACCCGAATCGATAGCCGTTATCTGGTCAGTTTTGGCTCCGACATCCGTTTTCTCCATTTTAAAGTCCCTATTCAAACTCAAATGTAGCAACTTACCGCAAAATCTGGCGTATTTTTGGAGCGCACCTCGCTCAGGCCACACGAGTGGATAAAATCAAGGTGCGACTTCACGAGAATTAACGGAGAAATGAAACGATCACGCTTGAAAGAACATTTCTTGTAACGTTTTTCGTCTGATTCTATGCCGCACACTGCGAAATCGTAAAGTGACACATTTTATAATATTTTAGTTTTATAAGTTTTCTTTTCCACAAGAACTTTGAGGTTGAGGTCGAGAAAGGCCAGAATTTTAAAACGTGCTAATAAAGAGCCTCAAATTCTTGTTTTTTCTTTGTTGTGACAGTGAAAAATACAAGTGTAGCATAAAAAAGTTACAAAATCATCATCTGGCAGCGACATGGAATTGTACACTGTACAATTCAAACGCGTTTCCAGTCGTAGAGATTAAATACAATACCATCTTGCTTTCAAACTTGATGTAAAGAAAACATTTCGACAACATTTTCAGACTCAAATCCCTGAAAACTTTAGAACGTTCAGCCTATCGGCTAAACTCAAAAGAGTGTGAGGAATCTTCTTATAAGATTATCCCAACTCAGCACTGTGCCTAGACGCCAAAGGATTAGAAATTAAATGTTGTTTTCTTTTTAAAACGACTTAAAAGTCCGACTAAACAGCGCAGTATGGTATGGCATGGTTCAACGATGAACTACGACCTAAATGCTTCGAACTTAACTCATTTTAGTGCAAAACAATACAGATTTCTATTTCACTCTATCTTCTAGGTGAAACACTGCGATTTTTCGAAGATTCAAGAAACAGTTAACGCGAACAAATATATCTACTATGCAATCTCTTTTTGCGTTTTCTGTGCCTAGCATTCGTGACCGCCGTACAAATTCGCGTTTCAGAATCGGTTGTTAAATTGTCAGGGGAATGGCGAAAAATGCTCATTTATTACTTCAGAACACATGAATTTAACTGTCTCTCGACTAAACAAACTCAACTTCAATTAATAGTAAAAAAAACAAAACTCCAGTCCACAATTAGTAGCCTGTAAACAGAAACTCTTCACCATTTCTTGCTAAAATATTCACGAACGGAAATATTTAAATTACCGTCGAAAATATCCCCACTTTACCAACAATTGTTACCGTTGGATACTTACTTTAGTCGCTTGTTCGGAAACGGTACTTATTTTTTTCCTACTAAAAACGGTCTTTACTGCACGTACCAATCGAAGGATTATAATTTATATTCTTCAAGCGATCTACAATTCCGATGGCATAGGTCAGTCATGAACTGCGACCCGAATACTAAGAATTCAACATCGTTCGTAAAGTGCAAAATAATTCGTTCTTGTAGAAAAAGTTTGGTACATCGCGATTTATTTCTGATTGCTCTTTCTTGGTGAAGCTGCGCTCTTCGTCAGAGATTAAAGACATTTTTTTTTTGTGCATATTTCGTATGCCATCTCTGTTTGATTGTTCTTTTAGTAACACGTGGACCGCTCTAAATTCTCGCAAATAGTAATTCGCACCTAAGCGTTAGGCAGAACCTGTCATTGGGAGAATGTGTCGCGAATACGGCGATTGCATTCTCCATTGAGATTAGATCAAGTTGAAAATCTCAGGTACATGGTCCAACATGTATGAATTAACTGAATAAACCGCAAGCTAGTCAAACAGGAAGGACAGTTTACAAAATGTAAAAACATTTTTGCTTTCTACATGGTAATCCTCACATGCGAAAATATTTACACTGTTGTGGAAAATACCCTCTCTTTACTACCACTTATCACCGTGGGACAACTGCTTTAGCCTCTTGGCCTGAAAAAGGTACTTGATAAAACAGGGATCCGGATTTCCATGCACGCGCGAGTATACTAGGCACCAAAAACTGATATTTCCGCGTGCAAACCTCCAAACGAGGAGGACCGGACCCGAGATAACTATGTCAGTTTTAGAAACAAGTGTTATAGAGAGTTCATCATTTGTGGTAAAGTTTTACATTTTATAGCTATCAAGCGAGGGAAGAGAAAACAGAACTAAAAGAAGAACTATATAAGATTATTCAGTACACCAGCACGCAATACCTAGATGTAGATAACATTTTTTTTTTTTTTTTTGTTAAAACGATTTGGAAGTCCGGCTCAAAATTAAAGAATGACATGGCAAGGTTGAGCCATGAACTCATAAGTACAAAACAACTGGTTCTCGTAGAATACTGTCGTATCACGATTCCTCTCAGTTTCGGGGTTTCGTCGAATTGTTGGCAAACCAGAGAGCTTTGCTGAAGATAATAAGAAGCTACCGCCCGACTCGCGCGTACGTCGTATTTCATCCCTGTTACCTACGTGCGTGACCGCCCTAATTGTCGTAAATATTTACACACTTCAGAGATAGAATCCAGTTACTGGTAAAATTCGTGTCACGAAAAAAGCAACGGTTGCTTTCTCAGGCTTGAACCTAAATAAAGTTGAAGACCTGCAGTTGATAGGTTAGAGTACATAATTAACTCTACAAACTGCGAGCCAGCTAATTTGGAAGTTCGCAATTGATAGATAGTGAAAAGGAAAAAAAACAAAAAACAAAACAAAACTGGTTTGCGCTCTTTGTTGTAATCCACACGCAAGGAACTATTTATATCTCATTTTAACACTATCACTGTGGAACACGTTCTTCAGCCACTTGGCTAACTGTATTAAAATTGCATCCGATTTTCCTATGCAAGAGCAAATCCTAAGCCCCATAATCCCCGCGGCGCATGCGACGCCCAAACCGCACAAACCCACCGAGAGAAAGAAGGTACTGGAAACTACAGAACGGAAGAAATCACCGAATATAAGCAGGTCGTAATGAAAACATGTTTTGCAACTTCCTTTTGTATAATTGGATTTGTCCCTCAGTTACGTCTTACTTCTTCAGCTTAGCTCTTTTCAGATTAAAGTCAGGTGATCATCAACTAATTTCTCTACGCAGTATCCATCCATAATCAAGCAAACAGGTGAAGAGAATCAAGAAAACAATCAACTGAGAAATCCTGCTTCGATGTAATACCCAGTTCTCAGCACTAAAACTACTTGACATTTTGACATTCAGTGAGGAGAATTAATATCTGAATCTTCGGAAAGAATCAAATTACATGATGTTTCCTTTAATTTGTGATACCACTCTCTTGTACCGTTCAGCGCATACCTCCGACATGCAAAGAAAATCAGCTGACTTTTCGAGCGTTCATCATTTACTAGCGCGCCACCAACTTCTAGAGCCATGTTAAAGGAGCTACGTCACAGATTACGCATCTTGAAAAGTTTAGCCTAAATTTTTCAAGTTCGTCGTTTGTAATCCGCGTTAATCTTCTCCATCCTCAAACCTTCCTTGTTCCTTTATGGTTTATTCTTATCCCTTTGGTGTTTTTCCAGCTTAGTCAACTGCTATTTTCAGGTTTTCCTCAATTAAAGGTAATTAATTTTGTACGCGTCCAAAATAACTCAGTGTCGTGACTGACCTCCATAAGGCAGTCAAAAGCGTGTCTGAGAAATGCGTCGACAACCGTCGACTCAGACAATTTTCGGTATTTTGATTCTAACTGACAGAAAGAGGTTGTTAAATGGTCTAAAATCACCAGGGCGCAGTAATCGAGGCGGCGTAGATATCTTTTCAGTTACCTCTGGGAGAGTGAAAAAAGTAAATATAAATTTGTAACTGCGATTTCTTTTTTTTTTCTCGTATGCTTAGCGATCCGTGCAAAAGTGCTCTCTCAGGAAGACAACCTCAGCAACTTCACTCGAATCTTCGATCTGCGAATCCTGAAAATATTCAAAGGAACCTGGAAGCTAAACCAGACAGGACGCGTTCAAGTTTACGGCTCCAGACATCGCAGTCTGTTGGTCAAGGCTCACACAACAACACTCCAAACTCTGTGCGGGGTGAGGCTGGCAAACGACAAGGTCTACCTGATCACCGGGCGGATCTGGAAAGGAAACCTTCAGCTGAATCTATGCAACTGGAATCAGGAATGGTCCGAAATAACCCATCGACAGCGCATCGGAGTCAAGCGCTTTTATGGTGAAAACTGCAAGTGCCAAATTTCACCGTGCTACACTCGGAAATGCCAAGAGCTCAAAGGGTGCAGCAGGTCCTCTGGAATCCACTTGAATAGCTGTGAGTGGCGTCACTCCTACTGCCTTGTAAACGCTGACGGAAACGCATGCTCTTGGCGCGAGACCGCTGAATACAAGAACTGCACAAGTCAGGCGATGCCTTAAAAACTATACATGACTTCACTATTTTCACGAAAATGATTGTAATTTTGTTACGAGAATAGCAATTTGTATCTAAAAAAAATTGTGAGAACTTAAAGGGCACTCATTCACCTTTGGTATAATCTCCAAAACACCTTCGAGTATTGCATTGTAGTTGTAACATTGAACTCTGTAAATTAAATCCTGGTGCTGTTTAATTTGTCTTTCAGTATTTCTAAATTTCAACTTTTGGAAGTCTTCGATTAAGAAGAGTTCTCGGAAGTCGGCGTCGGTTGATGTTCGTTAAGTACAGCCAAGAGATTATGATCTTAATCTCTTGGTACAGCATATCAGAAAATACTGGAAGAGGCATGAGATAAAATCGTTATCCAATAAAACCTCATGGTATACCGTCAATAGTTCACTTCAGACTTAGAGGCTCGTGGGTAAATTGAAAATTTCACTCGTTGGATATTTCGCTGAATATACCGGCCACGAGGAACCATTTACCAGACCGAATGACTGTTGACAAACTTTACACAAAGCTTCGAGACAAAATGTTTATAGTCAATGCCATCACGGCTAAACTGACCAGTCAGTTTCAACTAGACCAGACACCATCGGCTAACAAACATTTTTCACTTTTCATTCACAAACAACAGTTCTTTTCAGAACTTCCCTCATCCAGAAGATCAGCCGAGACGAACTTCTGATACTCCTGGGTAAAAACCATTTACTATGACAAGTTTTGTTTGTTCCGTAATTTGTTAACCGAGCTTCTAGAAAAAAGCGACGAGCGAAAATACTAAGCTGCCAGGGCTCTGATAAACTCTACGCAAGCTTAGCCGGGGCTATTTTGACTGTGACTTATGTGGCTGATAAGCGTTTGGTTTATTTTTATTTTAGTAATCCGTAAAAATACTTGAACAGAACTCAACTTTAAACAATGTCTAGTTCAGAGCTCGCAGACACTCCAGGAAGTCGAATTAGACTTCTGTTCTACTGCGCCAATTCGAGCTGCATACCCACCCATTCCTGTCTATTAATTATGAACTGATAGGAAATAAGAATTCTGCTTGCCATACAGAAGCCTCCCACACAGCTTAGTCAAACCCCGTTTGGGAACGTCACGCAATCTCCCCTTTGAGAACCTTGCGTGACGACCCAAAGACTTCTGCGTCCTACGTAGAAAGTTCAAAACGTTTCAATTTTCTGAAGGCTTGTCAAAGAATGTACGCTCCACTAACTGACCTACGAACAGGGTAGAAATAAAAAAATGTAAAGTTATCATGAGAGCGAGGAACGTTTTTTAAAGTTCCCGTGTAAAAAGCGTAATTTCACTGCCACCTTCGGGGAATCGCTTTTTCCAGCCTTTTGCTTTAGAAGTTTATTTTTATAGCCAAATTCAGACTAATAAAGGAGTTTGCACAGCCTGAAAACTCGCGGTAGGTTTTTCTTGTCGCTGAAGAGGAAAGCTACCTCAGTTTATAAACATGGAAGAACAAACATCATTGAAAGTGAAAAGTAAAAGGTATTTAATCTGATGTGGTTGGCCAGTGTTTGTCGTAAATGTTCCCGTCCTCGTTTCTTTGCACACTCTAAGATGGATGAAGTCTTGAAGACAGCTCAAATTTTTAATTAAAATACAGGCTATCAGATTGAAATCACACGCATAGTGTGTACATCTAATATTTGATTTACTTACTGTTTTAATGCCATCATCTATCAGCTGATTGCTACTTTTCTGGATTTCGCTACTTCTTCAAAACAATTTCACCTTTAGGGGACGTCTTTTGATATCAAAGAGGTTTTTAGCCGAAGTTCTCTTTAATCATGATATTCAAGCCAGGGCGCGGTAAAATTACGTAATTTACGCTTTACAAACGCACTTCACAATGACGTAGACGCGAACAAATGGGCACACGGGATACCGGATATCACGTTTCGTAGGTGCTGAGATAAATACAGCGAGTAGCCATCCATATGATCTAAGGTAACGTGTCAGCTCTTTGGTTACAATCTTGAACGCGCAATCATTCAAGTTTTGCTGAACCACGACGAAACAAGGAGGATGTCTTTGCTCTTTAAAGTTGCTTTCCTGCTAGCGGTTGTATCTGCAAGTGAAGCTTGCTCCTGTATGCCTTCTCATCCCCAGGAAAGTTTTTGTCGTGCGGACTTTGGTAAGTTGTAAATTGCGAAGGCAAGGGCAATGTTCATAGCGAGTTTGTTTGTTGACAAGCAGCGAAGAGGATAAATCGGTAGATTTCAGGTAGTCTTTACTGGTTTCGAAATCTGTTTCCTTAACCTGGACAATTTCTGTTTAGATTAGTTCGTATAGGATGGCAACTGCGTCACAAGTGAGGGACAGGAACTCAAGCTCTCACTATCGAAGTTCTTAGCTTAAATCACACGTAGGGTCAAAATAATCGAAATTTGGCCCACCGCAGTTCGGAATGCTTGAAGCACATGTAACGCAGGAAACTGAACACTTATTGGCAAAGTACCATTTCAGTTTTGCAGCCTTTCTGGCCGGATTCAACTCCTGCTTCGTAAAATGAATCGTTAAGAAGGATTTCACGGCAGAAAGACTTATATAACTTTATCTCCACATAAGCATGTCTGGATAACGGATCAAAATGTTGAACTTTTTTTTTTAAAGATCGAGTAAGCGAACACAGTACGGCCGAATGCCAAGTGATAAAAGCTCACAAAAATGCTGCTATAAAAACATATCATTCTCCTTGCTTCAGAAACTTGCAATTTGCGGCTAGATTTCTTAATTCTTCTTTGCTTCAGAAACTTGCAATTTGCGGTCAGATTTCTTGGAGTGAAACTGTAGCTGGAAAAAGGACGCTTGGAAAAGATTTATCACATTATCACATAACAGCATTATGCCTGGACGATGGCCGGATTACGAGTTAAAACTTGTTTTCATTTAAAATCTGCGGAGTTCTCAGTAAAAAGCAGTACAGAGCGGTTCACTTAAAAGGAATACTGCGATAACATTGTTTATCTTGGTTTCAGAGACCTTCCTGTGTTTAAACGCCTAGCAGAAGATATAGAAGAAACAGCTTGTTAATTTATACACGCAAGGGAATTCCTTAGTGTGTCACTTCTGAGTACGTTTTCTGTTATAAGCTGCGGTCGCTTTCTGGATTGTTCTAAATATTTGTCCACTTAGAGAGAGCTAATCCTGCAATTAAAGCCACTGTAGTCACGAATCGATGGGGTGAATTAAAATTCTAGCGTGAACAGTTCAAAGCAAGCTGAGTTCCAAATTTAACCATGAGTTTATCAGATTGATCACACTCCATCGGTTTTTCCTGTCCGATCGCCCGGAACCGAAATTTGGAAAGAAAGGTTTGGAACGTTTATTCAGCCATAAATTGACGCGCGTACAAAACGGAAATATCAGTTTGTTTGTTTAACTTGTCTTTGGAAAAGCTTTGATCCTGCAATTTATCGATCAGCTATTTTATCTCCCCGGGGCACGTATTCACAACGCGGGGTCGTTTATAAATTACCAATCGTCTTTTTACAGTTTTAAAACGTTTCCTTTTGCACGCACACGCCCCGGAAATGGTTGACTCAACCGCGCAAAGATACTTTAAGCGACTTCTTTTCAGTTCGATCATCGAATTTTGTTAATTTTCACGCCATATTTGGCTTTAATTTCTCCCTGTATTACCGTTTCAGTTGAAAGCCCCCAACCTTTTAAGTGAAATTGCTGGCCTAACAAAAGAACGCTAAAATTAATTGGGCGCGACAAAACCAACCTCTGAAACAGAAATTCGATCGAAATTGTGTTATCTTTTAACCTTAACCGACTTTTGTTTGATTACGGCTCTTTGCATTTTGTCCAGATGTAACCTTTGAATGCTCCTCTGTTCAACATCATGTCAGGTAATTTGATCCAAATCGATTGTCTCCGTATTCTCATCACCTTTTTGCATAACAACGTACCGGCATTGTATTGAGAATTTAGATGTCCATCACTTTAGGGAATATTTATCTGCCGCAATACGTTTATCGGCGAGATTCAATTCTACGACCTTACTGCATTTTTTCCATTCGTTTCTTTATTGGCTTAAAGAATCAATATGCCTTTTGGGCTGAACACAGGATTGGCTTACCTAAACCTTTCAATATCTCTTCTCACTAATTGACATGAAACTTGATAATTTTTGTTAAGACAACTTCGTCTAAGTAAGTAAGTAAGTAACTTTATTTCAACTCGGGTTGATCAGGCTGATTAGGCCCCTAGCAATACAGTCGTGCTAATATGCCGAGAAAAATACATAAAAAATATCAGGAGAAAAAAACATACATGATCAATTAATGACTAACATTCTAACCACAGTCGAACCTCCGGTTGCGACCACCTCTCCTCAGCGACCAGTTTTCCAGAATACCAAAAGTTTTCAAGTCAAATCACTATATTTGGAGTCTCTTGTAAGCGACCACCTCTCGTAAGCGACCGCGACCACTTTGAGCTGAAAGTTTGAAATTTTATTTTGTTTTTAACTTCCCGTAAACGACCATTTGACAGATAATAGAGCGGAAATTAGGTAATATGGAGTTGTATTCCTGGGTTGTTCAAGAGACGGAATTTCTCAATAGGAATTACCGGAATTTTTTTCTCAAAACCAACTTTCCACAAGGAAACACAGTTAAAAATTTATAGAAAAAAATGCACATACACTGTACTTTATCAGTCTTAAATGAGGCAAGAGTTTGACTCAATTTGGTCTAAGTTCTCGTAAGCGACCACCTCTCGTAAGCGACCACCTGGGCTTGACATTTTGGGTGGTCGCTTACGGGAGGTTCGACTGTATATCAATAAATAAACAACAAACAGTCCTAAATCTTAAAATATTACAGCGAATCATAGAAAACTGTTTATCACAAATTTAGCTCTCTTACAGCATTTATAAATTCCTTAAGGATTATCATTGAACGTAATTCATCCGGTAAAGAATTCCACACTTTGGCACCAATAAAAGTTGTAGATTTTAAGCCAAAGTTTGTGGTTTTCTTACGTGGGATTACGAGCTTGTTGGTGCCTCTCAAGCACTCCTCATTATTACGTATGACGAACACGTCACTTATATATCCCGGTAACATACCGTTTACAGCTTTAAAAACTAATATGGCAATGTCCTGTAGGCGACGATTGGGCTCTATCACTATGCTTCTCCTTTAATGATCAGCTCTTTCTTCCTCACTACCTGCCTTATGAAATTGTTTTAAAAGCTAGCTACAGGGATGAAAATTCCAACTGGATTTCCAAAAGATAATTCGTTGCAGTGATATACCATTTGCACTCACTTTCGCCCCAAGAATGGGCGGAACGAACCCCAAATCAAGCCCGACGTAAGCATAAGTAATAACACACTCTGACCTTGACATTATTAACAACAAATATTTGAAAAACGGAAGCTCAACCTGAAGCGAGAGTGAAAACATTTTTCTTCATGATCTTTTGCCTTTGTATTGTGTTCTCAGGCCCTTTAAGAATCGTGAACTCCCGGTGAGGCGGTGAGGGTGTAAACTCTCCTTGTAAAGGTCGGTTTTCACTAGCGCACAAGCATAAGCAATTTACGCTAACAAAGTAAGCCCCGGTCCACACTGCGCCGGAGAAATATGGAAAACGGAGGTTTCACACTGAAAACGCATCAATGTTTTCCTCCACATTACGCCGGAAAAATTTGAAAACGCAACAATCACCGGTCATTTTGCATTTGTGTTTGAGTAAAACTCGGGCACGGAATAGCATAATTATCGTAACGTCATCGCTTTTGAAAAGCTTCGTTTTCGAAATTTTTTCAGTCCACAGTAAAACGCAAAGCCGGTGTTTTCAAATTCCTCCGGTTTGAAGAGCGTTTTCGAAAAGCCTCGTTTTTGTGATGGATTATTGTGGACGGTGGGCCTAACCATAGAAATAAAGCTGCGTTTTCGAATTGCTCCGGCGCAGTGTGGACCGGGCCCAAGCTGCGAATTTCGTTAGGAAATTGTCTTGACGAAAGGCTCTCACTGTGTCTGTGTATGTCAGCTTATGCTTATGCTTAAAGCGCTAGTGCAAACTAGTCTCAAAAGCTCGCATTGTGGGGTAGCACCATAATCACAGCGGTTTACTGATGACAAACTATCAATTTCGACTATTTTTCAGTGGTCCGTGCAAAAGTTCTATCTCAGGAAATACAAGAAGAGTCACTTGTCATCGGCCTACGAATCCTGAAGACTTTCAAGGGAGCATCGGAACTCAATCAGACGGAGGGCATTCAAGTTTACGGCTCAAGACAGCGCAGTCTTTTCGCTAAGGCTTACACTCATAAAGACGGCGCGGCGTGCGGAGTGGACTGGCTCGAAAATGGCAAGGTGTACTTCATCACTGGGAAGATCTTCAACTCAAAATTGAAGCTTCATTTGTGTAGATGGATTGCCAAGTGGTCCCAAGTCACCCAACGCCAGCGTGCTGGAGCCAGGCGCTTCTATGGGCCAAACTGCGACTGCCAAATCTCACCATGCTATGGGGATAACTGCCCAAAGCTGAAGGGGTGTAATACTTCTGAATATTTCAACCCTACAAACAACGATTGTGAATGGAGGCACACATACTGCTTGAAAAACACCAACGTAACCGCATGCGCATGGCAAGAAACCGCTGAGTACAAGAACTGCACGAATAACTCCGAGGGGTTGCCCTAAGAGTTGTGCAAGTATCATAAAGAAAAAGAAAGAAAAACAGCCATGAAACTAAACTGTAATGTTGTTAATTTGTGACATTTTTTTACACAATATTTGTCGTTTTGGATAATACATTACTTGTAAAAACTATCTTACGATTTTAATTTCGGACAAAAAAGTGTCCGAAAACATAACCGTTCTAAAATATTTACAGTACAGTATAAGCTCTTAGTTTCCTTTATGAGGTGAATAGTTATCTCTAAAACCCTGACGGTGCAGTAAAACTATCATTTTCAAAGACACCTTTTCATTCTAATTCGTGTTTTGTAGGCGTTAATTAACTTTAGCTATGTTTCAACACAGTGTCCGAAATTTTTGTCCGAAATTTTTCCGAAATGAGATAAAAAGTGTCCGAAAATTGAACGTCCGAAATTTTTAACAAGTAATGTGAGCCTAAAGCCTTGTTCACCTTGATCTATTTTTAGCGTGATTTCAACTTAGGAACATATCAAGGTTGCAGGCAACCCAACAAAAGCTGTTTGATTTTGCAGGATAGAATTCGACAAATGACAAGGACCCATTAGGAAGTAAGAATAAATAGCGACATTGGGGACGCTAATAATGCGTTTCAACTTAGACAACAAACATCAGTGAAGTGTGATTTGCACTTCACTTGAAAATTAGTTTGTAAACTGACGGCAGATGCACCATGAAATTAATTTACGAAACTCATTTAACTGGAGTTGTTATTACTCAAATCGAGCGAACAATTTCTGTATTTTATACAGTTTTTTGAAGTAAGAGATATAACTCTCATTTACATGTACCATAAAGTAGTTCTCTTGTATTAACGAGCACCAAATTATTTGGTCAAACGTCATAATCTTATTACGAAAACTTGGGGATATTATAACAGAATTTTAAAGGCTAGTTCTGAGCGGCATAGTCTATTGTGGCGTAAATGAAGTATAATGTAATCATGGTTTGGATTTCTTTGCTGCTTGGATATTAAAGAGTTTGTTACTTCAAACAAGTGGTAGTCTGAAAGTTATTTTTTACTGAAAGAGTCCCGAGATTGTTTCAGTTTTCTGTCAGGTTTATAGGACCCTGTACTACACGCCTTGAAAGGCAGTTTTCGAACTACAACACACTCCGAACTGAATCTAAATCATATCGGGAAAACCAGCATGCCTGGTTTAAGGAAGATACGAACCTGTTTTAATGTCCTTTCTCTTCTTAACGGCATTTAGCGTGTTGTTTTTTTCTTGACGATTTTATCACTTGATCAAACAAAAACTGTAAAACTCCTTCTTTCTCCTGTCTCTGGCCTTTCATTTCAGATAAAGCATGCAGCCGGTGTTAAGCGCGGGAAAGCATGCAGTCATGTTTATCACCGCAGTTTGCTTGTTATTTCTTACCAAGCTACGATGGCCAAAGAAAAGGAGTATTTAGAGCATCCAGCCAGTTTTACGCACGGGAAAGCATGCAGCCGGTGTTAAGCGCTGGAAAGCATCATGCAGCCAGTTTTACGCGCGGGAAAGCATGCAGCGGTGATAAGCGCGGGAAAACACTCAGGTGGTGGTAAGTGCGGGAAAACATGCAATCGCCGTTAAGCTCTGGAAAATACGTTACAATGGTAAGGGCGGGAAAGCTGGAAAACCCAGTTTACGAATGCTGAGAGTTTGCTTGTGATTTGGCATCGAAAACGGCGCGTTCTTGTTGGTCAGCTTGTTCACCGTCATTTCCTTTTTGTCATCTATATTTACGTCATCATGAGCTTGCAGATCATCATCGATAACGTGATCAATTTTCCACCAATGGCAGAACTCGGCATTGCGCAATACTCCAAAGCGTGTTGACGTCATCTGGATAAATAAGACGGCCTGGCGCTTGATATCGGTTTGGAGACTTCAGTCGGACAAGTTTAAACGGTCTGCTTTGCTTTACGGACAAAAGCGCCACGATGACTGAGGTGATTCTGTACTTAATTACAGCGCTATTGTGTGTAATAACGGTAAATGAAGCGTGCAAGTGTGCCGTAGTACATCCACAGACGAACTTCTGCAATGCAGATTTTGGTAAGATTCTATTTACTTGCGTATTTTCCTTTCTCCTATGGCCTGTCTAGTGACTCCTGTCCGTTCTCAGTTTTTCAGTTTCTCATTTGTATGTCCTTAGCATGTCTGAGAGGGTACGCCAGACTTACAGTAGACTCAAGTTTATTCTAAATTCAAGGGACTTGAGACCAATTCAAGTTGGCTGGTGGGGCTTTGATTTAGTGCCAGTTTTGTAGCGAGGAATGATACAACTTAACAGTAACAACAGTCTATTTTTTCGTTGATGAATGCTCTATAAAATTCGAGGACAGTTTTCTCACTTTTCAAAGCCTCTGTTCGCTACGTATTTGTTGACTTAAGAAGAAATGCCATGTTGTTTACCTCGTGTGACGTCTTCATCGTTGTGCGAACATAACATTTCAGTTTGTTTATTGTCCAATTTCTGTACTGAATGTAAATACAGAGAGGAAATGCTTAACTCGCTTGTCATGTACTTTTATGAGTCTCTTCATGCTTCACGAGGTGTGTAAGCGCAGTCAAGCAACAGAAAATACCATTTTAACATTGCGTCGAGACGGCATTTGGAGAAGGTATCTTATTCGACAATTTAAGCTGAAACGACCCCCGCACACCTAAGATATCCGCCATCCCGAATAATCCTTGTCGGAAATTAACTTCTTAACTCTGACATCTCTGTTGACTCAGTAATGTTTACGGACTCGTCTGGAAAAAGAACGGAAATTAAGGTTTGAACGCCTGAGAGATAAGGAAAATATCTGCCAGAACAAAATCTAAAGTCATCGATGGTCACTCTATGCTTGGGTAATTCTTTGCATTGAGCAATAACTTATTTGCTGTTATAAATATTATATAACTTTTGCTTTTACAAATGATAAAAGCTTGTGACCTTAGTGGACTGAAAAAAAAGACGCTTTATAACCCAGCACTGATTGCTACACGTCTAGAAAAGTGAAAACTTCTAATTTCCTTTCTGAAAAGCTTTCGTAATTACACTGCCGAAAACTGTTCATTTATAGTTACTGTCACGTCCAATAAACCAAATTTAAAATGATCCGAACTTCTCATGATCAGAAAAAAAGCCGGGTTTCTTTTTGCAGTAGTTTTTCTCCAGCTTCTAAAATACCCAAAGGAAAATAATCACAGACAACGCGAGTTCGAATTTTGAGTTTGTTGACTTCATTTACGGAATAAAAACTTTATGAGCTACAATTAAATGCAGAGAGCAATTTCTGACTTGAGAATTTCGTGTTAAAACGCGATTTTGTCAAACTTTCAGTTTGAAGCAATCCGGACAATAAAAAAATGTAAAAGTGTATAACGTGCATTTGTTTTCAAGTTTTGCGTGTTAGTTTTCTCATTTCCATCCACGACTTCACTGTAATAGCACCTGTCATTTGTAATAAAGCCTCTAAGCAAACATCAAACATTTTTTCTTGGTTGCCAATGATATCAGGAAAATTAGTGTCGCCAATAATCGGTGGCATTATCCTTTTAGTAAATATTGACGCATGTCTTTCTCTGACAGCCATCCGCGCTAAAGTGTTGAGTGAGTCCCAGACTAACAATAGCCGAGTTTACACAGTCAAGATCTTGAAAGCCTTCAAAGGAACTAATGAAATTACTCGGATCACTGCAAGTCAAGTTAAAGGCGCAGGAAAACGCAAGAACAAGAAGGTGGCTCATGTTACGACAGAACTCCACTCGGCTGCCTGCGGAGTGAGCCTCGACCAGTCAAAAACTTATTTGCTACTTGGTTACATTGACGAGCAGAAGTTACGAATCGACTCGTGCCAGTGGAATGCGCTATGGACAAGCGCCACTGCTCAACAACGCCGCGGGCTCAAGAAACTCTATGGTCAAAACTGCGCATGTCGCATTGAAAAATACTGCTTCAGAAGACCGACCGAGACGTGCGACGATATGATTGATGGGTGTGATGTCCCGGATGCTGATCCGGCGGTACGCTTTTGCAAGAAAAAGAATGCCTACTGTAAAAAACTGGGAGATGAGTGCAAATGGATCATTGTTAAGAAGGCTTTCCAAAAGTGCATTTCGAGTTATTAGACTTGAATGAAATTTAACTTGTCTTCCCAAACTCGTTGTTTGCAGTACATTTTTAAAAAATGTTTTTCCATTTCACTACGATTTGAGTAAGTTAACAACGCGTGATCTCTGTCGATTCAAACTGAAAATTGGAATGTCATTGCGCATTAGTTACGTCACGGTTTGCGCATCTTAAAATGTTTAACCTAAATTTTTCAAGTTGGTCGTTGGTAATCCGTGTAAATCTTCTCCATCCTTAACTATCTTTGTTCCTTTATGGTTTATTATTATCTGTTTGGTGTTTCTCTATCTTAGTAAACTATTATTTTAAGGTTTTAGTTAATTTCAAGGTTATTTTGAACGTGGCTGAAATAACTCAAAATACCGTGACTAAGCTCCTTCAAGGTTTCTTTACGAACGCCGGGATGCAGGAGACTAAGTTCCCTGACGTTTAGTTTACTCATTTGATCCCAAGACACATTAACAAGTAAAGTCTTCTGACAACTTTAATATACTGTTAGCTAGAGAGTTAAGGAGAATAAAGAAATCGTCAACTAGATGCGGACAGACATGTACAGCTAAATTCTTAACAACCTTTAAGAGGAGGAATAAAATCTCTACTCTTCGTAGTAGCTTAGGCTGTTTTTCTACCCCAAGAGTACTACGGAAAGTTTAAAAGTCAAAGCGTCGATGGCATTTTGTACCATTAATAAAATGAGGTTATCAGGGGCGCAGGACGATTTAAAAATCATCATGGAATCTAGATAACGATCCGGCAAGGAGGTAACGAATGATTTGAGGTAAATAACTATAGGAACCCATTGAGAGTCCCATGGCTCAGACACGCGCTCCAAAGTGATAAAAATTAAACCCGTATCATTCCAAATAAAGTCAAAAATAATCGTTTCTACGAGCTGGACCGGTGTGTGTCGGTGGAATAAGAAATGTGAAACGGGTTTCATTTTCAGCAGTAGACGAAGCCAGCGCGGAAAAGCAGCGAACAGTTAACCCGATGCAGAAATAATCAATTATTTTAGTTAGCTGTAATCAATAGCTGTTTAAAATACGCGAAGACCAGAAGCAAAGGACGGTTCATTAGACTGTTTTTCTTGTTACCAAAGTTGTTAGTTAATTACTGAAGTCTTGAGTCAACAGCTACTGAGACAATTTCCTTTAAGAAGACTAACTTTTATGGTTACCTACAAGTAAAAGATTTCTTCGACACTTACCATTTCCTTGTAATTTGGATAGTACGCTTGTTCAACCAATGGGAATTCAGCCTTGCCCAGTCTCTTCTGGAGCTGGATGAGTTGAGCGAACTGGTAACGAGAGAACAGAAATATTAATGTTCAAGCGATACAAATTGCTTTACAAGTCTCTCTGTTTAATAATTTTCCAGCGATTAAATCCATGGCCACATGTCGCACGGAAATCTATGGAGTAATTCTATCCTAGACTAGAACAAAACTCATTCGAAGTATAAATGAAACAATTTGAAATGAAGGCTTTAATTAAAGAAAGAGGATTGGGCAGACTTAATGGCCAGTTTTTCGGCCAGCAGAACTAGCTTAGGACAGAATTAGATTGACTTTGAGGAATTTGAAAACCTTAGACTTACCACCCAGGGCTTCTCTGCGAAATTGTAGATGGATGTTAGCGAGTTCACACTCGGTACATTGCCAAACTGTAGCCCAAGAAGAATACAGCGGTAATCTTCTCTCGGCCCAATACCCCGCACACTCTGCCGAACAAGAACGAAGTCGGGGCGAAAAGACCTGGGAACAAATGAGTGTAAATCAGATATTGTAATTCGCGGTGGCTTAATGGGTAGCGCGCTGGACTCCAAATAAAGTAATTAATAAGGGTCGTTGTGTTGTGTTCTTGAGCAAAGCACTTTACTCTCACGGTGCCTCTCTCCATACACACGTATAAATGAACAAATGGGTAGGCTCGAACTCAACTGCGAGAGTAGCCTGACAGAACATTGTCAACCTAACGCACAACAGTACAAAACTGTAGTTAAATTAAACAAAGATACAGCACTCAGCGCAAGTGCTTAAAAGGAGCTCAGTCACGGTATTTCGGCCTGTTACCTTTAAGTTGAAGGAAACCTGAAAATAGTAGTTTACAAAGATAGAAAAACACCAAAGAGATAATAATGAACCATAAAAGGACAAGGATGGCCAAGGATGGAGAAGATTAAAACGGATTAACAACGACAAACTTGAAAACTTTAGGCCAAATTTCTCAAGATGCGCAAACCGTGACGTAGCTACTTTAAACCAATTAGAACTTTAAAAACAAAACATGTGACCGGCAGGAAATAGAGCAAGATTCTATGACTTCGATTTGACTTCTCCAAACCTTACAAAACAGTAACTCAATTGCCATAGCACTTTGTAAGTGATTAATTTACGAACCAGTTACAGGGCGCAGAGCAAAACGCAGAGCCAAAGTGCACAAGTGAATATATATTGAGATACGTCTTCACTCTAATGGTTAGGTTCTAATTTCTTTATATTTACCTGACAACAACAGTTCCCTCGCGATAGACCTGGATATCAACCATTGTGCCACTGTCTGAGTACGAGGCGAGATTTAAATCTGCAAACTGAGCCTGTATACGAAGAAGACCAAGAAAAAGATTTCACTACATTCCTCGATGTTTTCAATTCATAAAAACTGCAATTTTCAGCTCCCTGTTCCCTTTTCTTAAACAACAACCACGCAGATTAGTTACTAGTATCCCTCGCAGCCGTTATCCGGGTCATCATTGTCGGTTATTGTTTCTCCGTATTTGCAGCCGGGCTTTGCGAAGCATCCACGAAATTAGTAACGAAAGTATAACGAGCGGTATACTCTTAAGAATCGAGCCACTTCCTTAGTGAAACGGGGTTTCTCTAAATGTCGAGAGACCCGAGCCCCGCAGTCTTGGTGCAAACAACTTTTTGGCGGGGAAAAAGCAACCGGACGCTCAATGTGGCGGGAAAAAGATCAAAGGCAAATATGGAATGGTCTTCAGAATTTTTATGAATTTAGATCAGAGAATCGAGCCACTTCGTTAATGTAACGCGGTTGCACTAAACGTCGATGGTGCAAATAACTTTTTGCCGGGAAAAACCTGAAGTAACCGGCCGCTCACTGTGCCAGGAAAAAGAGGATCAAAGCCAAATATGGAATGGTTTTCAGAATTTTGATTGGCTGATTTTTCTTAACAAACCAAATACATTTAATGTACTCCAAGCGTGGCCTTCTAAGCTGTAAATCCTTTTCAAAAAGAATTCTTTTCTAACATTATACTTTCTAAACAAAAAACTCCATATAGGGAAACGTTTTACTTTTTAGCTCACGTGATTAAAAGAAAATTTTCAAAAACCACACTTATTAAGCTTTTTTCGTTGAATCGCAACTTTGCTGGATATGACCACTGGCAAAATGCCATGAAATTGAAACATGCAAATAGGCGACAAATGCGCCACTTATTAATTTTTCACGGGACCAAATTTGTTCTTTCGACCTCATATTGGTTGCCTCTGTATACCTCATCTATTAAAAATCGCGCCTAAATTTTAATAAGCATACTGTGCCTGAACACCGCCAATTTATGTCAAAAGTGATCCTCACTGACGCCTTTTTGAACAGTTTAAAGAGAAGTGGACAAAAGGCGCGGGAAATAGATGCTAATATTCGGTTGTCGCAATTTGTGACTGTGTCGTATATAACCTCATTAACCGCGCTGACCCAACCTACATGACATTTCTTAATTTCGATATTTGTTTCAGCCGTTCAAACCGCTTCTTTGGCGATAGAGATAGCGAATGAAAAATGAATGAAAAACCTCAAGCGAGCGAAGAGTCTTGTACAAAGCTTAAATTGTGTCGGAGGATTTGCAATTAGCCGAGCACATTGTGTTTGACATGATCCCGCCGAACTTAGACCTCAAGAACGCAATTATACAATAAAATGAAAATTTTCTGAGGGCGAGCCGGATTAAAATATAAAAGGTAAACACAACAGTCTTCTTCCGTTTGTGGGCATTTGTCTCCTTTGCGTGTCGAACCGAATTGATTTGTTGTAAAGATACCAGACGCTTAATAGCTTTAATACAAATATATGAAGTGGCAATAAAAATGCATCATACCTGCTCTACCCTCACGTCATAAACTCCTCCATGGAGTTGCCTTCCTTTGAATATCTTTGCCCTGTTGAAAAACAATAAAGCTATTAGTTAAATGACTGTCTACATGACACCAGTGAGAGAAATATTGAACTCGAATTAATAAAATCCAATGCGTTGCAAATTTTCACAAATACACCGTTGATAGATGAGTTCCTAGCACGATTCCGGCTATATATATATTTTATATTTATGTAGTTTGGGGTTGGGAAAATGTGAAATACAATCCGTTTGTAAATTGCTACATGATTTCCGCAAAACATTCGGCGCGATATGGAAGTGAGCTCGAGACTGAAGCAACATTAATGTGTAGCTTGGTTTGATAATAACTGCAGGTAGGCTGGTATGGCTGTAGAAAACGGCTGTTGTCATATTGAAATTGGAATCAAAAGTTGCAATCTTTGATCTTCGATCCATGTAACTTTCTATTAAATTTATACCGAAAACTTCACGTCAGATAACTAAAATATAAAACAGATAAACTTCTATCCCAGCGGAACGAAGGCTTGGTTTATATAGTCAATGGCGCTTACCAATCCGTATCGGGTGAATCAATAACAAGAAGGATTTTCATCTTTTTGGCGGCGGGCGATCCCCTTGGCGGCAGCGAAACATCTTCTTTCGAATCCGTCCTCGGTCTTGCAGTTGAGGTATTAACCGTTGTTCGCTCTGTGTCTCGGGAAGGGCGTAAGTTACTTAAATTCACCCCACCAGATATCTTCAACTTCTGCAGAAACTCCATTTTCCCACGCGCGCTACACTTGAGTTTTTGTTTAGATGCTTGAAGACCCGTAAAATTCAAGATCGCTCCAAGAATTCCTCAAAACATACGGTTTGGGTCAAGAAATTAGGCTGTATTTTGCGACTTCCCGCTCAATCAGTGATTTCCGCTGGGTTCCAATATTGAAAGCATGGAAAGTTTTCAGCATTCAACAAGCCAGAACGTCTTGAGAATTCTTTTCAAGTCAAATTTAAGCTCAATAGATTACTCTAGCAATTGCTTGGGCAAGACCCACCGATGTAAGCGTGTTGTGTATTTTTAAAATATTCACAGAACACTTGGCAAAAGCACCTGTTTCATAAAATTACTAGAAGACAATTCTATTGTGTGCCGACCAATTACCAACGGGGTTAAAATCATTGCATATTCTAATACAGAACACAAGAGAACATTTTCTTGGCTTCCGTCAAGAGAAAAATAGCGGGAAAAAACCTTTTTAATGACTTTTAAGCGATTAAAAAATGCGATACAAAAAAATGAATGGGAAAATTATAACGCGGTTATGGTGAAAACGTTTTCACGACGTATTTTCAAGAAATATTCGCTGACAGCAACATTTTAAACTATCACTTAGGAAAATAAGGTTGACAGTTGTACTTAGACTATTTACAAAGACGAAATGCGTTTCTGAAGCTATGAAAAATTATTTGGCGGTAAAAATGGTTTCACACAGCAAGTATATCCGAAACAGTAAATGATAGAAGCCTAATGTATGAAAGTCAGTTAGCACTTTTGTTTCAATATACATAAATTCAGGAATTTATTAGCGGGTCGACTATTGTTAAGAAAGCTGGCCATTTTAATCGCTGATATTTAGATTTTTTCTGTGATAATGACCTATGTGAGCTGATTTCCATGAAAACCAGTCAGCACAGACCTGAAAGAAGATATGTTACGCTGTTTCTAAGCAGTTAGGTTCCGTTCGAACGATCAACTTCGAAGCGCGCTAACCCCATTAGGTCACGACAACAAACTTCAATGTATGATCAAACATAACTTTGTTTACACAGTTAGTGGTAGTTTTAATATATTTCTCCAAATCATTCTGTTGTTTCTATTTCCAGAACGGTTTTGTCGGATATTATAAGGCGGTGCGAAGATATGAATTATGTTTTCGAGTGGTATAAACAATATTTTACGCACGAGCACGGCGAGTGAGTTAAATATTGTTATTTTTTACACGGGAAAATAAAATGCATATCTTCAGGCCATCCTGTAATTTTATTTTAATTATATAGATAAACTGATCATTTGCACAAAAAACTGTGGAAAGGGGAAAATGACGTCATCAATTTTACAAGTAGTGTATTTTACAGTAAAACACTCGTGTCTGCATATTAAACGAGGCTATTTCACAAAGCAAAATATGAGGTTTTCCGGGAAAAGATGGCTTCATCTTCTAATCTGGTTTAAAAAAGGGAAAAAAAACAATAACGCCTTCATGAAAAGGATTCCGGGCGAGATTTTCCTGAGTAGAGTAATAGCTATTTCGGCGACAACGCCCATAGGGATGCATCCCTTATTACAAATGTAGTTTTCTTTTTAACTTTTAGCCCTTCTATTACTAGAAGTATTTAAGCATTAAAGCATTATTTTTAATGTTTCCGATAGGCTCGCGATTTCTGCCGCTCGATCTCTAGAGGGCTTCTTTCCCGAACAAGCGGCTGGTAATCGAACCTAGGTTTTCGACATCCTGTGTTCTGATGGTCAACGCCAATACCAAAGGTGGATGTTTCGGATGAATTTGACATGTTAGTCTTCATGATAATTATAACCAGATAAGCTTATGTTATAACTTTTTGAGGCCTTCTTTCATTTATTTATCAGAGCTGGGTCATTCGAAAGCCAGTAAAAGCTGACCCAGGATTACAAGTTAACCGAATTTTAATTTTTCTTGCATAAAAATGTTATATAATAATTTATACAGGAAACTTCACCGAAAAGTTACAAAACTGAAATCAAAATTCTCGCTAATCTCGCGAAACTCGAAAGTAACGGTCCCCCCGAAAGTAACGGCGCACCCGAAAGTAGCGGCCCTTTGAAGAAGTCAATAGGAAAGAAACTCTGATCTCAAGCGCAACATAGATGGATCAGCCTGACTGGACTGACTGCAGGACTGAACAACCTAAAGAGTTATTTATTTGTGGTTTTATATCGAACGTTGTGGGAGGCGGGAGGCGCGGTGGCCTCATGGTTAGTGCGCTCGTCTCCGGATCGAGCGGTCCGGGTTCGAGCCCTGGCCGGGGACATTGTGTTGTGTTCTTGGGCAAGACACTTTACTCTCACAGTGCCTCTCTCCACCCAGGTGTATAAATGGGTACCGGCTGGGGGTAACCCTGCGATAGACTAGCATCCCATCCAGCATTCCTAGTCGCTTCATGCTACAGAAACCGGGATAAGCTCCGGCCTGATGGGTCACTTGGCTCGCATGCAGACTTTACCATTTTTTTATATCGAACGTAAGTGAATCTATCTTGAAACTATGATTTATAAGCTGTACCTGTCGGGCAGCAGGGTCAAATGATACAGTACCGTTAGTAACATTGCGATACAATGCGACCATTATACTTTCGCCCTACAGTAGGAACATAGTGCCTTTTCGTTATACAGCTGACCGTAATTAGTAACATATATAAAAGGAACTTTTACATGTAATTTCATGATACGCGTCCGCTTTGTTTAAAACTTACAAACGTTTTTTAACCATCCGAAAATAACGGCTACCCGAAAGTTGCCGGCTAAATCCGAAAGTAACGGGGGCCGTAGTCTTCGTCCATCCTAACTGTTTTAGCCTGTGAGCAGGCTCACCTTTGAGTCACACGCGCGAGCGGCGAACAGCAAAGCGATCCGGCGGGAAGGAGTCTGGTGAAGAGGCGCCAAGAAAGTGAGCCTGCCCTGATTTCTGTAATTTTTTCATTTCTGCTTCGCCCGAGCCCCAGAGCGAAGTGAAATACCATTGGTCGAAAAGCGGGAAAGGCGAAAACACTGTCAATCTATTATGGTTGATAAGGAGCGATTAAATCCCCATAGAGCCGGTGATTTACCGCACAATGAAAAACAAGTCGTCCACATTAGGAGTCAGAGGAAGAGTTGAGTGCTCGTATCTGTCGTATTACTGATGTTTTAACAAAGTTCCAGTCTATTTCTGGTTAAATTTCAAACTACAGAGGGAGCAGGAAATAGCAGTTGAAAGTATGTTGATGAATCAAGACGTACATGTCGTGTTACCAACTGCATATGGGAAGATTAAACGTATGTGATTGCAAGCGGGCAACGAAACAACACGAAGGCGTTTGCCCGTTTACCAGCATCGTCAAAGACCAGATTGCCAAAGCAAGATCACTTGGAATCAAGTGTGTGTCCTTAGTAGACATCAACTTTGACAGTTTTTCTTTGGCAAAACTTTATCAACAACGAATATCACGTCTACATGTTGTTGTGAAAAAGATTCACAATTTTCCCGAGAAATCTGAGCTGCCAAAGTTCATACTTCCAGTGAAAATTAATTGACTTATTCTTTCTTTGCGGTTTCCGGGGTGGTAATAAAAAGTTTGCAGAGATCTGAGCAGCCTTTACTTTCTCGTCTCGCGGCTTCACCGCTCGATTTCGCGCTCGCGAAATGAGCCTGCTCGCAGGCTAAACTGTTTTTGCCAAGTTACTTCCGGAATTTTACAGCAAGTAAAAATTAGAAATTTTACACAAATAGAAATCGTCGTTTAAAGGGAGCATAAAAAATGGATTGAAAATCTTCTAGGAAGAGAGTAGAAAATTGCCACAACCAGCGTGATGCATCGCGCAATTCTGTCACGTAATACAAAACGCAATACAGGTAATTTTCTTCTCCCAGCTTTCTAGAACTACTAAGTGAACTATGATTAATGGATCAGGACCCGGGAGTTAAAAGAACTCGTACTTCTCGAGATTTTTCATGAACCTTGACGTGATTCAAACTAAAGGTTGAAGTTAGTATGCGACAGGTTTGTTGCAATTGGCGTTACCTATATGTCACGATCGCAAAATGGCCAAGTGAAATTTCCACTATTGTAGTGAAGAGAGCCCGACTTAGTTCATCAAGGATGTCAAATCCTCATAATTAAATCCTCTCTCAGAAAAATAAGCTTACCGAGATGGCAAAGGCGCAAGGAAAGGAAGGCCCGATGCGAAGACAATGCTGCAGCACTTCGTTTTTGTCAGCTTTTCAGGGGCACCCAACGGATCGTTTCGGTAAATTATCTGTTCGGAAGACCTTTAATCCCCTCTGATTTTCTTAAGAGAATTGTCACCTCGAACTTTCGTGATATGAGAAATTTAATGTCTGTTGTTTTCGAATTGTAAAAAATGTCGTTTTGGGTACCGAAAAAAGGTCAGCTATCATTTTCGGAAAGGCGATAAGACCTAAGGTTTTCGGGAAATGGACAAAAAAGCCCTAATAAATTCGAGAATACTCAAGTTCCTCTAGAATAACCGAACAGATAAATTTTTTTTAGCGCAACCTAAAATTAACCTACAGAGCTTTAAAAGTACTCCACATAGCCTAAAACAGCTTTTAAAAGCATTCGAGAGAAAACGGTCGTTGGGTGCCCCTGGCTTTTATGCAAGAAGCGTTCAAGGCCCAGCGAGACCACATACCGATCTACATGTTGATGCGAGAAGAACGCAAATCGTTATTAGCACATAACAACTCAAATATAAGATACACTGAAAATAGAATCTTTTAAATTCGCAATTACAATACTTGAAACTGAAATTGTTAGCATGCAGCCAGGGGCAAGCGGGTGTTTCTCCCGCGAAAAGTGATCAGTCCCTTCCTTTTGAGGATGATGTCTCCTTCAGAATCTTTTGATGAAATTCAGAAAACGAAATTCATCCTTAAAAACTGATTTAACATCACATTATTTCCATTTTAACTAACCTTTAAAGCTTAAAAGTTCTTCCCGCCAAGTCGCACTTCCCCGTGACGGCGCCATCTTCGATTTCGATACTGTGACGTCACTTCCTGTCTTCCACATGGGTCGTTTCGGTCGCGGAGTCTTCGTTGTGACATAAGACAGCAGCATAAGAAGAGACGAAATTGATGTCCTCGCACGGATTCGAAATGGCTTTTTTCCAGTTCTTACAAGCTCGTTGAAGCCAGGTTTGCATCTGTTGAAGTATTATTAAGGTCCTTAAACGTTAATTTAGCTGCAGAAGCGAAACTGTGCAGTTAACAGCTGGTGTCAACTTGTAGTTTGCCATGTGCTTTTCGTGAGCAACATTGTTTTGCTTGCCTCCTTGTATCTTCCGTCTTTAGACATGCTTTGCCGAATGATTTATTAGAGATTAGGAACTGTAGTTCACAGCGCAAGCTGCAGGGAAAAAGCCGGTAGAACGAATGTTAAATGGTTGGAAGCAAAATGCTTTCTCAGACTGCGCGAGCCATTGCTTGCAGCCGGAAAGGGTTTCTTGTGTTCGTTTTCTCAATCCTAGATGATGTATTGTCCATACTATTGAATGACCCAACCAAGTTTCTGCAACGAAAATGCCCATTCTTGATGATATTGTGGCTGGTGCTAAAGACAAAAGCAAACAGCAACTTCAGGAAGCTTTGCTGGAACTGTTGAAAGGGAATCCAGACATTTTGGATCCTGTCACGAAATCTACAACTAGGACACACAGTGAAGTTGTAAGTGTTTTCTTTAACCGGATGTATTCATCTTGCAGACGAATTATTTGTCAAGATGAATGTAAAATAATCTCAGACATATTATTCATTTTCAGGGAGATATTATACATCTTTTTGCATTGTTCAACTGTGTTCATTTATTTTTCCCAGACAATTATTATTTTTACCACAACTGCTGCTAATCTCGCAATCTGATTCACTCAGTTGCACCTCATGAGTCCAAAACATTTTGACCACTGTGATGACATGTATTGTTGTCAATAAGAGTACAGACCATGCTAAACCACATTCGATTTGTTAATTAACCCCTTGCGTGCCTGACCATTGTGTATGTTGTGTGGGTGTCTTGTAAAACCGTCATATGCCATAAGTTTTTTCACTTAAACTGTGGACATTTTTTTGAAGGTCATAAAAATGTCTCTGTTAGTGTGGGTAATTTCTGTAAGTACTATGGTTACTGTAATTTGATATCCATATGACATCACAGCAATAGGAAATTAGCAGTCCCCCAAGAAACTCCCTACGAATATGTCGGGTGCTGATAAAAGTTGTTTCCAGTATGCCGGCCGGGAGTTTGACTAAATCTCCAAAAATTTTGATGTAGCCAGTACATCATAAACACCTGCAGGTAACTGAGGGACAAAAATCATGCAGACACTCCAGAGGTTAATGAGGGCTTAATGTGAAATCCTTCAGGCATGTGTTCTTCCTCTCTCTCTCTCTTTACATAAAGTATTTCTCTTCCTTTTTAAAACAAAACTCTTATTTCAAGGACTTGACACTGGATCAAGCTCTGACTCGGTACATGTATCTGTTTCTGTAATTTCCCACCAATAAGATACAGCAGTTGGATGTCCCAGCCAGGGGAGGGGTGGGGGAGAGGAGCTATGTATGTATGTTTCGAACCATTTCATGTGATAATATTTTGGGAAGTCCCCCCATCATCGTCTGAAACTCAGTGCAAGCTGTGCTGTTCATCATCATTATATGAGCCTCCATGTCACTGTTTCAATACCTCGTTACTGGAAGGAATTGCAGAAATTTTATACTAAGAAGTTTTTTGCCTTCCAAGATAAATAATCAAATAAATTTTCTGTCCTAAATTTACATTTTTCTTAACATTTTGGCTAATGATCGATATTGAGACGATGAAAGTCAGCAGACATGACTATGTAACAAGATGACCCTGCTAGTTTGTGGCATACATCTTCGTCTGATCATTTGAAAAATCTTCTAATGATGTAGATGAATTACGTACATAATATAACAAAAATGAGATATAATTTTTCATATTCTAGTGGAATACTGTCTTGTAGGCAACAAGAAGTGGAGATGAGGAAGAGAGACGTTCGCAGAGAAGCCCGTCATCAGATAATTCCTACCCTGAACTTGAGAATAGCCTCAATCAGCAGTCAAGAGCAAGTTACCAGTGGCAGTTGTCTGACAGTGGTTAGAATATTATTGATATTTTATTATGTTCATTACTTTACCATATAAATCGTGTGTAATACCCTTTATAGTGTAGATAAAGAATTGAATTGAATTGAAAACTAACAGATACAAACAGTAGTAAGTTGTACATGTAGTGGCCTACTGGAAAGGGCCCAACGATTAGCCCACTGGACTCTGGATCAAATGGTGCGAGTCCAAAGCCTGGCCTCAGTCACTGTGTTGTGTTCTTGGACAAGACACTTAACACTCACTGTGTGGTTCTGTGCATATGTACCCAGACATGCTGTAAGAACTGTCACAATAGACCAAGCAATATGTAATGGCTCAAAAACAATTCCTAAGCAAAGGCAAGATAATGGCTATTCCCTTGGTGTACCAATATTTGAGTATTGCTCACCACTCACAGTGCCTTTCTCCACATGTACATATGTGTAGGTATTAAATGGGAAATGGGTGCTGAAACGTGATATGTTGTGGTATGTTCTTACTTGTTTGTACCACTATCCTATCCTATCCCCCCCTCAGCATTACCCCTGGGGGTAATACCGAGGACAGGAGAAGACTGACATTTCAGGCTACCATCTTTGTGGAGGGTTTGCAACAAAAGATTCAGAGGGGGATAATTTTTTTATCAACCTTTAGATGATGGAATAGACTCTGCATGGACAACAGCCACAAAAAACATGTCACCTCGTGAACTTGCCAGATGGCGCAGAAAACTGTTCTCCATTTACGTTGGACATTTACCTCATGATATTACCAAGGTAAAAGGGTTTTTTTATTTAATATCAGATATACATTATGATCAGTCATAGACACTTTTCATAAATGGCTGCCAATTTTAAGTTCTCTTGTATGCATTTAAATGAACCTCACACACTGCGATTGAGAGTAAATATTCTTTTGAATTATGTACTCAAAAACGAGGTTAGTCTGGCTTATTGTAATACTTACTAAGGAATTTACAATTAGCAGCCATTTATGAAAAGGGCATATGCACTATAAAGATCCAGATGTCTATAGTCTGACAGTAATTTAAGTAAAATTACAATTCATCAATTACATGTGTAGTGTTTCTGGGTATATTTTGATTCTTAGTAACCATATTGCATAACTGCTGGTTTAAGAGCTTTGAAACCTAATTTCCCAACCAGCCACAATCCATTTTCAACACTTTTACACAAAGTGTTTTGTAATGATCCTGGTTACTCCTGTATTTTAAATAACCATTATGTTCAGCAAATTTCAATTGAAACATTGACCTTTGTGAGATTTGTATTTCTTTTCACAGAAAGAACTTGTGCAGCTGTTTTGTGAAGTTGGGAATGTACAAGATTGTCATTTACAACCTCGAGATGGAAGAGGAAGTGGCTATACTTATGGGTTAGTACATTTCACACGCACATGAATATATTTGATAATAGCTTGCATAGTGACATTTCACAAATGTATTTGCCAAAACCAAAGGCCAAGGGGGATAAAACAATTGATATAGAGACCTCGGTTATATTACTGCAGCACAAAAGCTCAATCCAACAATAGTTTTATATTTCTACAGATATAAAACTGTCGCAGTAGGCCAGAGTGTAGCCATCATATTAACTAATATGTTTATAATTTTCAGCTCCAGCCTACTTAAATACATATATGTTAAATATTTTGGAACAAAATGATTTAAATTCTATACAACGACTGCTATAGTGAGGCAGGGGAAGTGGTGTTTAACACTTCTGCATACATGTACTAAATAATGTAAACTATACAAATCATAATGACCTTAGATATGATGGCAATTAAGGTTACCGTATACCTTAAGAGGTGTCTCACATCCAGGCAATGTGGTGCGTCTGATTTAAACAGTAGATACAATGTACCTAAAGACCTCTATCAAATTAAAGCTTATAGAGCTGGCTATCAAACTATACCAAGAAGTTTGAACTAAAATGAGTTGTCCAATTTTTTACAACCTCTAAATGCGAGCTTCTGAATCACCTTTTGAAAGCTACAAGTCAAAGTGAATTTTGTTTCTCGCTTCCTTGATCTGCTCCTTAGTCTCCGAACCCAAAGCGCTAAAAAGTTAGTGGAGAGTTACAGAACATAATTTTTCAAAAATGTAGGATTAAAGCAATATGGAGTGAACATAGAATAATCACTGCTGGAGAAAGCATATTTCGAAATAATTAATTTGCAGGTCTACACATTTTTTGGTTTATATGTCCAACCAGCTATTGTACAAATTTGAGGGTAAATGAAAAAATTCCCATAATTTTGACTTGTGGCTTTCAAAAGGGACCCAAAAGATGATTCAGATGCTCAGATTTAATGTCACATGGAAAATTTGACAATTCTTTACAATTCAACATTTTTGGTATAGTGCGATAGCCTGCTCTATAGCATAAGCTTTAATTTGACATAGGGGTTTAGGTATCTGCAGCACAACATCGCTTCAATGGACTTGAGACACCTCTATAAAGGTGCTCTAAATGTGTACAGTAACCTTAACATATACATGTGTGTACACCTGTATTGTTAATTAACGTCTATAGATATGCCACAATTTGATGCCAGCTGTAAAATAGGCATATTCTCTCAGTCAATGAAAAAATCCACTGAATGCATAATAATCATTGTAAGTGGTGGTGTTACCGACCTACAGGTTGTGTAGCAACATCTGACATTTTGCCTTCTAGTGGAATCCACTGGTCATTGCAATATAACAACCGAGTCATTAAATGCATAACCTGATTCTACAGTGTACTATCCGAATGGTTGTTTATTTTCAATAAAATAATACTGTTGATTTTTAAGATATTATGTTGACCCTCAATAAAGTTTTATTTATTGTTACTCAAAAATGAAGACAAGAGGAGAAAAGGTAAATTACAATTGACAAAGAAAAAGAAAAGAAACAACAATATTCATTTATCTAGCCTCAGTCTATATAGTTATCCTCATTTTGTTGAAGGGATAAATAATATAAAAAAATTTGGAAAATCAGTGTACCTTTGAGCTTTTCTAAATTGCCATAATGCAGTTACACAGTGTAGACCTCCCTTAGGCAACCACTGAATGTGCCAAGCCTGGAGGATGGCTACTCGGCCACGATGCACAATATGTCATTTCACACTCTTCATCAACATTGCTTATTAAATATATGGCTTAAAATATTGGCAACTGTAGCCAAATCAAGCAGCCAGGAATAAACTAAGCTCATTAGCACTTGTTTTTGTTTGTTGTTGTTGTTGTCGTCATGTTTGGGTTAGGGATTGGATGGCCCAAAGGCAGAAGAATTGCTGATCACTGCACCTCATCACCATTATGGGCAATGTACAGCTGTAGCAATAGGTTGAAATATTATTATTGTGAGCGTCGCTAGAAAACTAGGCAAGGTTTTTCGTAGTTTTCAGTGCTGCATGCAACAATCTGAGGGATGGATACAATGTAATACATGAAGGTGAAAGATGCTTTTAAGGTCATTCCACTGAAATAGAACCTGAACTGAGATTTTAGTCAAACTTTGCTTCTTGACTTTTTATATTGTAGGGACTTAAATTTGGAAATAAAAATGAGGGGTCCCCATGTTTGTTTAGTACCAACAGCACCTTGTTTATACCATATAAATCCTTACAATAGCACCATGATTATAATCATGATTGCTTGCTAAATTCACATTTCCAACGATTGTTTCTTGCTCAACACTGAGAATTGGCCCATGTTTATTTTACACAGAGAAATTTATTACTCAATTCAACACAAGAAAAAATGATAGGTCACTGTACTCATTTTCGAGAAAATGATGATTTACCTTTATGGCAAGGTCCAGCCTCAAAGAAAAAGCAGCCATTTTTTAATGCATGTGCACTAATCACACATGAAATTATGCGCAGTAGGGATGCGCAGTGCAGTACTGGGGAATGACCTTATTAGGTCTGTGCTAAAAGCACAGGGGTCTACATTTCCTGTCTTATTATTTTTTTTTTATGCCTAAGTGCATGCAAAATATAGCACTCAAAACTGAATTTTAACTACTTTTTGACTAGTTGGTTTTTGTTGGTCTCGAACCCCATTTGTATCTGAACAGATGTACTTGATTCATTATTACCAAAAACTTGCATTGCTTCTCTGCCTTTGAGGGTTAATTGGGACATTGGAAGACTGGAACAATTTGCTTCAAGGATAAAACCTGACAACTCACATGGTGAAGCTGTAGGTTGAGTAAACAGACATGTTGCTCTACCTCGAGTTTTGGCATGAAACAGCGTTTGTTTACCAGGACTTTGATACGGCTTGATGCACTTCAAATTAATGTACTTTGAATGAACTTGTTTGAGGAACATAATATTAGACTGTTTCTGAGAAGGGTTAGAAAACGGCAAAATTCTGAAGCAACAGAGAAATCGTCAGCTGCCAAGCTCCAACAACAACGCCACAAGTGATGGAACGACTCCTCATAAACACATCAAGCAGATTAAAAGGATCATTCTTTAATTAGTTACATTCACTAACATGTAACAGCTATTGCTCAAATAAAAATTACTAAAATATTCCTGGCACCCTTAAGATTACTGAGGGCCCTCTCTATTGTCAAGTCACTTCCTGGACATGTTTGCATCAAATTTCCTTGAAATATGGCTAACCTCCGTAATTTTAAATGAACAAATTCATCTTGGCCAAAGAAATCCAAAGAAAAGCGACATTATTCCACATCAAGCATTCATTATGAATGTTTCTTAGTGGGAATTCAGATTTACATGATTTTAAAGGGCTACTTTCTCAAGGATGTGTTCAATCACAATCAAACAAAATGGTAAGTTGTAAATAAAAGACATCAATGTACAGTTGCGCTAACGAAATTAATATTTCAGCAGATTGTTAAAAAAATCATCAATTGCAATATATTATTGAAGAAATGACTCCAAAATGTAATGCTATGTACAAAACAAAATACTGTAGTAATTTAAGGGGTGATGAGTGGGAAAATTCGAGAGTCATGGCGATCTTGTTTGATGATTTGCGACTGAGAGTCTTGAACAGTTTAGACTTGGAGATAAATGCAACACAGCGATACAAAACTTGGTGACTCATCATAATGGCGTCTGAGATTTTAAGATTGGTCAAGAATTTTCCAAGATTATGCCATTTGGATCCATTCACCACCCCTAATATTAGGAGCAAATATTTTATTATCTACAGCCTGTCAAAATTATAGCCCCTAAAGGTTTGTTAACGCAAGGTTTATTCTCTTAAGAGAATTCAGCTATCAATGTAAATTTCCTGGGTTGATTGTATCATCAATTCTCATAACCTGCCTCATTAAGATTGTTAAAAAAAGGTTTCAGAGATGCTACTGAATTTATGTAAAATAAATTAGTTGAAACTAACAGGAAAGTGAAATTACCTTGACATTGAATCGTGTGATATCCAATACAAAATATATTAAAAGATTAGTTGTTCTGTGATCAAAAACGGAGAACAAATGATATTAATTGCACTTTTAAAATGCTGTCATCGTTTAATCAATTTCATGCCTGTCCATACCCGTACCTTAAAATTTATACCCCTCCAATTTTCTGTTTGTTGCACTAGATCAGTGATCATAAGCTTACGTTCAAAACACCAGCACTGCGTTTGGTCTAAAACATGGTACTCTTGTTAAGGGAGCCCTTGGCCATTCGCTTTGGTCGCCTCAGATATTCATCTATTGCTCTTATACAGTGCTTCCAAGTGGTGATCTTGTCATCGGACGCGATCGCGTACACATCAAAGACGGTCTCCTTTACGAAGCGAAGTCGGTCGGGATCAACAGCTTCCTTGCCTCGCGTCCCCGTGCAATTTTTGTTGTCCAGTTCAGCTTGCGTGAAAATGTGCCTCAGAAGCTGCACTGCGAAGTTGCCAATAGAGCAGCTCTTGCATTTAATCTGGGTGAGCTCCTCTTGAGAGATATACTGGATACCTCGAGCGGCCGGCGGTGCAACATCATTCTCGTTGTCTGAGCCGGGCGAAGACGCTCCGCTCGAAGGAAGTGGCTTCAGGTTGGCCACCATCGACGGCGTGGTGGAATTCAACGGCGCTTGAGGCCGTGTCGGCGTATTGATGGGAGTTGTGTTTTCCACGCGCGGGGAAGGTGAAACGGAAGGTGGCTGCCCGGCTGGAACTTGTGTGGTGGCGGCTGGTGGTGGCTGATCTCCTCGCGAGTGTTCGCTGCTGCCATGAACCGAAGGGGGAGGAATGACCGCCACAGTAGTAGGTGGGGTGTTCTGTATCGGAAGAGTGCCTTGAAGCGCCGGGAAGAATGTAAATAATTGCTCCATGCCTCGCATGATCTTGTTTTGGTTGTGGAGGATGGTCGCTTGATTCACCATTATGGCGCGTTGGTTTTCCAAGATGGCGGAGAAGCGATCATGATTCATCGATTCATTCGGTTCCATGGCCATACTCTCGTCTCCGTCTCTTGTTTAAGTTGTCCGGTCAATTATTTCTGGCTTTGAATTGGCGTAAAGAAATCCTTCCGCCGCGTTAAAGTATTTAAAGTTCACAAGCGAGTGCGAGTAAAATGGCCTCCACGAAAGCGAATCGCGAGTAAACCCGCGTGACTCGATGCTGAGGTACCGCGCGTCTCACGTGGTATCGCGCAAACGAGGGTGGAATATGACATCACGCTTTACAGCGAAAGTCCGAGAAAATAGTTTAAATTTAAAAGTAGAAACTGAAAGCAACGAGGCATTTAAACTAAAAATAATTAGTTTAAAGCAGATTTTCGATTTTGTTTAAGGTATCATGGAAGGTGGATTTTTACGAAAAATGCGAAAAATCTTTTTTTGCTGTTCAAATTGAGAAGACTGAGATAAATATTTTGCAAAAAGAATGGAGAAAAGCTTTTTTACTTTTTAAGATAAAGAGAAAAACTATTTTATGAATCTCATTAACCTCTAATTAAAATTCACTGCCATTTGTCACATGTAATGCGAATTGCGGTGTGATATTTCATCTCAAACTACACAAAATCAAAAGAAATGAAAAACTTTCTCATACTTGACCATACTTCAGTTAGGACTAACTTGTAATCCTGGATTAGCCTTAACCTGCCTTCAAACAACCCGGCCCTGATTGATGCTCTTTAGGCCCTGTTTACAAGGAGGTAGATTAACCCTCTTGCTAGGGTTAGGGTTACCCTATCAAGAGGCTTAGCACTCCCTCAGTTCTGTTTTTTTTCTTGTGGACGTGTTTACAAGGCAGGCAGGGTTACCCTGGCACTTGTCTAGAATAACCCTAGCTAAGAACAAGGATTACCCTAGCACCAGAGTAACCTACCTGCTTTGTAAACGCCTGCCTGGGAAATGTTATTTGTGCTCCAAGAAACAAAACATGATAAAAAATACTGGCAAATTAGTCAAACCAATTGTGACTTAAGAAACTTCATACCACAGTTTTTTTTAGTTTTGCTCTGGTTAGAAATTTGTTTTCGAGAAATGGCTCTTTGCAATTAAATTTTTGAGATAATATCTGTTGCCACTGTCGCTAAATTATTCCATATCAGAATTTTTTATAGTTTTGCCATTGAAATCATCCAAAACTAAAGCAAATCACTGTCTGGGATTTTAAGTTAAATTAGAAATTGAAATGACAGCAGTTGAACTGATGAACTACACAATTCAAGTGAAAAGAGGTATTGGCAATAAATTCATAATCGGCTGTGTGTTTTATTTACCAGATTAACTAAAACGTTAGCGGCAAGAGTTGTCCCTGAGGTATTAGGATAACCCTACCCTCCTGCTAGGGTAACCCTTGCACTATGGTTACCCTACCTGTTTGTAAACAGGGCCTTAGAAACAAAACTTTCTATACTTGGTCTAGTTTTCCTTCGTTTCAAATCTCTTATGGGAGTAAATACTTGACATAGGAAATTTAGAGAATTTGCAATTTTACTCAGAAAGCCCTGAGGCAAGCTACAATTGTAATATATCAAACATCAGCCATTGAGGACTATTGGCAATGATGAATAACTTCATGTATGTTGTCTAAAGTGTATTCTTGGCTTGCCAAGAATCCAAGATATGTGTAGGTATGTATTTAAAAGACCACTTTAAATTATTCGTAACACACAGTTTTTTTCGTTGTCAGTTTTATTAGATTTTGCACACTTGACGAATGCCGTGATGCCGTTGCGATGCTCCATGGTCGTCTCCTTGGCAACAGGACCATAACAGTGGAGTATGCCTGCGAAACCAAAGACAGATTAGGCACTGAAGATCCAGATGATTTACCTGTGGACAGTATGTAGTTTCATTTATTAGAGTAAAAAGTTATTTGCATGACAAATAGTGCAATTTTCATGGCATTGAAAACCATCAACAATCTTGTTCTTTAATAATATTTATAATTAATATTTATCAAATATTGCCAGGAAATATCCCAATTTCCCAGGCATGTCTTCTTTAAAGCAAATACACTGCAAAAACCCACATCTAACCTTTTTTATTCTTATTTACTGCCATCTATCTGTAGCCATGGTATTCATCAATTTTCTTTCAATTTTGTAATGACAAATCCTAAGATCAAAAACCTTTTAGTTTGTCTTTATGCTTCATTGCACTTTACCTATTTTCTTTTTTTTATGTTTTGTTTGGTAATAAAACTGAATGAATTAAAGACTAGATCCTTTGCTTAAAGGGTTTAGTTTCTTCAAAAGTACAGAATAATACTATGAGGGATGGTTTTTATTTTTTACTTTTTAACCATATGTTAATCATGCCTATGAAATGTGCACTATACAAAATTATAGCAATTACTATTAATAATTATTCTTAGTTCTAGTACTGTTGTGAATGTTTCACCTATTTTAAAAAAATAATTGGATTACTCCTTTTGCAGAGAAAGACAGGCTTTTAAGAAATGACAACCCAAAGGTTGAACATCCTAGCGCCATGTCTGAAACTGAATCTCACGAAAAAATGGTTCTGTGGAAATTGCGCTGTTCTGCCACGAGACAGAAGTCATCTAATAAAGGAGTTATAATAAATGGACAAGGTAAAGAGAATGAAGATGTTGAAAAGTTCTGTGTTCCCTTTTGCACTTATACCTATTTTAAAATGCTTGCTTGATTGTTACAGGTTATTGTAGACAATATTCAAAACAGGTTTCTCAAACTTCCAAGAGAAATGTGTGTTGTAAATTGCTTCAAGAAATTGAGAGTTCAAGACATCAGCAGTAACATTACAATTATGGAATAAATACAAGGAAACAACTAATGACTGGAGTTATCCTCAGGGCACGAAAAACCCCAGGTCTGATTGCCCGGGGCAAGTAAATTTTGCTCTTGGGCAAGTGAAAATGGAAGTTTTGTGGTCTGGTGAGCAAGTGAAATTAGCCTCAGTAATCTTGTTAGTGATAATTTCTAATCAAAAACAGTTTCATAAGTGGGGGCAACTGAAAACTGAAATCGAAACCTGGATTTCAATTTTTTTTTGTCCTGATCCTGAGATTTGAGAAATCTAGAGTTGCTAATTGGTTATTTGTAGCAGTGACTACAGTGTGTCACGCAGATGCTCTGTGGGATTGTCACACACTCTTTCCTCTTCCATGAATTTCCGTTGGGGAAGAGTGCATGACAAACCATAAGAGCATCTGCATCAGAGGTTAGGTCACTGTCAGCACTGGGCAGGGTTGTGCCACTGCTGTTGAAGTAGCCAGGGGTTTCATTACGGGCCAGACACCGGGCAAATTGACTAGGTGTGAGGATGATTCTACCTGCCTGGTTTGACCATCTAGAGGAAAGGTTTTCTGAGTCATTATGAAGTTCAGTTCAAAAATATTTTGCGTGCCTGTGAAAGCTATTTGCCTTCCTGCTGAAAACATTAATGAAACCCATGAGTAGCATAATGTAAAATCTGGTGCATGCACTTTCACTTTTGTTATCATGAGCTTGAACTAGTGTTTGTTGCCAAGGTGCTGCAAGCAGTCAATGCGATACGCATTGAAATAATTATGGTAGTGATTTTAATTTTATTCTGCAGAAGCCAATAAAGAAGAGGTTCTGATGAATGCCCTTCAGGAAATAGTTAAGAAAGTAGCTAGTCTGCCTGCTGACACTTTTGCCACGCCCTCTGCATCAGAAGCTTCTCCATGTTCACCTTGGATTCTAAATGAGATAAATGGGTATGTTAACTCAAATATGCAATACACACATTAAGGTAGCTTGATTAATGAAAGAGTCAGAAAAGTCAGTAAATTTCTCTTTTTTTCTCTCTTGCTGTAGTGATTATCACTGTAGTTTTATGCACTGTACTGTTGCAAACTTTTTGCTCAGTTTTGCTGAATTTTACTGATCAAAATCACAGTGGTCAATCTAGAGGAGGGCTCAGGGTGAAAGGACCTCTTCTAAGTGATTGAAAGTTCCAGTACTATGAGAGCCCTTGAGAAATTTGGGCCTCCACGTAATAAGTCTGGATTTACCATGCATTGTAACCTTGACAAGGCGTTTAGTTCACAGTCTAACCCTAGCTAGGGTCATTGTTTTGGCAACTTTTCAGTACTTCCAAGTGCTTGCGCTAATCTTTGTAAGTAACCTTAAGAGTGTTTTTATGAAGATTTGCCATAAACATCACTTGTTCTCCAGCTGTTAAAGGATGATTTTCACTGGTAACAGAGTAACTTGTCAGTAACATGGTGTTGTTTGCTTTTTTTATGTACAGCAGTAAAAATGGTGTAGCTGTACAACAGTCACACATCCCAGGGAGCCCTGACATGCATATGAAGGAGGAGGCAGTGAAATGCAATGGGACGCAGGAATGTAACATGCCACAAGAGATGAATATCAAGCATACTCTTGATAAGGAATCAACAAACATTCAGGAAGAAGGCACTAGACGTCCACAAACATTACCAATGATCAGGGAAAGGCAGGCACAGTCTCCAGAGGAAAATGTAACCAATTCATTCTCAACTCCAGACAGCCAAAATATCAGGAACAGCCCATTTCAAGCTCGTCTATTACCAAACAGCCCTGGAGTAACATCTTCCCCTGGACGTTATGTGTCTGCAAACAACAATAGAGTGACACCCTCAAGTAGAAGGGATTTCTCTCCAAGCAGTCATGGTGTGAACCCTTCCCCAGGAGGTAGTGTATCCCCAGGTAGCCTTGATGTTTCAACCTCTCCAGGAAGGCATGTGTCTCCCATTAGTCCTGATGTGACACCCTCCCCAGGAAAGCATGTATCTCCAACCAGCCCTGATGTGACAGCCTCTTCAGGAAGAAATTTTTCTCCAAGTAGCCCTGACATCACACCACCTTCAGGAAGGTATTTGTCTCCAAGTAGTTCTGAATTGACACCTTCTCCACGACAAGACGATAGTTCATACAGTGAGGTGGAAACTAATGCTAGTGACTCTGTTAGTGTTGGTTCACTGTCACCTGAAAGACCACTGAGACAACATTGTAAGTTTTGTCATGGACAGAGCCCGACAAGAGGACATGTTTCGGAATCAAGCCTGTCAGAGAGCATAAGTTCTTCGCCCTCTCATCCTTTGAGTTCTTCTTGTGCGTTTTGCTCTGAAGATGTAGATTCATGTGGTAAAGCAGGTAGTAGTGCTGCAATGGCTGAACAAAATCTTCAGCATGGCAACATGTCTTTATTAGAAACTCCCGCGATGAAAGATGGGGTGTGTGGTAGACCACCGAAAGACTTGTCAGGAATGGGACTGTGTTCCTTTGATTCCAATGTTCTTAATGGCAATGAAGTGCAGTATCCATCAAGATCTGTCCAACAAAGAGAAGCATCCCTGTCAGGCTACTTACCCCCACCGGATCAGATCATCAATCAAGCAGGTGCTGGAGGAAACGCCCTTGTGGGAGTGGAAGTACAAGACTCTAGAAGCTCGGCTACAAATAATACAACAGCATTGTCTTCCAGTCAGTGGAATTCTCCAAGGGAGCAGTCAGCCTTTGCTCAAGGTAGTGTATCACCACTTCAGCAGCAAACACATGTTGTGCATGGTTCTCATGTCACGAAGAAGGAGAATACAGAGTTGGTACCCTCAGCTGCAAGACTGTCACCTGTTACAAGGCATCATCAGCAAGTACGTCCTCTTCAGAATGAAGAGGACAACAGTATCGCAGGTCCTGCTCTACCTGTACCACCTCCTGTTGTATCTGTTGCACCCTCTCCATCAAATGCAATAGGACCCCTTATGCAAAAGCCGTTGAGAAGCCCTCCAGCTCCTAAGCCACTTTTATCACCTCCAGCAATAGGACCTGGTATGCAACAGCCATTATTGGGTAACTCCCCTTACTGGCCAGGGCAGCACCAACATGTTCCACCATTACTGTCAAACTTGCTTGCGTCCAGGTTCCAGCAGCCTGGCTTTCCAAGGCAGCAGTTTGGTAATGGACCATTTGTACCCCCTGGTGTCTTCAACCCAGCCATGTTTCAAGGATGGGACCCAAATGCATTTACACAACAGCAGCTCCTGGCATCAAGGTTACCATTTGGCTTGCCTTTCCAACCTGTGCAAAACCCAGTTCCACGGTACCGACCTCCAGCTGGAGGGCGTGGCGTAGGTGCTGCTGGAAGGGGACGGTCTATGGCACCAAGATTTCACAAACCTGGCATCGTGAATATTAAAACTTGTGGTGACTTGGAGAAAATGAATACTGGGAGGTCTTCAACTTTGCCTCCAGAGCAGACTTGGTCTGTTCACAGCTCTACAGGGATACACAAAGACACAGTAGGGAAAAACATATCTACAGGCAGTGATACAGCAACAAGTAATGCAAGTCCTTCTCCAGTTAATCTTTCACCTGAAAACACTGATGTTGAATCAAGAAGCAGAGAAGTGGCAAGAGTCAAGAACACTTCAGTTGGTAGTTGTGCGAAAAGTTGTATGAAGCCATCTTGGAGTGCGAGTTCAGCAAGTGATTTATCTCCAACGAACATCTCTGACACGATGCCAGACGAACCAAGAGAAGAGACTAGATGCCAAAGCTCTCTACCCGGTCAGGGACCGGGCAAATATGAGTCAGTCAGTGAGGAACATCAACTTCGTACTTTATCTCCAACCTCCTCCCTGCCAAAACAGGAAGGTGATTGGGAGAGTCCTGGGACCAAGAAAATATCACCCAGCAAAATGAGCCCAAGTGAACTGCTTCTGAAGGAACAAAAGGTAACTGTCTGACCATCTTTTCAAGGAAGCTGCTTATAATTAGTTCTTCGCTACCAAGGCACCATTACCTGGCAATGGCCCTCTGCAATTCAACACTAAAATGTCACATGATCAATTTTAGCCAATCAGAATCACAGGAATTGACTGGTAGACGGTAAGGGGTGGACTATTTGACTTTTGAGGGTGGATGGGGGAGTGGGGGTGGTTCATGCACTAGGACATTTTTTTCTCCAGACATGCATATGCATGATACAGGTATGCTTGCGAGATTTTTTTTTTTTTTCAAAATTACCCACCCCCACCCTCCAAAGATAAAATTGTCCATCCCTAAAACTATAGATTTTCCAGCCCATATCACTGATTTGCGATAAACCAAAATTAGTTTGTACTCAAGCTTCCCTGGTTGGCAAACAGTTGCCCTTGGGAGAAGAAGAAGTTAGCAATACTTTGTAGGATTCTATGAGAACGTTGTGCGTGTGTTAGCTGAGCGCTTAGTTGTTTTTTGTGGTGAAATTTTAATCCTTTCAGCCCATATACTAAGAAACTTTTTACCTTGGCTATTTTAGAGCGAGTTAAAGAGAATTATTCAGGACAACGAAATGTTACGCCAAAGCATAGATTGGAGAAGATCAGCAGGAGACACTGACAACAGGTATCCAGAAATGATGAATATGGAATACGTGGCCGTTTTGCTTTGAATAACTGGATGTACTATCACTTCAGTTCCTTAAGATATGATTTCTGTCTCTGTTTGTTTGGTTGTTTCTTCGTGATTCTTTACTTTGTGTCTCTTTATTCTTTCTTGCTCGCTTCCTTTTGATGTCACGTTTGCCTGTATTTCACTAATTTGATGTGAATCAGTGGGAGGTGCAGTAGCCTCATGCGCTCGCCCCTAGATCGAGCGGTCCGGGTTTGAACCCTGGCCAGGGACACTGTGTTGTGTTCTTGGGCAAGACGCTTTACTCTCAGTGCCTCTCTCCACCCAGGTGTATAAATGGGCACCAGCGAATTTAATTGTCGGGGGGGTAATCCTGCGAAGGACTAGCATCTTATCCAGGGGGGAGTAGAAATACTCCTAGTCGCTTCATGCTACAGAAACTGGGATAAGCTCTAGCCTGACAGGCCACTTGGCTCGTATGCAGACTTTAACTCTCCTGCATTTCCCTGATTTGATGTGAATCTCACTTCTTTCTATTTTCGTAATCACTCCGTGTTTGTTTCATCCTTTATCAGGGGAGCTCTCAAATCACAGATCCACTTAAAAGAAGTGCAGCTACAGAAAGAGAAAGAAATCGTGTTAGCAAGGTGTGATACAAATTAGTTTTGTCAGTGATGATTCATTACTTTGTCCCCTGTTTTTCCTCTTAGGCCTAGTTCACTCTGGCGAGATAACGACACGAACATGACAACATACGTAAGATGTTATATCGTTATGTTTGCATAATAGCAACATAACAGCATGAACATAACAACATGAAGAAAAACACTGATCTTTTCCTTTTGTCTTTATGTTTGTGATCACATTTATGTTGTTTGGTCGTTATGTCGTTATGTCGCCAGTGTGAACTGGGCGTCACTGCTTCGGCCAGCATCTTCAAAAAGTGATGACGGTGTCTAATTTCTCAGTACATTGCTGATTACAACTAAAAAACACCTTTATGCTCTTTTGTTGTGAAATGCGAAAAAAAGAAAAATCTTCACCAAGAGAAGAGTGTCTTGATGTAGTACCAGATTCTGAGCAATAACATGAAAAGAAATGTATGGCGGTTGGTTACGAGAGCTGATATTGTAAGGTTGTTAGAACAGGTCAACATACGGATTTGGCTAACGTGCGTACATCCTTGTTGTCACGCAATTCAGGTCATGTGATAATTCATTTGGCAGGTTACAATTGCTCTGTTTGTACTTACTCCCATGCAATCAGTTGAGGGTGACAAAACGCACAATAGACCAATTTCGATATGTTAAAATTCAGCCTAACACAATAGACCTTAGCACGAGGCTCTGGGGAATAAATCGCACAAACTCTGTAATCATTCCCCGGAGCCTCGTCCTGAGGTCTATTGTTTTAGGCTGAATTTTAATGTATCCAAATTGGTCTATTGTAACCTCCCAAGATCTGCATTGGGTGCCAACAAGGATGTGAACACGTTAGCAGAATCCGTGTACTTCTGTGTTCAGTTCTTGTTTCAGATTTTAGGTTTGTCAGTTTGTCACGATATGTGGTGTTCTATTTTGCGCCAGAGTTATTTTTACAGCGCTTCGTTGTGTGTACAATGTAGTTTGTATTAATACTATTTTATGTATTTTATGTTTTTCATGTTTGCGCAGGAAAGCTGAACAAGAACTTTTATACGAACGAGAAAAATTAGAAGCGGCGTTCGATCAGCAACTCAAGAAAGAGGTTGGTAGAACTTACGACTATCAAAACTTTTAATTTTTGCTTTCAGCTTCTACTTTCAAAACACTAATGGCTGACTAAAAATAGAGACAATTAACGGTGTAGTTTAGATCTGAACTAGCAACACAACTAACAAACAACTAGAAAACACAACTATAGACCACGAGTAGTCCCTCTTTCGCTTAGTCCGTCATGGGTGACGCGAAAGAAAACTGCGAGGAAAAAATGGCCGCGCGACCATTTTTTTCTCGCAGTTTTCTTCCGCATCACGCACGACGGACTAAGCGAAAGAGAGACTACTCGTAGTCTAACAATACAAGCAAACACAACTAGAAAAGACAACTAAAAAACACAACTGGAAAACACAACTAGAATACACAACTAAATAACACAACTAACAAACAGTAAAATTCGTTTACGTTTCCGGGACGTTCTTCTAGCAACCGATGGTATTTTAAATTTCGCTAAACGGTAGAGCAGTGCAGTGCTGAAACGTACATGTATGAAAAATATACCATTTATTGTAATAACCCCCCCGCCGACACCTCACCCGCATTAAGGTATAGGTAACCTCTAATCCGTTATCAACTTTGATTTTTAACAGCTTGAGACAGAACAGCGGATTGGAGAGACAGAGAACAAGATTTGTCTTGCAAAACTGGAGAACGAGCTTCTAGTACTGTATCAAAAGCTTTATGGAAGCAACTAACTAATATAAAGGGGTCTTCCGTTACTGCTGACAAAGAACTTTATCACCAACAAATAAAGCCGTCTGTTTTCATAGAGTGAAATAAATCTATGGAGATATATTTTAGTTCGCGCAAATTTAATGACGATATTAACATTTACTTATGTCGAGAAAGAGTTATCACTGCTTCATGTTATTACGTATTTAATACGGGCCGTCCTGTTTCCCTGTGATAGCATTTTTTTCATTAATGTAACGTTCTGACAGGTTTTTTGTTGGTTTTTCGATTTTCTCAGCCAAACATGGGGTCAACAACTGCACGAGCTGTTCATCGGCTTATCTTGCCTCGGTTATTCCACCTCCCAGAATAACTTGGCTCCTGATTGGTCACGTGACGCAGAAAATCAACAAAAAGAAGTCAAAAATTGTAAAGAAAACGTTGAGCCAGATAAAGTTGTCCCTTAAAGTTGGAGTACACTTTTCAACGAAAATATTACAGAATTTATTGTTCTTGTGGAAGTCTAACATTTGTTTGAAGTTAAAGATGTAAGACAAAGACATATCAAAGAAGTATTTTTTGGTTAATAAATATATTTTTGGGACCAATGTTTTCCTGGTACAGTGGATGTGAACACTTTGTAAGCTTCTGTAATGATCAGCGGACAATACCAAGGGACCAGATCCCGGTGAATGCAGTCAGGAAATTGACAAAATCTCACTTGCAACTATTGAAGAAAGACTGACCTTATGAATAGACTAAGATACATATTTTACACTAGATGTGGTTATCGGAAGGTATGAAATGATTTCCTAAATAATTATTTTCTAGTGGTTTGCACATGGGTCGCAGAATCAGCGCATTGACCCGTTTTCTACTCTCCTCCGTCGCCCTTCACATTTTCACACTTTTTCCAGATCCTTTTCGGATTGCCATGTTTCTCCCGACGAACTCGAATGTGAACACTGTTTGAGCATTTGCCTCCCAGGCGTAAGGAATTATAAACGAAACAAATCACATTATTGGGGTTTGAGTGATAATGAAATAATTTAATTTGACTTATTCCCCTAAACCTTGGAAGGAGTCGGAGCCAAGTTAGATTTTCATCCGATCCTGAAGACGGTATGGTCATCCGCTGCTGTTTCGGCGTATTTTGCACAGTAGCAGTGATTCTTCTTCCACTTGCCCGTCGAGGTATGCAGCGTTCAACTCCCCCGTACTTCATCCACAAGCACGCACCCAGTATGTGTTCATTTTCTTCCTGCGTCATGACAGCCAATGCTGACGTCACGAGAAAGAGACACGAGAGTGGATTGAACCAGTAATGAACAAGCGGCGACTAGTCTCATGTTCGTTCTCTGGATAGAGGGCTGAGAAGAAGTGACAGAAAAAAACCTCAATTGTAAAATCTTGCGCCATTTTAATCCAGGCGTTTATTATACCTGGCGCTTAGCCCCTGATGCCCGTATACAGCTGATCCCGACTTGATAACAAAGGCACCTTGAGGCCTTGATCACACTTGTGCGCTTTGGAAACGATACATTTTCCTTACCAAATACTCTAACAAGCTATGCCACACTATCGTTTTCGCAGAGCTTTCCCCGTCACACTTAAACGATTGAATTCTGGCTGATAAGCCAAGAGAAACGGTGAACCGTCGGAAGCATCCATTTTCGTTAACCTAGACTGTGAGCAGGCTCTTAGCGGGAAAAGAAAGGAGGACAGAAAACAGCCTGCTCACAAAGCTATCGTTCAGCCCAGAACTCTGGAAAACTTTTGTATAAGGAAGGAGTCGGTCAGTTTGAGGAACAATTAGGGATAAATTGTACGCGATAACAGATCGCACTTTTTAATAAATTCTGACGAGTGCATGGCTACCGCCGCAGTGGACCCGGACCCCTGATTGTTTTGAGAGAAAGGCCGATTTCGCCGAGCAGAAGCCGAGTTTACGTTGATTGTTTATTCGTGTTTTTATTTACTGCTGCTTCTTATTAAGTAGCAGTTTATTTGTCTGAAACCTAGCTGGAAGTTTTATCTAGGATATGCTCGCTTTCATTACAATGTCCTGATACTCTGATAACCTTGCTGGGATGCGACTGATACAATTTTCAAAGATGAACTGACCCGCTTAAAACCAGTCAAAAGCGAGTATTTACGGTTGCAGTATTATTATCAATGAAAGCGATCAGTATTTTCGATCGTTTCGGTGTGGACGGAAGGCGAAAACGCTTCAAAAACTTGAACAAAAACGAAATCCCATGGATAAATGTGGACGGGGCCTTAGCAAATTCCCAGCTCTCACAATTTGGTTTGTTTACTTTTGATGTTTCTGTTCTTTGTTGATGTCTTACTGCCAGGGGCTACAATAGGAATGCCACGTCATGCATTTGAGCGCTTTCTGACAAGAGATTGTACTCCATCTGTGCGAGGAGTTTCCCCCGAGAAAGTAAATTCACACAGTCTCTTGTCACGTTGTTTACATCCGGTATTGCGCTAAGAAGCGTCATATCATTGCGAAACGAAGATGAGAAATTCTCCTTTGATGAAATTTGAAATGTTTAAAACTTGGATGAATTAATGTGAAATTACTTTGTCAAACACGAGTGCAAGATGGACTTCAAATTATCCTCTGTAATTTATTTCTTCGGTTATGCCCTTACCGTCCTTTTCCGGAACACGTCTCGATATAAAATTTGATACACATGGTACTTAACATCCTTACACGTTGAAAGAGTGATACTGTGATATACAAAGAGATAGAGACGGTCATAGGCCGAGTTTATGTATTGGATGTTTTGTCGCTGACCCTAGAACAAAGTCTGAATTCTACTTCTTTTTGGAGCAGGAGGGAAGAGATAAGCGAAGAGATTGTTCGTTGTCTTCCTGGTGAACCGGACCTTTTCACAGTGTTCTGCGCAGCGTTTTATTCAATACCGGTTTCTTTCCTATCTGGTTATCTGCCAGAGCTGATCAACATGTAGCCACAAAAATTGCAGAGTCATTTAGGGTGCTACAAGTATGAAATCGATATATTTCCGCCACGTAGAATCCGCAGGAAACGTAATTATTTAGCTACCCCCGGCAAACCTCGCAAAAAATGTTAAATTTAATACTTCGAATCTAAATTGTTGTCTAGCATAAAATCTAGACAATAAAACTCTGTTTCTCGTGATCTCTCGTCTCACAAATGACGAATTGCATATACGCCAAACTTTCAATTGCAAAAGAAACAAATATTGCTCAACAAAAAGCAACCCATTGAAAAGCGTTTCTGTTTTCACTCGGAAACTGGCTGACAGTTTATTTTTTTAATATAGTGTTGTCACGTGGTATCTGTTAAGAAATTTAAATACGAAAGGTCGATCGTTGAATCACAGCATTTTCCCGGGACTGAAGACGCGATCCGCGTTACAGTTCATCAAGCAACCGGCGGGAAGCGTTGTGTTTCGGTAGCTGAAGGACAAGAGACACCAAAATGGGAGGTATGAAGTTTTTGATTTGCAACCAGAAGGACAAAAAACCACTGAATCCCAAAGAGCGGACACCACTTCGCCAACGGATTTCATACTGCACCGGCCACATCTTCAATGATTTGTGCTCCGCCGTTTGGTTCACCTATTTCATCGTTTACTTCAACAAAGTAGTCGGCCTTTCCACTACAGAAACAGGGCTTCTTTTCCTCATCGCACAAGGAGCCGATGCCGTTCTTACGCCTTTCATGGGCATCGGCTGCGACCGGCTTGTCATCAAACGTCTCGCTCGTTACGGCAAGAGAAAAACCTGGCATTTGTTTGGCACAATTTTTGTAGCGATCGCATGGCCATTTATCTTCAGCCCTTGCTTGGCGTGTTCAGATGAGAGTCCCAGTTGGTTACCGCTGGCGTACTATTCTGCTACAGTTGTAATCTTCCATGTTGGTTGGGCCGGTGTACAGATCGCGCATTTGTCACTCATCCCAGAGATTGCCAAACGACCTGGTGAAATTGTGGAATTGAACGCTGTAAGGTAAGTAGGCCCAATCAGATTAATGGTTGTTGATTATTAATTAGATTTTGGAGTTTTTTTTCTTAATCTTGGAATTACTCACGCATGCCCTAAAACAAGTTGAATCACACAAGAAAACTAAATTTTGTTTTTGTTTTTCCCAACCGGCAGAAGAGTCTTCTTGCTTTTTCGGCATTCCAGCGCCAAAGTCTCTTTACGTGTTACTGGAGCGCTTTCAGACATGTATCAAATCAGGACTTATAGAAATAAAATACATCATAACCTAAAATGTATATTTTTAAAACTTAATTGCTTTTCTCCCAAAGGTTGCATCGTAAAGGTTAAACAATCTTTGTTGAAGTAGTGACCACTTATAAACTGTCTTAAAGTTTTGTTTAGAATAGCGTCTTGCACTATTACTAAAAATAGTTTTTGTCACATGAGATCCCATGAGACCCCCCGCACAGACTCAGACAAACATTTCGATCTGCCAAAGGCGAATGTATGTGCGAGGGTTGCAAGAGTGAAACAAAAATGAAGAAAATTTGATGAAATCATGGAGTTAATAATTAGAGGGACAAAAAATGGTTTCTACCAAACACTGCTGTTGGGGTGAGTGTAAAACAGACTCGAGGTATCCCGACAAATGGACAAAATCTCTCAAAGAGTTACAAGCATCGGGCAAGAAAGTCTTCATACCGTTCCCAAAACCGTCGCAAGACATCGCTAAGTGCAAGCGTTGGCTAGTAGCTTGTTCTCGGGAATTATTTACAGAGAAAAATATTACCAGAAATACTTATATTTGTGCTCTTCACTGGCCCGGAGAAAAAGGTCCCAGGGCTGAATTTCCTGATCCGCTGAAAGCGAATCTAACACGAGCACAAGCGAGTCGAGCATGTGCTCCAAAGAGAAAAGCTCCGAGATCAAGAGCGGAACCAGTCACAAAGAAAGAAAAGTTACATAACAAAAACTGTGGCGAACAATTACTGGACTACTGTATACCGACTGTCGATCGCGAGTCACTAGAATCTGGATCGACGGTCGATGCCATCCTAAACAAACTCAACGAATCTCTAACCAATGAAGAATGTAATGCGACGCCACATGTGTATGAGCACTCTACAGGAAAGCTGGTTTCTGATCAAGGCTCTCAGACCTTGTATTCTAAATACGAGTTATCCGCAAAGGTCGAGACCATGATTTTGAAGAATGATGTTGCCACGAGGAAACCTCAGGCTCCCACAATAGTAAGTACTCTATCTTACGAAAACATCGTGCGAGATGCAAGTCTTATGAAACACTTCATTGGCCTCTCACCTCCACAGTTTGAGATTTTGCATAATTTTCTAGACGACGTTTGTCCTTTGGAGACCATAAACTATTGGACTAGTAAAGATTGCCCTGCAACGGAAAATGCAAGAACTGGCCCAAGAAGTGATTTTTCATCAAGGGAGAAGCTTTTTATTTGCCTTCTGAGACTTAGGAGAGGATTTACTCTCAAGACTCTAGCAGCTCTTCTCAGTACACCAGAAAGAAAAATTGATCCATCCTATGTACGCAAAATTTTCACCACCTTTCTTCAGCTGATGTATGTAACGTTTAGAGACATGCAACACTTCATGTTTCCTCAGAGAGCCCAACTCAGCAGGTTCCTCCCCAAAGTTTTCAAAACCATGAGGAAAATACGGTGTATTGTTGACTGTACTGAGTTTAGAGTAGAATGCTCCAGGAATTTTGCTAGGCAAGGGAACACTTTCTCTTCATACAAGCACACAAACACATTTAAGTGTCTCATTGCTGTAACTCCCAATGGCGGAGCATGCTTTGTGTCAGATTTGTTTGAAGGGGATATTGATGATGTTGCAATTTTCAAAGAAAGTGGGCTTATGAAACACCTGAAACCATATGATTTAGTATTGGCTGATCGGGGTTTTACTGTGCGGGAGCTTCTAAATCCACTCCAAGTGGAATTAAAAATTCCATCATTTCTGAAAGGAAGAAAAACTCTTAGTGCTGCAGAGGAACTGGAGACGCGTCGTATTGCTAAGGCTAGGATTCATGTGGAACGTTTTAATGAACGCCTTAAGCAGTTCAAACTTGTTGGTCGGAAAATTCCTTTGTCTCTGGCCCCTCTTGCAACTCAAATGGTAGTAGTTGCTTCATGCCTTGTCAATTTTCAGAACACCCTTTGTAAATAGAGTTTTAATACAGAATAGTTGTGTGAAGACTGATTGAAATTTGTACTAGTGCAAGACCACAAGATTAAACTCACTCTGTATTGAGCACTGATGACTGTATATTGAGCATTTATTTTTATAAATCTTGAAAAAGTTTTAGTAAGAAAGTTCAAAGAATATCCATACCCTCCCCATGGAATGTATGATGCTAAACAGGAATGATATTCAGGTTAAAATGATTCTAACCTAGTTTGATTCTCAATTTTCTCGGTGTTCTAACCCTAATTATTCATTATCCATGAATAATTAGGGTTAAGAGACAAAGGAATTTCATTTTAACCTGAATTTCATTTTGACCTGCATCATATACAAGGGGAGAGGCACTGTAAGAGTCGAGTGTCCTGCCCAAGAGAACAATACAATGTCCCCAACCAGGGCTTGAACATGGACCGCACAATCCGTAGACAAGCACATCAAACCATGATGCTACTGTGGCTCCCCAAGAGACATGGGTGGGTGGTTGGGGAGCAAAGCAAACAAAACTTTTCATTGGAGGTTAATTTGATATTTTCTGAAACAACACATTTTCTCCTTGTGATAATTCTTTTGCAAAAGAGGCTGCTGACCGGTAAGCAGATAGAAGCATTATAATGTAGTGGAAAAAAATTGCAGGCCTTGTATTTATTCAAAAGAACTCAAAAAAAACTCACCAGTTAATAGTAATATCCTGATGTCTCAGTTGTATTACATGTGGTTTAGACATTTTTTTCTTAGACAAGAAGCCTTAATTTAATGAAAAATCAAATTCCTATTTGTAAGGGACACAAAACAATATATCATTATTCTCAATACAATTGAAAAGGGTGGCAGACAATTAACAATCCATTCAATTTGACATTAAATTATATTTTTTATACAAACAACATTTTGAAAAATAAAAGTTGTGTTCAGTATACAGTACTTATTTATCTGAATTTACAAGATACTTGTCAATGCTCTTTTCATCTATATACAAAAGATACTAATAGAACAACGCTCTATAAAAAAATCCATATGGAAAATTAAATTTCACAACTCGTAAGATGTGGGTGTACAGCAATAATAATGTAATAGACCTCTCTCAATTCAAAATTCTTAAATTTTTGTGCCATGATTTAATTTAAATCTACCATTCTTGTCTTATAAGGTAAGTACCATGACTGTGCTACTTAAATATAGAGGAAATTAAGAACAACAAAATTTACAATCACCATTTACCCTTTTCATCAAACAATGTTCCTCACCAAGCCCTGTCCCCACCAACAGAACATCAACATGCTGCCACTGAACAATTATCAAATTGAAAATAGATGCTAAAGTATGAATGGCAGCCCAGGAACAAAGCAAACATATGTGTTAACAGCAATCCTCATACATTTTAACCATTAAAGCCCAAATATCCACATATAAATTCTCCTTACTGATGTACATACATTTTTTATGGTATTAGCCGTAATGGGTAATCATTTTATAAATTCTCATCAGCATCTCTTTGGATTAAGTATCATACTGTGAGAAGAACTTGTATGTTGGTCACTCTTGGCACTCAAAGAGTTTTAAGAACAAAGTTCTTAGTCTATAGTACTTATCTTTCCTTTAGTTAGAAAAATCGTTACATTACTCTTCTGCTGATAATGCACAAGTATTGCAGTTAAAGATTTCAAAACTAAACAAACATAGCGAGTTGGTAGTACTAGTACACATGCTTTTTTACCTAATTTACAGTAGACCCAAAAAGAAATACTGTAAACTCATGGGGAATTCTAAGTTTTTTTTCTTATATACAGTCATCATGGAATAGCTTAATATTCCATTATGGTTTGAGTTCATGAAAAGGAACATTTGGGATCATATTTTTCCATTTACCTAACTACAATATACTAAAAAGCTTAACGAAAATCCCACTGGCTCATGAAACATAGCTGGAGAAACCTGGATTCCAGAGCCCTTCCTTGTAGATTCTTGCAGCCCATCATACATGTACCAGTTATTCTCAAAAAAAAAAAATACAGATATAGTGCCCTCCATTCCAAAGTGTTACTCCATACAGTTTAAAACTTTTCCCAAATACTGAAACTGAAAGTGGTGTATTTGACAGTTTAAGATAACCTCCTCTGCTCAGTAGGTCAACAGAAAACACAAGAAATGATTTTAAATTCAACATTGAACGAGAGCTGCTCACCCTCACACCCGCACAATGCCATGACATGTTTGCATTGCCATTTTCATCTATTGTGACATCCTCGCTGAAGGGGGTTCCTTCTGAAGGCTGGCTTCCAAATTTCCTTCCACAGTTAGAATCTGGTGGTTGCAGCCAGTCATAAAGGGCATCCAGAAATGCATTGTTATTGATGTGCTGGGAGGGTTGTGGCAGTATTACTGACAAAGATTGGACTGTGTGTACTTGCAATGGGCAAGTATTTATGCAGCAAGTTGATGTGATGATGCTTGTCAGGTAGGGACGGAGGAGCATCAAGAAGAAATCCCCTTCATTACCATACAAATCCAGGGTACCAGCCACAACTGGAAATGCGAAAAGGAAAAATTGCCATATTGATCATTTATATCATATTGATTATCCTTTTTTTTTTGCTTATTATCATGACTATAAACATTTTAACATAATAAGACTTCTGAACAAACACCCATGTTTGTTGTTGAATAAATTATCCTTATAAAAAAAATAGTGAGGCATACATACCTTGCTGTTGTTGTGGTAAAGACTGCAGTATTAACAATTTTGCATCTGCATACTGGCCATCATCTATGAGCTTCAGTGCTGTACCTATTGTATGACCTGATTCTGGAAGGTCCTCGAGCTTTACTTTGTTTGATTTAACTAGGGCTTGGAAAATAATTAGCCAATTATCCAAAGGACAAGTATTGGTAAGTGTCACTCCAGTACTTGTCAGTCCACCCCAGGGAAAAATAGTTAGCTCGTGATCTTGTTGACTAGCAGATTTAGGGTTACTGGCTGGACCAGTAACCGAAAGAAGGAGAGCTTCTGCAGCATTGATTTCTGCTTGGGTACATAAGCTGTCAGCAGGAAAGGGTTGTTCAGACTCTGTGACAGATACTGGCAAATCAGATGCTGTGGTTTCACACAGGCCAGATAGGGATGCAGGTGACACAGGTGTTACAAAGACTCTGCTCTTAGTCGCTGATACAGATGCAGGGGGTGCATTAGGTTCTACAGAGCCAACAAGTGATGCTGAAGAAGTACATGTGGTAGGGGTTTCACCCTCAAAGCATCTGTCAGGTGATGCAGGGGATGCATCAGGTTCCAGGGAGCCAACAGGTGATGCTGAAGAAGTACATGTGGTAGGGTCTCCAAATTCCAAGCAACTGTCAGGTGATGCAGGAAATGATTCAAAAGAATCCAAACAGTCAGCAGCCTCAGCTAAAACAAATGGCACTAGATCCCTGGGGACACGCATTTCAAAGATTTCTGGGGCAATAACATGTGTCCATAAGGCCGTGAGATTACCCAAAATCTCCTGAATGAGGGGTTCATCCCTTGGTATCGTTTCTACGGAATCAGGACCACTTGCAGCATGTAGAATAAAATCACAATACTTTCTGTCAGTGACGAGAAGGATTTGTTGACACTGATAGTAATAGGCATGTGAACGCTTCAGGATACACTTTCCATCCTCTACCTTAAAACACTGCCTGCTGAGAACACTTTTCACAACTGGGGAGGTGGGAGTTGTCACTGTCTCAACACTGTACTGTTTCAAGAGTTTTAGAGATTTAATCTCAATAACAGTGTCACTGCCAACCAGACCATCAGGAGAACAGCCAAGGAATGGAAACTTGGGGTTGACCCAAAACCCTGATGGGTAGACTTTCACATTTCGGACCCTCTCGTACTTAAGTATGGCCTTTGGTTCACATTCAAGGCCATAACGCATCCAGTATGTCTGGATATGTTCTGACTCAAGTCTCCAAATATCAGAAAAAATAAATTTGCTTGCTTCTATGGCTGCATTTGGCTGACACTCAATGACAAGTTTTCCAACTTTGAAAGCAGAAAGACACTTAGATGCTGTCAATCTGCACCATCTTTCAGAGAACCATTTTTCAGATTTACTTTGTTCTTGTGTTCCTGGGATTTCCATCAAGGCTTTAGGCTTCAGATTTTTATGTAAGGCACTCACTTGCTCCAACAACACTCCTTTTCTCTCACAATCAAGGTTGTAGTCACCGTAGGTGTACTGGAGCTGAGTTTCCCACATTGAAACTCCTTTACCCTCAGCTTGTGAAAGCCATTGCAAGTTGCCCAGAAACTTGTTTATGTGGTGCACATTGACATTTCGATATTTAGCTGGCCTCGGATCGAAATCAATCACAGGCAAAATGGCTTGCTTTTTCTTTCCAGGGTATTTGGCATCGCTTAACCTCTTAGGATTTTTGTTCCTCTTCTTGCCTTTATTCCAAGAACATTCTTGGCTTGTGCATGGTTTTGTTAAAACCGTTCCGTGTTTCTGAACGTAGTCAAGCACATAAAATAAAACCGCTACAACATGACTACAACGTCCCAAAGACGAAGCCCGGCAAGGTTCACATGAGGCGTGAAGAACAGCGCCACTGTTCACAGATATAATCACAACAACATTGTGCGGTAGCTCTGTTCTCATCGAAGGCCAAACATGCGCTCTCACAAAATAGTGATCGGCGTTCTGCGTGTCCATCACATCGTGTACAAAGCCTGAATCTACGTACTTCCTTCCATTTTTCATTGGCTTATCGGTCATATGTCCCAGTCCGTCGTCGATGTCTGCTAGATCATTTGCAAGCGATTCTAACGCGTAGTAATACACGTGGCCGTAGTTAAAGAGAGAAGGAATGCAATGAGATGGAAAGTCCCGCCAGCCGGTCGACGGAATAAATGGCAGCGAAATGGAGCTTCCAGTCGCTTGTATCTGCGGACTTTCTTTAAGAACCTTGGCAGCGAACCAGTTACCATTGTCAATGCTTGCATCGAGCGTGTGGTGATTCCCACACTTTATGCAGTCGCTCACACGTTTCACAAGGTCATCGCGTTTACCGCTCAGTTTTAAGCCCCTGCACTTTAACCACCGTTTTAGCTGGTCAACAGTGTATTCCTGTGGATCTCTGTCAAATTTAGAACCAGGAACGTCGTCGTCCTCGGTTAAAACCGTTAAAGATTGAAGCAAACTGCTTGCCATTCACAAATTTTCCCTTAGGATTACTCAGGATTTGGGTCTTTGATTGTCTGAGTCTCGAGGGGGGTCTGAAATTTCATGACGTCATTAGTGCAGAGCGCTATTGAAAATGCCTAGCTTAAAATAAACAGTTTGGCAAGAAATGATTGTCTACCGCGGTACCGGAATGAATTAAATTTTCGATCTACATTGTGGTTATGAACGGAAGGGATTTTAGAAAGTCGTTTCTGTTTTATAGAAGCAAAATGATAGAACAGGGCGGTCACCTTTTTTAAATGTTATTTAAACCCCCCACTTGGGACATAAAATCTTGAAGTTTGCAAGAAAGCGCATGCTAAAAGCTGGTTTCAACAATCAGGCTTGGACTAAATTTACAATATATAAATGTTGATTGAGCATAGTATAGTAAGCATTGAGATTATTTCAAAGACTTCTAATTTCGTCTCTTATCATTTTTTTTTTCAGATCTGGTCTAACGTTTGTTTGCGGTATTTTCATCTATGTGGTCACGTGGATTTTGCTCGGGCAAGCGAGCGAGGAAGGCATCAGTCACAGCCTGTGGAAAGAATTCACGGTACAAAGTTTATTCAAAATTCAATAATCATAAATGCATAGCCATTTACTCTTTAGAAGAAGTCATAACTATTTATTAGATGGAAGAAAAAGAGCATTGGGCACATTTAAACCACGTTTAGTTATCCTCAAGTAAAGAATGAAAATGTGCGTTTTGTGGACCTAGTTAACCTGGATAGCAGGCGTAAACAAAATGGGGAGGGGGGGGGGGGGAGGGAGGACGGGGATGAAAAGAGCGGGGCTCCGTTTACGCCTTCAACGCAGGTTAGGGCCTACTTGAAACTCGCAACATGTATAAAGTACTCCGAAAAAGCCAGGAGAAATGTCAGAAGTGTCTCAAACTTTCAAAAGTTTGTCTTTCTGCTAGCTGCAGTGATGTCAACAGTGTTTCGTGTTTGTTGTTTTCAGCAACTCAGCCTGATCGTTGTAGGAACAGGGTTTCTATTTTCGTTCGTGTTTCACTGGGGCACTGTTGAACCTGCGTCTTCAGCAGGGACCCGCAGAGAGGAGCAGGAACAAGGTAAGCTAGTAAAAATTAAAAATAAATCAATATAAAAGAAGCTTTACTTCTGATATTTAATTTCCTCGGTAAGAATTTTGGTCTGGCTACGTGTGGCGTGTAAAGTAGTTCGTTTTTGTATACTTTGATAACTTCCATATTTTATGTGCTCTGGCCCTTGGGCATTTTCAACGAATTTTGAATTTTTTAATCTGCCCAAATTTTATTGATAATCACTACGAAAGTTTTCGTTCTCTTGACAAGCAAGTAGATGAGGTCGCAAACTGTTAGCTCATAATTTGTCCCTAATCAATCAGCTCTTCTTCACACGACTGGTGATTTTTATGTTTTTCTTTTCACTGTTTCCGTATTTCCATTTTTCATTTTATTTATTTATTCCATTCTAAAATTACAAAGATAAATATAAAGTAAACAAGTAAGAGGACAAATGGAAAAGGGAAAAAGTATAGCAAGCTAATTAGATGCCCTTGTTTAATTGACAATAATAATTAGGGTAAAAAAGTTAACTTAACATAGGAGAGGAAGAGGTATGATCTACCAAGCAATCAGTTGTGGTGCTCCCAGATCTAAAGCCATATTGATTAGATACTAAGATATTCTCAGTCATAAAATAAAATTTTAGTTCATTAAGAATGCACTTCTCAAAAATTTTACTTAACGCAGAAAGGACTGATATGGGCCGGTAGTTATTGCACGAGGAACGAGAGCCTTGTTTGAAAATCGGGATAACCTTGGCAATTTTTAAACTATTTGGAAATATACCTCGTTCAAATGTTTCCGTATGCCTATCGTTAGTCCTTTTTTCCATCTCTTTACTGGGCTAGTCTCTCGTCCTTGAACCAGCTACATCAGAATTAATTTAAAATTTCTTTTTCTTTCCCAGAATCAGTGGACGAGCAGTCTTCTGAACAAAGTCTCTGTGTTGACATAGTGGAGAGAGAAGCAGTGCCACACAAACCCAAAACATGGCGACAGTGGTTCAAAGATCCTCGTTTTTACGCGGTAAAATGAGGTTTCTGCTCTGCTATTTTGCGCTTTTGTCGTCTTTGAATTGTTTTCATTTTATTTATTTATATATTCTGATAAGAAAACATTTCGATTGATTACGAGCGAGATGAAAACTTTTGCACGAATTGAGTCCGCCTATGTATTTAGTTTGATTTTTCTTTCACGAATGAAAAGCATTCGTGGAGTAATCAGTCCAGTTTATTCATTATTTATTTGTTTATTTATTTATTTGTTCACTTTTTTCTTTCAGATGGGTGTTGTTTACACGTGTACACGTATCACAGTAAATGTTTCCCAATCGTATTTTCCATTTTATCTGACGGAGACGCTTCATTTTCAGAAGGTGAGATGAACAGAACATTCCAACATCTTTTTTTCAGTTTGAATCTGTAGACTCAGGAAATATGAACCAGGGTAGTACTTTATCGTTTGAGTCACAAAGACCGCAAATACCACATGTTTGAGATGGCTTAACTTTTATTCAACGAAAATTCATATGTAATAATTGTAAATGATAACAGAAGAATTCGCTAGCTTACCTACTGTTAAATACGTTTACTGCATTTTCATCCGTTTTCGTAGATATGCTGAACGATTAAAAAAAATCGTCAAACTTGATTTCCCATCTCTAGTCTCAGTTTTTAACACAACCCTTTCTAATTAATTTTTTCTATGTTTTCTTTATCCTCGTCACAGGAAGCCATTGCATATTTCCCCCTAGTCATACTGATCAGCGGTGCTTTTGCAAGTGTCATTGTCAAGAAAATCAGCAAGAGTCTGGGTACCAAGGTAAAGTCACTCGCACCCTCGTTTAATGCGGACGCTTTCTGTGGACATACATAAAGCCTGGGTCTTATAAGCTTCAATACACGAAATCCGGGAATACTGAGAAAAAAAAAATTCTTGTTCTGTGTCGAAACTGGTGGGGAGCAGGGATGGCACAGTGTTGAGAGCGCTCGCCTCTCAGCAATGTGGGCCGGGTTCGATTCTGGCCCGGTGCCATATATATGTGGGTTGAGTTTGTTGTTGTTTCTCGCCTTGCTCCGAGGGTTTTCTCCGGGTTCTCCGGTTTTCCTCCCTCCACAAAAACCAACATCTCCAAATTCCAATTCGACTAGGAGAGAGCGTCCGCATAAAAACCAGCTAAGGCTGATATGGCTTCCTCTCTAAATATTGTAATTTAGTAGGCTTTCCATTTTGATCTCCCTGTGCTAAGGAGAAGCCAGTTATTGAGCTAAGGGCTAATATCTATCTCTTTATTATGTTTTCAGTGGACCTTTTGTATAGCCTGCATAGTTGTCCTTGGTGCATGCGCGTGGTTCTATGTTCAGACTGTTTCTGGTCGCGATGGTGTGTACGCGGCCGCGTTCATTATGGGCTGTGGTAATTCTGTCATGCTTGTGACTGTATTGTCCATGACCGCTGACATGATTGGAATCGACAAGGTAAGATAAATAATGACAATACACTCGGTGCATTGCAGTGAATAAGTATAATACCTGTGTTTCCCTTTGAAATCTGAAGGAGAAGGTTCTCCTGTTAACACAACGTTGATGTTTCATTGCAACCAAACAAGAGCTAGAATCCCGCATTTGGAAGCTAATCGGGAAACATCTAACCTGCTAGTGTCGTCAGTATAAGCAATTTACGTACCCCACCCACCTATCCACCCACCCACTCAACCCCTTAACTTATTATCTCGTGAGTCAGCTCAAGAATTAGATAAAAACTAATCCATGTAACTGCGATCGCGTTTCACGGTGTCTGTACTCTTGTCATTGCGCTCATGTTTTCCCAGCTCAACTGACAATGCCAACAAACAATGTGAAGCCTGCCCTTTGGAAACTTCGATTAACTTTAATTTGAAGCTTTGTACTTGTCAACGTATATAGTTTATCTTCGTTTACTGAATAATAAGACGAGCTATACAGAAAAAAAAACCCTGAGTTTTCTTTGACCTCATTTTAAAGGCCTCTGGAGGTTTCGTTTACTCTGCTATGGGTTTCTTGGACAAAGGATTCGTCGGAGTGGTTGTCCTTATCATACAAACGTTCTACCCCGATAGCCCTGAAGGGTATGTATTATCCTGGACGTTGTGTTCGTTGATTAGCTACCACCGTGACATTCACTTTAATTTTCTTTAATTTCTTACGCCCCGTTCACACTACGCCTGAGAAATTGGAAAACGCAGCTTTATTTCTACGGTTAAGCCTACCGTTCACACTAATCCGTCACGAAAACGGAGCTTTTTAAAAACGTTCTCCAAACCGGAGGAATTTGTAAACGCTGGCTTTGCGTTTTAGTATGGACCGAAAACATTTTGAAAACGGAACTCTTTGAAAACGATGGCATCGCGATAATGATGTAATTATTATCCTGGCCGAGTTTCCCGGCTCTCAAGCAAAAATCCAAAATGACCGGTGATTGTTACGTTTTCAGATTTCTACGGTGTAGTGTGGACGGAAAACATTTGATGCGTTTTCAGAATGAAAACACCGTTTTCAAATTTCTCCGCGTAACCTGCACGGGGCCTGTTTTTTTGACCGTGAGTTTCTACTCGAAACACTTAAAAAATGACATTTTCGGTGCTTCCAAAATATGGCGATTGTGACAGTGAAGTTGTAAAGAAAGTGTCACGATTGTGACTGCCTTTGACCAAATGTCGGGTGAGAAGGTGCAGAGAGGAGAAAAATAAAACTGCAGCTACAGAGTAGAGTTGGCACCACTATACAATTGAATACCTACATCTTTCATCTTTTGAACGATTGTTAGGCTTACATGAAGATATCATAAGGCAAAATATCAGGATATCAGCATGCACTTTCAAAATCAATGAAAAAAGCGTTTTATGGACACGAAATGTTAACACAAATTATTATTTCCCATTTGACCATATATTTTCGTCATTTTTTTCAGAGTGATATGCGAAGAGTGTAACAGTTATGTACGTCTCGTATTTACCTTGGCACCTGGGATATCAGCTGTTATAGCCTTGGTGATCGTTGGACTTTGTTTCAAGTCAAAGCTTGTATTATCTTGTCGGCCGAGAAGTAAGTTTCTTGTTATATGTACACACATTTAGTTTGATTAATGTGAAGCTGTGTTCAGACTTGGTTCCCGAGCACTGGTGCCTGGGCAGTGGCACAAAACATAGTGCTGCGTTCAGACACTGGGCGGGTACGGGCACTGTTCCGGAACTCTGGTGTGAATTGGTGACTTCACATTAGTGCCCACTGGAGCGAGAATCTTTTGCGGGCACCAAGTGTGATCATAGCCAAAGATCAGATCTATGAAGATATGTAAAAATCAAGAAAATATTCCGTAACTAGTTGATCATTATCTTTTTCTTGAAACCTATCTCCTTAAAACTTTATTTATATCGCAGAGACAATTTAGATATTGATGTTTCAAAAACCCAAAGAAGTTAAGTCTGTAAAAGATTTTTGTAAAATTTCAGTTTAAAGTCCATTGGGTTTGCCTCTTTGTGTGCCAGGAAAATTGATAGGAAATTGGATTCCTAGATATAGGAATTCCAATATTTTAAAAAAGCTGGGTCTTTTTTTTTCGACGAGACTTACTTCTCTAGCTTTGTCACCAAATCGAGAAGAGATCAATCAAACTTACTTCCAACCTGATATCTAATATTTTTTCTTCCAGTTGAAAAGATTGATCAGAGTACACAAACGACAATGGAGAGTACAGATGATCTGTTCAAGAAGATTGCTGATCTGCCCAGTTCAAATGTGTAAATGAAAAGATCAGAAGCCATTAGAGACAAGACCACGCCCGCGAGTCTCTAGTCCTGCTTTGCGGTCTCCACAATGAGCATGCTTCAGGAAGACTCCAGAAATCTATCATTCTCGTCCCCATTGCTACTCGTTTTAAAATGTTGTTACGAGTAGCTCCGTTTGTTTCGCCGACCACGTGACCAAAAGAAACGGAGGCACTGGGGACGAGACTGGAAATCTATTAAAGTTGTCTAGGGAACGCGGGCTCAGGACCAGAGATTGTTTAATTGGGAGTTGAGCTGCGACAAGAAAATATATACCGTCTTTAGATCCGTTATTAAATGCCTGCCTGTTAGTCAAAGAGGATAGGAATATTAGAATAATAGTTATAAAAAAAGAAACATAAATCTGACAGATGACAATTGTTGCCACTCAGAGAGAAAGACAATAATCTTCGCTTTATTAGTAACTTTTGATCTGAAATTTCAGAAGCAAAATGCTTAGCTGGCTGCAATTTAATTTATTCATTTAATGTAACTTATTTATATTTTATGGTTCGATGAATTATTATGTACTGTATAAATTAACACTTATAGGTTTCCAATTACGTTGTTATAAAAAAATAGTGACAACTCTTTTATAATATATTTTTCAAAAGCGAAACGTCATCAGTAATGGAGGAGACAACAAAAGAAATTTAATTTAAAAAGAAAACACTAGCTGTAAAAATTATCCCCAATCGCTACTTTCGGAAGGTCAGAATTTTTTAGCAGGAGGGCGGGAGTTGCTCTTTTGGCAGAGTACCTAAAGCGTGTACCATATGTGAGACGATTTACCTGAACTGAAAAGGAGAAATGTAATGTAGATTTGTATTAAACCAAAACTTTCTTGTTTGAAGTCTAAGATACGAAAGCCATTAAATCAGTTTGGTACCTGCAACTTCTTGTATCTGTTGACTGTTGTTTCCAATGTTGCTAAGTAACCAGACAAACTAAAGTTGCGTTTAACGAAAGGGTTCGGTTTGTTACTTTTAGAAGTTCACCCGCTCGAAACCATTACCGTATGATTTTTTTCACGATTGAAATTTTATTGCTACTCCGATTCCTCTCGGAGGTGACCTTGGGCGGTAGCGAGGTTCGGTATTTTAATTTACGGTTAACTCGTCTTTGAAAGCTTTGCCTTGCATGGGGTATCTGGCGCTCTCCTTCCCAGTTTCTTTAGGCCAAATTATTTACTGATCCTGGAAACCTCTCCTTGAATCCCTGGTGTATCCGCGAATTGTACTCATATCTACACTTCTTTTTTACAAGAATGTTTTAAGAGAATATCGAGGTTGAAATTTGCGAAATTTTAAGAAAATTTCGACAAGAAAACCCACAAGAATGTATTTTTTTGTGTTAAAAATTTGTAAATACAATACAATTATATGTTTTTAACTAAGCCGTATAAAATTCTTCCCTTCCCTAAATGGCAAAACTGGCCAAAAAGCATAAAAAATAGCATTAACCGTATGTTTGATGCTAATGGCATTTCTGCAAGAAGTCATGTGCGTGATATCAGGCTACGATGCCTGCAGATACTTCAACACCATCCAGACACCGAATACATTCGAAAACAGAAATGTTATACGTTTTAATCTAAAAGGGATCACTAGAATATTTTCAGCCTAAAATGGGCAGAAAAATAAGAATATGCAACCTCGGCTGGGAAAAAACAGTATTCTTTTAATACATAAAAGGAGAAAGAGTGTACGTGAGACTGCCGATCTGACTCCGGATTTTAACTTAGACCTGCCTGAACACATTGGAGAAAACGTTATTAGATCAAAATAAGTCAGACTGATCGTGGAACTCGTTGACAGAAATAGAGGTTGCAGAAAATTAATCAATAAACACGGGATATGGCTAGACTCCTCTAGAATTGAAAATCACGTTTTCAGACCATCACAGACATAATTTTCTTCCGTTCCCCTTTCACTACTTGCGATATTTTGGTGAGGTTCTGTGGGGCTCATTTCAGACATTTCCCCTAGTTTCAGCGGTGCTTGGAAAGTCGATACCCTATAGCCTGTACATGCGCTGCGGCACGAGCAAAGTGGAGCTGTGAACTTCACCACTTCACCTTTGCTCGAGCCGTAACACATGAGCCTTTACCTCTGCCCGGGTTGGTTGGGGGGTAGGGGGGGTGGTAAATAGGTATGTGCAGTCCCAAAGGGTATTTCGGCTTCGCCCACAAGAGATCTGGGAACGAGATTAGGTTTGAGAGCTGTTTTGGTCTGAAAAAGGGCATAGATTTGACTATACTTGTCTGAAATGGGGTATGGTGTTCACTCTGGCTGCATGGCATTGGGTATCCTGTTTACAAGGAGCTAATTTTTTCCGCATTACATTGACAAATTTGTAGCCCTTTCCTGGAAACATGGATCCGGGCTTTGTACGCATATCTACGTGAGGCTGACCATATGACTCCGGATTTTAACTTAGACCTGCCTGAACACATTGCATAAAACGTTACTAGATCAAATGAAGTTAGAATGATGCGTGAAACGGCGTTGCTAGAAGAATAGGCTGCAGAAAATTAATTAATAAACACCGGAGATAGCTAGAATTGAGTCTGTTGCTGACATATCAATATTCTTCTGTTCCCAGTGCCCAAAAATTTTGGTAAGGTTCTGTGGGGCCCTTCTCAACATTTCAGACTTAGCCTCTACTCTCTTTTAGACGTGATCTAAAATTCGACACCCTATATTAAGCCTCACACACTGCGTCACGAGCAAAGGGGAGTTGCGAGAGACGTGTCGGCGAGAGAGCGCGAACCTTCGCCTTGACTCGTGCAGCAAAGCATGAGACGGGGGTACTCTCTTATATGAGTTATGTAGGTCTTGTGCTGCCCAAAAGGGTGTGCTTTTTGAGCTTTTTTCGTCTGATTTGACCATTCTGGTTTGAAATAGGGTACGTTTTTCACTCTGGCTGGGCATAAGGTATCTTGATAACAAGGAAATAATTTTTTACCGCTTCAACATTGGCAAATTTGTAGCCCTTCTCAAACGTTTACGCAGATGGAAGCCATTTCTGGTTAGCTGCGTTAATTTGTTGGAGCCTTACATTATAATTTGATATGTCAGAATGGGTTGTCGATTTTTAGCCTCGGTCCTGAAATAGGGTATGGAAAATCACAGATTTTATTTCTGAAATAGAGAAACTGCTTTGGGTTCGCGTAAACTGTCAAAAAGGCCTTCAAATGTCCGATGTTAAAACTAGAAAAAACCATACTCAATTTTCAGACCATCGACAACGCGACGGAGCCACACATACCACCGATTATTATAGGGCGTAATCCCCTCCCGGGGGAGGGACGTGAGGGCCGTTTTGACCTCACGTGGCGCTACACGTGAAATTTCCAAGGTCAACAAGCTCCATAAATGTTATGTTCCTATTTGCCTCTAGATGTCAGTTTCTAATCTTTCCATAATTCTGTTATCACAAACCATCATTTTACACAAAATTTCATGAGTGAATAATCAGGTAAACAATTATTGACTGGTTCTTGCATGCCTCCAATATTAAAATTCTGCTCGCTGTCACTCGGCGGATCGGATCATACCACCCTAGTAACTTCACGTGATCACATTTTCCGTTTGCTTTCATTTATCAACCACATTGATAAACCTTTCATAATCCCTCCAGATCAGCCGATTTGAAATAATATTTTTGCTAACAAAGACCGAATCGTCCCAGCGAATCATCTTTCCTCTAGGGTTTGACCTTTAGCGCGTGACTTGTCAAATTTAAATTCCGCAAATGGCAAGTTTACTCTAATAGCGAAAATTCTACATAGAAATCGCGGCTTGACAAATATTTTAGCGTTCGGTAACACGTCTAACCTCTGAAATAACGTATTTATAGCACTTTTAATCGATCTTTAAAACTGCATATTGTTTCAACTCGATGGAATACTCTCGAGTGCGTTCCTGTGTCCTCTCTCCCGAGCGCTCGCTACCCGAACAGCGGGTCGCAATCGAAAGTGGTGGTGCGGCAACTATTTTTAAACGTATATTCCTCTATTTGGAAATGTTGGATGAAGATCCCAAAAGAGCGAACTTGAAGTTGCAAACAAAGTTAGCAATGAACAAAATGCGCTTCTCACCATTGTTCGTGGATCGAATTCAGTTGAAGGCAAATTATAAAAGCTAAATTTTCTTTGTTTATGAAATGTACATAAACAGCCGAAAAGCCACGCAACTAAAAAATAAATAGAACATGTTTTTTACATCGGAAAGGAATCGTACTGGAATCTCTGCTCGCTACGGACGAAGCTATGGAAAATTTCACCGAAAATTGCTGCCTTTCTTCCGTCGCGTTTCCTGCCTACACTAATTGTCATGCAAAATTACTCAGTGAAATAAACCTTCAGATGTTGATTTCATCGCTTTCCTCAGGGGCGATTAAAACAGTGAATAATGCAAAGCGCATGATTGGCTGACTTTTCTCCTTACACTTCTTTGACAGCTGTCAATATAACGTCGTGAAAACAATGGATTATGATGAACGCTTCCAAATATAGCAAAAAATTCAAAGGGCTTTCCTTGCCGAAAGTATTATGTCACTTCGCCTAAGTTCTTTTCCAACATCCTTGAAAGCGAGTAGCATAGCTCCCACCAGTTTTGCTTGAATCTTCTTCATTTAGAGAGGAGCAGGGAAGACTCAAAATGGTGTGGATATGCGGACGCAATAAACCTAAAGAACAGCTTGTTCATAAGGAAGAAAGAACTTCAGTGAAACAAAAAATCTGCTATGGAGTGGGACATGTATTTAACGATCTTTGCATTCAAGCTTGGTTCACCTATCTCATCATATTCTTCAACAAGATAGTCAAAATTTCCGCCACAGGTACCGGTTACATTTTTCTTTCGTCGCAAATCGCGGACGCGATATCCACGCCATTCATAGGCTACGGTTGCGACAAATCTCTCTCCAAGAAAATTAGCAAGAAATACGGCAACAGGAAGATATGGCATTTATTCGGCAGCGTTGGAATCGCGCTGATTTGGCCCTTCGTGTTTAGCCCGTGTTTGGTTTGCAAAGAAGATAGCCCTGACTGGGTGCCGGTCGCTTATTATGGAGTATTCGCAGCCTTGTTCAGCGTTTGTTGGCCTATGGTGGAAATCAGCCATTTGTCTCTTATGCCGCACGTCGCTAAACGTTCAAAAGATGCCGTGGAACTGAGCGCAATAAGGTGAGTTGGAAATTTTTTTTATAAAATTCTGCTTGCAAATCGACAGGAAATGGAATTTTCCGAGATGATCACCGTTGGCGGTGTTATATAAGCCGTTGGCTTTGTTCCAAGCTTGGTTTAAAATCTCGCTTCGCTACCGCTACTGAAAAAATATTTCATCAAGTTGCATTCATGTCAAAACAACAACATTGACTCCGATCCCCTTGGTGAAATTTCTTTGCATAAGCTTCGAATAATCATGTGGACTTTTGAATCGCCGCTGGTTTCAGGGAAAATTTTTTTTGGTATTGCATCATTTATTTGACAAACTGGGTTTTCCTTCGGCCCGGCACGGAAGGCGACCGGAACGCGAAAAAAATTACTGTCATGTGACCAACGTGTCTTGTGACTTCAGATTAATTTAGCATTTGAATCGCAAGAGCAGATCTTTTGTTCAGCGCTATTAATAACAAGATACGCTTCACTGAAGCCCTTGTTCACAAAATCATGCAAAACACATGATATTGTCTTGTACAAACCATTATGTACGCAATGTCAAAATAAAGTTGTTTTCGAGAAAATGCGAACCTTGAACTTCAAGCCGATATTTGCTTGTCGATGCGAAACTGATAAACAATGCTTGCTTTATTGCACAGCTAATAACAACCTAATTGCGGTTTCGAATGAGCAGGCCATGGAGAAATATTAAAAGCTAAATCGAAAATTGTTAATAAAAAAAACCGTTTAAATTGCTGTCCCTATGAAATAGACCATTTTACAGTTGTCTGCTCAGTGCCCTGGCCTTTGTATGGCAGCGAGGCTAGAGTTGACCTTGTTTTGATACAGACCTCACTGCTTTTGTCATGTAAATGTACCTCGCTAGCATCAGAACAACTTGTTTTACACAACAAAAGCAGTGAGGTCTGTATCAAAACAAGGTCAACTCTAGCCTCGCTGCCAATCAAAGGCCAGGGCACTGAGCAGACAACTGTAAAATGGTCTATTATCTCTTAGGGTCCGGATATGAATGTGATAGGCACAATACGTAGAAGCTTTATTTTATTCTCATAAAATTCATTTTAAACAAATAGGTTGTTTACCACTCGAGTAATGCCGGTTGAATACAGCATAGACAAAAAATATGCCCTTTGGGAAGGACGATATCTCGTTAAAGTGCAGATTCCTTGCATTTGAATATTAAAGCTGTTTCTGATCTAGCGCCCTCTCATTTCCTCCGTTAAAGCCATCACTTTCAGAGCAGTTTGACCATTTTCTTTCGATCGAGTGAAAACCTTTTCGATGGATTCATTGGGAAACCGTAGCATTCAATGGCTTAACCTTGGCTATATTTCGTGCTGTGCCGGAGTATTACAACGCTTTTAATTAGTTGCCATAAAAAAAATTAATCACCTTGGCCTTGAAGGTTTAGGTCAATTTCTTTGTTGCCTCAGCTAATTGGACCGGCAAATGGTTTCAATTTTGAGAGGGAAGTTTCAGTCACTTACGCACGTTCTCCAACAGCGTTGAAATGAGGTTAGAACAAAATGGCGGCTCAAAGAAAGCTTGAGGTGCAACTCGCTGTAGGCTTGACCCTGTTTGACCCGAACCGAGAGTGTTTTTCCAGTTGTTGAAGGACCTGCTGCGGAACACCCTTAACGATGGGAAATATTTAGTTTTCGCAGCAGAAAGCTAAGTCATGTGAATTAAATGTAGTCTCGATGGGTGCCTTTATTCAAGAAGCGCTTTTGTACACGATGATGTAGTTGTTGTTCCTCTTTGGATGCCTTTAATGAGAGCTAAACTGCGAAACAAAGCGTAGTCTCATAAATTCTTTAGGAAAATGCTATTTTTTGAAACTCCAATTTCTAAAACTTGGCAATTATGACCCTGTTATTGCTATATCTTATGCAAGAAACTGTAGACTAAAGGTTGATCCTTCATTGCGTTCGTAACATTTTTTCAACCTCACAGATCCACATGCTACACCAATTTGCAGACTGTCAGTTGAGCATCAAACGAAAAAATGCAACTTTACCGCTGAAACGTTAACAGTTCTCGACAGTATAAACATAACAGAACTTAATCTACGAGTTAGAAAGCTTTTCTGCATTTCGCACTCTTCTTTTAGAATTTAGACATTTGTACAACTCCAGAAACTCTACATAGGGGGTTTCAAGATTTTGAAATCTTATAACGTCATTTCCTGTGATCAATATGGGTGATCAAAAATAATTTCTATTTCCCTTATCGTTATCTAGTAAGAGGCAGCTGTTAAAAGATGAATTGAAGATTATTTTTCTCTTTCAGCCCTAGGTTATGCTATTAAAACTCGTGTGTCTTTAAAAGGGATTCCTTCAGTGTAAGGTGACTGCTACTTACTGTGACTGGTCACATATTTTGTTCTTCTTCTTTGCGGGAAAAGTGATCAGCGGAAATTGTCTTCTGGCCTTCTGAACTCACTTGTGGGACGTGTTAGCCTCTTTAAGAGTCCTTAATATTTGGGATGATCAGAAAACCTGCAATTCGTGACTTCTGCCATGATTTCTGTCAGTTCTTTTAGCCCTTCAGTTCATGACGAAAACCTCAACAAAAGTGTTTTTAGTTCAAAAGATTGGAGAAAGAAACTGAACCACTCAATATTGTTGGAAGCTTTTTTTTTCTCTGTTCATTCTTTATTTGCGCGAGGAAAAGTAAATGTTTGCTGTATTTCCGTGGGCTGAAAAATGTGCCGGGAATTCTCTCAGGAAATCCGCAGTTGATAGAATAACAACAACACACACACTGATATGTTTTTAAAACAAATCCGTCTATCACATCGCACTATGGGATTCGCCGACGTTTTCTTGATAGTATTCAATTTAACCAAAAAGAATCTCTTCAGTTGTCAACTATTGAATACACCGGAAAAATCACGAGTGAACTTATGAATGTATCCAATTTTCTCAGAATAGCTTAAAGGAGATATTTTTGGACGTCAAATGATATCTGTTTTAAAACTAAACCGATACCTTTAAAAGGTGTTGGTTTATAGTCTTGTGGTTATCCTAGGGTTATGCGAATTAAATCCGACCTGCACGTTTTAAAAATCATCATTGAGAAACATTTCTTCAATGATGACAGATGTAATTTTATCACAGATTCAGTTGTTTGTTTGCTTATTTTCTCTTCAAAACATAAAACAACCACCTAGCCCCTGTTTTCTCTACATTGAAAGCGAACACTCGAACATTTTGTCTTGGAGGTTACCCAGTGTTTTCCGCAGTTCCTGACACTGGAACCAGGCTACGCGAATTTAGCGCGGCGTAAGAGAAAAACCGTTTTCCTTTCGTCTCTTTTGTTTGCGTTTTACAAGGCGTAATGCACTGTTGTGTCAAGATGACTATTGTGCATGGGGTACACATCACAGCCTTCAATCTCTATTCAATTCGAACCCTGAACCAAAATTATCATGAGTTGACTGTGACGCGACTTCGTAAATGTACATTTTAAATGCGTTAAAGAGTGAATTTCTCCAGTAGACGTTATCATTATATTAAACAAAGAGTCGGCTTGTCCTGTAGAAATCTTTTTTACAAGGTTTTCCCGGTAGAGTACGAAGCGGAGCCCATGGGGAAGAGACGTGTCTCTTTGTTTCAATGTAGAAGAGCTGGGAAGGGGGGGGGGGGCGGGGGCGGGGGGAGGGAGCATGTTTGTATGTTGCCAAGGGCCCGTTTCTCGAAAACTCTGGAAACTTTTCCGCCCCGCAGAGCCATTTTTAGTCAATCTGTATCTACAAACAGAGAGCTGCATGCGCCTAAAACTTGTATAAAGGGAACCTTTCTTTATATTAAGGATACGTGAATAAATCAACTCTGTAATCTTATGCGCCCACTGGCGCGTCGAGAACTTAAAATGATGTAATCATAAGGTTTGAGATTTTACCCTGGCTTTCCGGGTGTGAAAACTTTTCGAGACCTTCGAGAAACGGGCCCCAGGACTTCACTTTGTATGAAGGAAACTTTGTTACAATTACCCCACTCAATGTCACAATCTCTTCATCTCCTGATATCTTCTTTCTCAAAGCTTATCAGCCTTTTAATGGTCTGCCTCTTCCTCATTTTTATCCAGGAGAAGCCTAGGAACGACTTTGATCATAACGGACCAAACCCCCGAATTTAATTCCAAACAAAATGTAGTTTCTTTTGTTCTCCAGATCTGCACTGAAGCTGGGATGTGGAGTGTTTGTGTATGTGGTCACTTGGATTCTTCTGGGACAGAACAGCGAAGAAACTGTGGACGAATCAGCTCAAAAACAATTTACGGTAAGGAACCACAGCTTCCAAGGCGTTATGGACTAACTTATGATCGTTTTGGCCTTGATAAATTTAATAACCCAACCCAAGTTGTGCTAACTGCGATTTTGAAAAGGTCATAACATACCTAGATTACAGGGGAGCAGTCTTTCACAAAGAACACTGGGGTTTTTGAGCTTACTTCAAAAATCTACTTCCAATGCTTCCAGGTTTCCGTCAGACAGCATCGACTGGAATAAAAACGTTGAATATCAGCTGAACCAAACCAGACAGAACTCAGTGTTCCGTTCCATAACTGCATTTTTCTACGTTGGTTGCATATGATCATTTGTCCTGGTTTGTTTGGTATTTGTTTCTAACTCTATATTTCACTTTTTTACTTTTTAGTATCAATCTATAATCGTAATGCTGACGGGAAGTTTCTTCGCCTTAATATTTCACTGGGGTGTAGATGAAGCGGACCACTCACCAGGTATGAACACAGGGTTACACTGCTGACCTGTACATTGTAAAACATTCATAACGAACTCCTAATTGTTTTAAGAAGCGTCCAAACTACGCCGGAGAAATGTGAAAACGCAGCTTTATTTCTATGGTTAGGCCTACCGTCCACACTAATCCGTCACGAAAACGGAGCTTTTTGAAAACGCTCTTCAAACCGGAGAAATTTGAAAACGCCGGCCTTGCGTTTTCGTGTGGACGGAAAACATTTTGAAAACGGAGCCCTTCGAAAACGATAGCGTTACGATAATATTGTGGTTTTAGTCAAACAAGTCCAAAATGGCCGGTGATTGTTGCGTTTTCAAATTTGCGTTTTCAATAATGTGGACGGGGCCTTAGCTCATTTAAGAGTGACAGGACGCCGTGCACCAACCATCAGAACAAGAAAAACGAGTAAACTTGACGCTATGTTCTTCTTAATCGTTTTTACTTCTTTTCTTTAGAGCAAGAAAAAGAAAAACCTTCAAAAGCTCTACTCCCAGCCAGTGCTCCAGAGTGTAAAGACTTAGAGAAGCAAGCTCTTGAAATCGAACTTCAGAGACAGGAAAACCAGGAACAACAGAACGACAGTAAAATGACGTGGAAACAATGGTTTAAAAATCCTGACTTTTATAAGGTAAAATACAATTCTTATACATAGTTGCCACCAAAAAAGGTGTTCGACATTGATTTTCACAGCCTTTGTTCTTTAATTGACGAACTTGCTGGTACGATTATCCCTTTCAATCAATCAATCAATCAATCAATCAGTCAGTCAGTCAGTCGGTCAGTCAATCAATCAATCAATCCGTCAATCAATCAGTCAATCAATCAATCAATCAGTCTTTATTTACAGAGGGTAAAACACATAATAGTAGTTGTACAACTTATAAACTTGTGGCCCTTCCTTTATTGGAAGGGTCCGGTTACGTCAAGTCTCAGATGTTGTCTTTATGTGTGGACCGTGCCTCCGTGTTCCTTCATGGGAGGTACAACCTCAGTAGGGGCTACGAATTCTGGGCCTGGTCCCTTTATCGAAGGGTCTCTTTGCTGTCGTCGTGACCATGGCTCAGTGTCGCGTTATGTGAGTTATCATTAAGTTGGAGGTCCACAAATAACTGATGAAGTGCATCTTTTCTTTTTATTCCAGATTGTTTTGATCTACATGACGACGCAAAATGTAGTTAATCTGAACCAGTCATATTTTCCAATGTACTTAACAGATACACTCCATTTTGAAAAGGTGAGTATTTTCTTTCGTTTCTTAGTGTTCATTTTCCTCGTGTGTGTGTTGTTTCAGTGAGAGATCTAACCTCATTTTTTGTTTTGTTTTGTTTTGTGTTTTTTGTCTTCTTTAACAGGAAGCTATTGCTTACTTCCCCTTAATGATTCTAATCAGTGGAATTCTTACAAGCACGATTATAAAACGACTAAACAGATACTTCTCTAACAGGGTAGGTTGAAATATCTGGCTATGCTATACGTGTAAGCTTTGACTTCAAAATGCAGATTCTCGCTACTGTTCTCCATAAATTCGTTATAGTACTGGATGGGAGAATTTACATATTTATACCACTCTTCACTTGTATGAGGAAATACAAGTGACTCAGTAGTGGGAAATCGTTGCATGAGTAGAATATAGAAGACTACTTCATCTAAAACACTAGGATCATTCTAGAACTAGATTTTTAAACTGGTTAAGCCTAGACTGTTCTCGCAAAACTATGCGTCCTAAGCTACGAGTAGTCCCTCTTTCGCTTATTCCTTCGAACTTGACCGTAAGTGAACCTTGAGGAAAAAATGGCCGCGCGAAATCCCGGGACCAAGAAGCGCGCGCTTCTCGCCCCCAGGATTTTGTACGACCATTTTTTCCCGCGGTTTTGTTGTGCGTCAATCACGACGGACTAAGCAACAGAGGGACTACTCGTGGTCTACATGTGTCCAGACAATCCCAGCGAGCTACCTAACGTTAAAGTTGTTCTCTTGTTTACGGCTGCCCTTGTATTTTGTTTCAGGTGCTGTTTTGTGCCGGTGCGGTGATTGTTATCGGTTGTGCCACGTGGTTTTATTTCACCCCCCAGTCACAAAGAGATATGATCTACGCGCCAACAATCATCATGGGCGCGGGAAACTCCATGATGTTAGTGACGTCACTTGCCATGGTGGCGGAAATAATCGGTGATGACAAAGTAGGTTTGCCATCCCAAAATATAATTATCATGAATATATATATCCGTCAGTTGAGGATCTCTGTGTTCCCATCTCGCGAGAGTTTGACAAGATATCATTTATCACTATTGATCATTTATCACCATACTATTTTTTAAGCAATTACAGAAACATTTAAAAATGCAAAAAGCGGCTCTTTTGTAACAGCCCTTGTCTTCTATAAACTCGGGCGTTAAGAATGTTCAAACTCTCTTAGTTGCGTGAAAACAGGAAAAACGTACATTGATTTGGTTTAATATTCAATGAGTATCATTAAGTCAATTTTTGTTTTCCTTATGAAGTATTCTTAACATTGATATATTTCTTTTCCTCTCCAGAAATCTAGTGGTTTTGTGTACGGTGTTTGTGCTTTGATGGACAAAACATCCCTTGGGTTTATAGTGTTAGGACTGCAAGAAAATTATCCCGAAACAAAAGGGTGAGTTGATTTCATTACTGTTGCCTGTTCAGTTTACCGGCCTCAATGGATGAGGTTTCTTTTTCCATGTTTCTAAAGACCATAGGTCTCCAGAGACAGTCTCTTGCATTGACTGAAAGGGACTGGTTTACAGAGTTGGGGAAAACTAAGTCAAACGGATTGAATTCCTGTTAACTTGAAAAACCGACTTTTTTCAAGTTTGTTTCAAATTCTATGAAAGTGTCATTGCTCAGCTTTCATCCCTTGATGTTTATATGACCGTTATTTTGCCCAATTCAAGACTGTTGGTCTGTTACTTTGAAGTTTAGAGTTCATAATTAACGAAACTAAACCAAATAACCCGAAATACCTTGACTTAAATTTTGTATCTTGACTGTTCAGTTGATACTGTTCGAGAGTTTTCTACCGTTACTGATCCCATACATTACGCTGGAATTTTTTTCAGACCCTGTGGCGAACCTTGTGCCCAGTACCTCAGAGGCGCATTCTCGGTATTTCCTGGTATCGAGGCTCTGGTCGCTTTCTTGATTGTAGCCTTGTTGTATCGTCCATCTTCCAACAAAAATATGAAACGACGAATGACCAGTAAGTGTTTACGAATAGATATACTTGTGAAACTATGAAATAAGGCCAAAATACGCGCTGGAGAGTCTAGCAGGCCTGTCACTCCCACTGTACATGGTTAACTTAAGATTTTTTCGGGGGGCTCCAGCGTATGTGTAATAGTTCCAGGCTCAAACTTAGCTTCACTCTTAGCCGTTATTTTGGACTGTCACGCAACGCATAATTGAAAGAACTCTGCGTGACGATCTAAATAACGCTTGCGAACTTGGCGTGACCACTTTCCACTTTGCTCTTTTTGTTTCTAGCGACACGAGAGAAGCATCTCTTTTAAACAGATTATAATAACCTAAGTTAGCTTTTGTTACTACATTTTAACGTACTTGCCTTCCCCTTTTGGAACTCACCGTATAGTGGAGAACTGGAGATTAAAGTAACACTGGGTAAGGTTCCCACTCGTTGACCAGAGTGTGGGAGGGTGCCCGCTTAGAGAGGGGGGGTGGCATTTGACTTTTGAGGGGAGATGGGTGATTCGGCGTAGGCATGATTTTTTAACCCTTTCGTGCACTAGGTTTTCTTTTTTAAAATCAGCCAGGGTAGAAAACGAGGGGGCGACTGCTAATACAGTGAAACCTCGATATAACGAAGGGCCAAGGGACTGGCAAAATATGTTCGCTATAACGATGTTTTGTTATATCGGGGTTCTTTTCCTTATATTTTACTATTACTGGGGCGAAGAATATCGTCTCGTTAGAAATCGAAGTTCCACTGTAGTGTCATAGTCTCAAACCGCAAAATACTTTCTAGTTTCAGGTAAAGAGGAAGTGTACATTGACGATATCGACTTTAAAGTACTGCCTTATCTGAAATCGACAGAAGTATAACACTGCAGTTAACACCTCTCCAGACATCTACTGCAGTTCCGGTTCACGTGATCAGAGTGTGTTGTGAATGTGATGAGTGCAAAGGGCAAAGAGCAAAGAGCAATCGCGCGATTGCGGCCTATGAACACGTGGACCTAGACATACGCCTCAAAGGCGAAGTACCAATTGAACATCTATAGTAAAAAAAAATGAATTTCAATTTGGGACATTGCTGGTGTTTTACTCGTAATATATAAAAACCTTTCGAATTATGTTAAAGATCATTTTTAAAATTGAAGACAGAATTATTTATACCTCACTGGAAAAGTCAAACGGCTCGTACCTTTTTAGAAAAGAGGATTTTTGAAATGAAATTGATAATTTATATTATGGGTAGTTAGTTAATATAGTGGTCGGGTAATTTTAAAGCCCTTGTTATCGTTTTTACACAAATACATTGGTTTGGTTATGACCAGCACAAGTTAAGGTCTTAAGTTTCGAATAATCGAACACTTGCAGATAAATGCAAAACTAAAGGAGAAACACAATCATTTGCGGTGGTCAGTATTTAATTCTAGTTTCTCGAGCCCGAGCAGATGAGCCAATCAGCGTGGCGTGCCTCAGCCAATCAAATGCTATAAAAAGATAAAGATTGGTCCCAGTGCGTTCTCCTCTTGATTTTGTGGTTGTTTGGTTTCGTGTTGTCGGTTAACAACGTTGTTTTGTTTTTGTTTACAATATCTTTGTTTGTAACTGAGTTTTAATCACTTTGGTTAATTACACTAAAGGGCTGTGTCGCTTATGTGACATGTTCCCAGTCAGGTCGTTTTTAAGAATCAAGTTACCACCTCTTGGCATCACAATCTTGCCCATTTTCAACGTCCGTATTCCCCTTAAGCATCTACATAGATGCTTCTTCTCTGTTGTGTCAAATACATGAAGGTTTCCCTTGATTCTGAGACTACTTTGAATGTGACTCAATAGCTTACCCAGCCTATTTCATTTAAAGTTCTTTCATACTCAAATATTTGGTACTTAACTTTTTCAACTCTGGCATAAAAACTATTTGTATTGAAGAAAAGTGTGGTTTCATAGCGAAGGGTGTGTACCGGTAAACTTAATTAAAAGAGTTTGCTAAAATAACTTTCCTGATTGTGGTGTTTCCTTCGCATGAGATGTACCTAATAAATTATTCACTCAAATGTTACCGTCACTCGAACGTGTGAAATTGCAGGCCCTGTGTTGTGGGAGACTGGGAGAAACTCCGAGATAAATTCGAAGGTTTTGTTAAGTTGGATAATTCACTCTTCCTAGAGTTTACAAGCTAACATTGCATAAACGTGTGTAAACTTGCTACCTAGGTGTATGCCTTCCTATCTATCTGCCTTCCCACCTCCCTACCTGCTGAACTTCATTACTTACTTACTTACGTACAGCTGTTTCGAAAAAGGTTGTACGAAAGTGAAAAAGCGTACGCGGATAAGGCCTTAAAAGGTATTATTGGCAACTTTAGGCTCCGTGCACACTACGCTAGAGGAATTTGAAAACACAGGTTTCACTCTGAAGACGCATCAGATGTTTTCCGTCCGCACTACGCCGCAGAAATGTGAAAACGCAACAATCACCGCCGGCCATTTGTGTTCGAGTAAACCTCTGGCTAGGGAATATCATACATACATACAACGCAAAGCCGGCCTATTCAAATTCCTCCGGTTTGAAGAGAGTTTTCGAAAAGCTCCGTTTTCGTGTAGGATTAGTGTGGACGGTAGACCTAACCGGTAGACCTAACCGTAGAAGTAAAGCTGCGTTTTCAAATTCCTCCCGCGTAGTGTGAACAGGACCTTAGCTTATCCTTGTTTGATCGAAGCAAATCAAACACCAATTTATTACCTGCGGGAGGTTGATCGTTTTAACTCTTTTTCCTACTTTTTTCACGAGAGAGGCAGAGGGTTCCATTCTGGTATATTTCAGCTTGCGGTAACCTTACTTATTTGTCACTCCTACATCAAAACTCGATCAAGATTGGTTAATTTTTTAGTTATTATTGGCGACAACAGAGCTCTTTTACCCCATTATTATAAAAGCAAACATCACGACGTTCTAGAACAAACTATCGACCCTTTATTGCCGGAGAGCTCCTTTTAAGTAATTAAAACTGACTATCAAAACAAAAAAATAGTAAATTTAATTTGACTCGCATGCAGCGAAGACAAGTTCTTCCAACTGAAAACGATAATAATAATAAACAGGAAATTTCGAGTGGAAAATTGAGACTAGATGACCTCCCCTCATTGCAGTAGAATCTTGCTCAGTTTGGTACCAATAATAAAATTGGTACAGGTTATTTGATTCCTGACGGAATGGGGTGAGACAGACGATATTTATAAATCTTTTCGCTATCATTGGAGAGACAGAGGGAGACAAAGAATGTATCGAACGTTTGCGCGCGATAATATTTAATTTTGTTTAAGTTAAGGTTAACAAAAGATGAGTTAAAACGAATAAAGCAAACATTGAAATAACGGTGAAAAACCAAGTTAATATTTGTGATTCAACTTCGGCTCATTTTCTTTCTCACTAGTCAGCAATCTGTAAAATACTATGATTTGTTAAGCACTGTTCCCCAAGTTTACACCGAGCTTATGAGACGTTTTGCAAAGCCTCAGAAGACTGAGATTTGTTCGGCCATAAATTATAATTCTGTTGACTGCATTTCCTTGTTCACATATTCCTAACATTACACAAAGCGTTCAGCGATGACAAAACGCTTACAACTTTAAGATGGAGTATTCTAATCAACATAAAACGAAAGCAAACAAACCTGGAAAGAACGGTTCAAAATTAGCTGAAAAAATAAAAAAAATATTAAGAGCGTCAAGTGCAAACTTCCGCGAAATCAGAAATAAATATTTTATACACCGCGAAAATCTCTCAGTGCGCTGATTGAAGGGTTTTTTGACCACCAACAAAGGTATCCTTCTCTGGAGGCGAAAATTGTCTTCATATTTTTCTTCCAGACTACTGGGGACACTGTGAGAGTTGAATTTTTTTGCCGGTGTTTTGGGAAAAGAAAGATTGGATTTTTTATTTTTGTTGATTGCACAGCCAATACAGTGAATAAGAATCTCGCTCCGACTACGAAAAACTGTCATTCAGGTTTTTTTTTTTTTTGGAAGATAATGATTTACGTCAGCAAATGAAGATTGATGGTTGATATATAAGATGAGGTATTCAGCATTTACTAGTTTGGCGTATGAGAGAATTTAAATCGCAGTGTCAAGTTTACGGGAATCATTCTGTCGCTCTCCGTAATTCAATCTCCGTTTTGCCTCCGAAATTCACAACATGAAGGATGGAAAGTTCTCGTGATATTACAGCTGTGTGTAGCAACCATGGCGGAGATGACATCATTGAGGAAACAATACCAGACGCCGATGATTCACCGTCGATAAGAAACCGTATTGCCTGCAAGACAGGTCATATACTTAACAACCTAACGGCGAGCGTGTGGTACAGCTATGCCCTGCTCTATTTTCAGAATGTTGTTGGCCTGTCCGCTGTTACGGTTGGAATTATCTTCTTCATTTCTCAAATTCTCATGGCCGCGAGTTTTCTTTTGATCAGTTTTGGCCGCGACAAGCGTTTGTGGAATTCCTTCGCTGCGTATGGAAGACGAAAAGCAAGGCATATTGTTAGTTCTGCTGGTGTACTGTTCGCCTGGCCGCTTACTTTTACACCATGTTTGTTTTGCGGAGATCATAGCTCTGATACAGACTTAGGGGCATACTATTTACCATCCGTGGCTTTATTTTCGATTTGCTGGCCGCTTGCTGAAGTCAGTTATTATTCTTTGATGACAGAAATACGAGCGGAGAACGGAAAAGATACAGAAACGTCCAGGTAGGCTTACAGGGAATCTTAGGCCAAGCGCAAATGAATAATATTTCGTGTTTCTCTTTTTTCTAATCACCGCAAGCGACCAACAAAACCTCGAATATTGAATGTAGTTTTTCATTGTTTTTTTCTGGTCCTAATTTAAAGTAATTGCTTTGAATGTAATGCTAAGTCTATATAATTTCTTCTTTGGTAGCTTTGTTAAAGTCTGAAGGGTTTTGTATCTCAGCTTTTCCAAGAACCTTAAAATTTATTTTAAAATGCATAAATTGGTGATTAAAAATACAATTTCCACTGACACACACAACACGGGAACTAAATACTACAAACATCCACTCAGATATTTTAATGTTCACAGACTAAGAAAATGTCAAATAACGTGGTAACGTTTTAAGGTCAGACAAAAATAAATCGTGCAGAAAAGAAATCGAGTTTGAGAGGTATTAGTAGATTTGTAATTCAGGGACAGAAACAAAAAAAAGTTCTCGAAAAAACTGTGGTTTTCATCCCAGCTGAGAAAGTGAATTAGATTGTTTTCCGAGATGAAAGATAGAATATAAAGAAATGCTTTTGTCTTTTGTTTGTTTCTAAACAAAATATTCAATTCTATGGAAAAGAATTACCGCAGTTTATTCTTTTCATACCTTATTTTCATCTCTTTGGAAATGTATAGCTATTTATCATGATGAAAAGTTGAAAATTGTATATGCTTGCGCGCCGGGTTTAGTTTATTTTCCGCAGATGTTTCATGCACAGCCGAATCAGTCTCATTTGAGTGACTATGAGTGTTGTATTTGAAACTACTCTTAATTCCCTTATGATCTGGTCAGAGGCAAAAAAACAAAATTGAATAAACGGATAGGTGGAATTCTTCTCTCCAGCTCAACGTCGATATCCTGGGATCAACGTTGTTTGAGCTTGGTATATTAATTAGAGAGCTTACCAAACCAAAATGACAACGGAAACTAGAACGTCGCTAAACAAAAGGTTTAATGAGCAAAACAATGGCTATGCACGTGCGTTATAAATCTTTGTACATTCCTTTGCCGTCCTCTGCAAAACAACAACGTGAAATGACCAAGTTCTGCGTATTTTGGAGAATGCGAACGACGGCGGCTAATTTTTCGTATTTTCACTTGGAATTGAACGCTGGCGTTACATATTGAGCTTGAGCAAGTTCTGAGACCAAAAGGCGCACTGAACGGATCTAGAAATTCGAAGGTAAAATATAAACTCATTTTTTACTAGGAGTTGTCCTCGGGGTCGCCGTCGTTATTGCTTTCTGTCGCTTTTTTGACATCTTTATGATGGCTTCCTAATCTGTGGCCATGGAAAAATTACCAGATCACAAAAACACCTGCGGCTGTTTGTTCTTTGATTGGCTGAAGAATTTTGCTAAGCCAACATAAAGATGTCAATACGTTTAGAGAGAATTGTGTAGCGTTGCTATCATTTTATATCTTCAGCTTGTTGACCAGGTGTTGACGTTTGTCAATATTGTTCACAGATCTATTGTTCGTGTTTGCAAGGTGTGCCTGTATATCTTGCTCTGGGCTTTACTGCAGCAGAGTTCAGAAGACACAGTGAATCCAAATGTCAGCGAGCAGTTTACGGTAAGTGTTATGTGTACCAACGATTGGGCGCTTGTTTGATATCATTATTTTAACTTGAATGACACTAGCTTTGTAAACCATTAGCAACTGCCTTAGTAAAGCTTAGCCCTATTCCAAACCTGGTACTACTGCCGTGTCAGCAAACTAAATTCAAGAATTAAATTCGACTTAAGCACGACAGTAGCACAATGTTTGAAACCACTCAGTTCGGGAGGCTGAGTTAAGTTCAGCACGGCACCTGCACCACTAGGCTTGCCGTGTCGAGCTGAATTCATGGAGTGCTGCATCAGATGCCGTTGCTTTCTAGAATTTAAAATGGTCTTCAGTAAAGCAAACTTCTTCCGATCTTCGGTGCGACTGAATTAAATTCGATTTTTGAAATTTTGTCATGTTACTGCCGGGACAAGTTCATTTGAGTTTGGCACGGCAGTAGCACGACGTTTGACTAGGTCTTAGAAACGTACAATAACCCTTCAGAACCATAGGGGAAGGCGCTGTGGCCCAATGGATAGCGTTTTGGACGTTTGATCGAGTCCTGACTGGGTTCATTTTGTTCCATTCTTGGGCAAGACACTTTACTCTCACAGTGCCTCTCTCCGCCCAAATTTATAAATGGGTACCGGTGAAATTAAAGCTGGGGGTAACCCCGCGATGGACTAGCATCCCATCCAGGGGGGATAGTTATACTCCTAGTCACTTCATGCCACAGAAACCGGAATAAGCTGCGGCTGTAAGGGCCACTAGCCTGACGCAGGCAATTACCCAGACGAATACAAGCGTACACACTCGGTTAGCCAAAAAAAAGGTCCTTACGTTGTTTGCGTTTCTTTTAGTTCTATCGATCAGTTAAAATTCAACAAATAGGCTGTGTTGCAAGTAAAATTGCCCGATACAACATTTCCTTTTCTGATAACATTATTTTCTGCTTCAGCGTTTTGCAGTCATTCTTCTTCCAGTTGGCTTTCTCTTCGTCTTTGCCTTTCATTTGACCGTTTTAGAACCCAGACCACAAGCTGACCTTCCCACTGAAGGAAAACAAGATGAAGGTATTCAATCGATTCCAGGTCCCTTATAAATTTACAATGAACTACTTATGTTGTGGCGCGGGGGCCTGTTCACTAGACTCTAGATCTATAGCGGTCCTGGGGTCCGTTTCTCGAAGGTCCCCAAAAGTTTTCGCACCCAGAAAACCATAGCAAAATCTCAAACCTTATGATTACAGAGCTGTTTTATTCATATATTCTTAATATGGTCAGAGGTTCCCTTCAAACAAGAAGTTTCAGGCGTATACACTTCTCCGTTTTTAGATACAGATGAACTAAAACTGGCTTTACGGGTCCGAAAAGTTTCCGGGGCTTTCGAGGAACGGGCCCCTGGTCAGGCAAGCGCTGACCGGGGTCGTTGCCTTGTGTTCTTGAGCAGGACAGTTAACTCTCACAGTGCCTCTCTCCACCCATGGGTATAATGGATGGCGGTTAACTGTCAGGGAAATTTGGCAAAATATTGTGGACAAAAAGCGATTGACACGCAAACGGCACATTCAAGGGGATTAGCAATATTCCAAGTCGCTTAGTTCTTGCTACAGAAATACGAAAGCTCTAAACGCGTAGACTAGTTTATGCGAATGCAGATCTACCTAATCTCTCTGTCAACCTTAAGGGGAAAAGAAAATAATGCATGATGTTTTCCAGCTTTTTACATTAAATACCCCAAACTTATTTACTGCAGAGAAAACTTGTGGACGGTCGACGGCTGACGTATCTTCACCAAGTACGATAATAAATCAAGAAGTGGCAAGAATAGAGAGGCCAAAATTCACTTTGTCTGAATGGCTGAGGGAACCTTTGTTATACAAGGTCAGCTGAATTTAATTCACGTTGTAACGCGCAACCTCGTCTGATCCTGTTTTTTTTTTTCATAACCTCTCTATGTTTTTACTAAGCCAGAAGTTTTGTTATTTCTGGCCAACTTTGGTCACTCTGTTATGGTCCTACATATCTCGCGATTGTAGAGCAGTTCAAAGTTGAGAGTTTCTTGTTCCTTTACGGGAGGCGTGGTGACGAAATGATTAGCACGCTCGAGTGGTCTGGGTTTGAACTCTGGCTGGGGTAATAGGCTACTTTCGATATATTAAAATTCAGCTCGATAGTGAGCCTAGAGGACACAAACAAAAGAAATGAATAAACATGTCATTCAATTCCCTTTATTTGTGTCCTCTAGGCCTCACTGCCAAGCTGAATTTTAATATATCGAAAACAGTCTTTTGTGATGTGTTCTTGGGCAAGACACTTTACCCTTACAGTGCCTCTCTTCACCCAAGTGTATAAATGGTTACCGACGAATTTGATGTTGGGGATAATAACCCTGCGATGGACTAGCATCCCATCCAGGGGAGAGTAGAAATACTCCAGGCGCCTCATACCCTGAAAACCAGGACTAGCTCAGCGGTGAGGAACACTTGGCTCGACGCAGACGTTATCTTTAACACGTTATAAAAGCACAACTGAGCCCCACCCTCCCCCCCCTCAAATTTATATCCTCAACCAAGAGAACCAAGAACTGAGTACCATGTCTAACTTGAGATGGATTCCCTTATGTATAAGGCATATATGGAGGATTCACTCTCTTACCTTGATCTTCTCTTGACTCAATATAATTGCAAACGGGTAGCTGTAAACTTTTTTCTCAAACAACCTTCCTTCTGAATTTCTAATTTGAGACTTTTGTTTCTAATGATCAATTTTTTCGTATTCAGTATTCTATTTCCTTTAATCGTAATTCTTCTCTTTCTCCAATTAAAGGTTGGATTTATTTTCCTTTTCTCAAACGTCGCCATGCGGATTGTACAGTGCTATCTTCCATTATATCTCATCGAAACTCTTCAATTACGAAAAGTAAGAAATATTTACTGTAGCTGCAATCAGTATTCAGCGTCTATCTTTAATTATTTATATTTTCGGAAATGCAAGATGAAACATAACGAGGCTCCCCTGCTGGTAACATAAATAAATAAATAAACAAGTGGAAAGTTCAATGGGGTTCAGATCTTGCGAAGATACTTAAAACACCATAAAATTCTACTCATAGCATAAAAGCAAACAAACTTTAGTGATAACCTGAAGATGACCTGAAGATGACCGAGTGTCGAAAACGTTCGGCTTTTCACTTTTAACTTTTTTAGCCTTGTAAATAGAAATTATTTTTAAACCTTTATTTCACTGACATATTTCTCTTGTTTTGATTTTGTTTCAGGAATCAGTTGCCTGCTTTCCTTTGATAATCGTCACTACTCGTATCGTGACCGAAATAACGTGTAAGAGTTTTACAGAAAAGCTAAAACCAAGGGTAAATTTTCACATATTTCAATGTTAATTAATGGTACTTTTGCTTATATAAAAAAAAAAACCATGTCATTTGGTCCAAAATTTCCCATGGTTGAAAGCAAACTCATAATTACTGGCGCAATGGGTATCCAAGACAAAGAAAAGTCAAGTTTGACTCGATGCAGTCGGTTTGTTTTGCAGGTTGTTACATTCATTTGTCATCCAAGATGGCCGATTTTGAACTAAGTGACCGCTTTATTCAGAGTCCGATTAGAGCTTCATTCTGCTCATTTAGCTTTGTGCAGAAGCTGTTTAGAAAACGTTTTAGGCTCGTTCTCTCCTCGTTAGTGGGGAAGTAATTAACAATTGCTTGAAGAACCGAAAATTAGTCTTCAAATTCTGCAATTAGAGTCTTTGTTGCAGTTTCTTCCGCCCCAAGTAAGTGCCCCCTTAATTGTCTTAAACTCTGAGTGAATTTGTTTTTTCAGATCGTCATCTTGTGCACTACTGCCGTCATCTTTGGAACCTGCATGTGGTTTGCTTTACAGTCAGTAGCTAGAACTTCTCTTGTTTATGTGCCCGCGGTCATATTTGCCTGTATGTCCTCGCTTCTCACCTTAATAACCCCAATGCTACTTCAAGAACTGAATGGGAATGACAAGGTAAGAGACCAATCAGAAAACGGATTACCACAAATTGACACGTCACTGCAAGAGACCAATAACGTACGTAGCTTCAATACGCTGTTCATAACATGCTTACAACGTAACAGAAGGATAGATGGTGTTTTCTCCTCTTCGCGGAAAAAAAGCACGCTTAAGGAGGTTTACATACAAGAGGACCCCCACCTCTTGTTGAAACTCGCTCTTCTATAAACCTCTGCGAAGGAGATGGCCCAAAACTACCGTTGTCACTTCACTTAGTGTCTGACTGATTTACTGGAGCAAAAATTTGTGACCTGTTTAATATTTTCGACATCTCATCTTAGGAAACGGCGAGTTACGTTTCAGGAGTTTTTGAATGTACGGAAAGAGTTTTACTGGGAGTAACAGTGCTCGGGATTCAAATCTGTCATCCTGCAAACAAAGAGAGGTGAGGATATGAAGAATCCTTGGGCGAAACACTCGTTTTAGAGAGGTAGCTGATATCAAGAGACTGTCATAGTCCCTTGCTAATATAAATTATAAGCTGGCGACATAAAAAACATACATGTCCAGTGCTCACAGGCCAATCATTTATTCGGGCTTAGATGGAACGCCTGGTCAGGGACAGAGGGGATTGGAGGAGTTTTGTCAGCGGCCTATGCTCCGAACTCATGACGTAGACAGGTTTCAGATCAGATCAGAATCATTTAGTTATATAAGGGTGCTGTACCCCAGGAGGAAAGCGTTTTTTTTTAATCCGTGATAGTAAAGATTGGTTTCAAAGTGTGAATTAAACCATTTATAAAGAAGACCATATCTTGTTTGACAGATCGATTGGCGAATATCTGCGCGTTGCCTTCCCAGCAGCCTTTGGGGCCTGTATTGTGATTCCGTTGCTGGTTGCTACAGCTTTCATGAATTCTAAAGACTCAAACGAAGGTAAGGCATGATCAAGAATTTAACATAAACCCATAAAGTTTAGTACGAAAAACTGATCCCGGCGATTTCTTTGTTAGGTCCAGTGTTAACCGTGACTGCAGCAAGTCCGCGCGAGGAGAATGGACCGATTCTCACCAGTCTCCCGATGGTTAACTGTGTTGATCGTCTCGGTACGTTTATCGACTCAAGGTGGCTGTCAACAGTTTCCAGCACCTTCTAGTAATATACTTTGACGGGTGATGCACATTTTATTAAGGAAGTTTAGTCATCTTCATGGTATAATAAGTTATCATAGCAACGATATAGTCTGTTAAAACACCCTTAATTTTAGCATTAAATGCTTGTAATTCAAAAGCGGCTCGGTGAAACCAATTATTATCGAACTACGTCACGGTTTGCGCATCTTGAAAAGTTTAGCCTAAATTTTTCAAGCTCTTCGTTTGTAATCCGTGTCGATCTTCTCCATCCTTAACCATCCCTGTTCCCTTACGGTTTACCTCGATTATCAGTTGAGTAAGGCGGGGCGAAAGTTTGGTCACCAAGTTTTAACGTTGGCAACTTGTCAGCCTTTGACGTCAGTCAGCAAAGCGCGCGAAATTGTAGGCGACGCGACAGACGACCAACGGCTGTTGACATTGTTACCAACGGAAAAGAGGTAAGTTGCCCGTGACAACACCATAATTTTGAAGCCAAAACTTCGTAACCAAACTTCCCTTGTGCCTCACTCAACTGATAATCGTAGCATCTCTTTGGTGTTTTTCTATCTTAGTAAACTGTTATTTTCAGGTTTCCTTCAATTTAAAGGTAATTTTGTACGTGACAAAAGTAACTTAAAATACCGTGACTGACCTCCTTTGAGATACAACTTTTTGCACACTTTCAAGGTATTCTCTACGAAGGGCGGTTCAGAAGCATTTAAAATTTTCTAAACTTTCAGGATCATCAGCAAGGTCAACTCCTCCAGTGGACATTGAAAACAACGAACGCAGACGTAACAGCGATTGTGCAGAACTACAAGGTCAGATTACCACTGCAGAGACGTTCCACTTACGCGTTTTTGTTTGCTTTGAAGTGAAGCTTTTCGTGATCTTGATCCAAATTTGGTGTTTTCCTAGGTACTTTATCGATGGCTGTTACATCAGATGTCGAGCCTGAAGAAACAGCAACTCACAGTCATAGAGATCGAGGTTTGTAGTTTGAAGAGATGATGCACAACAAATCTAAAGCCCTATCCAAATGGGAAATGTTTTGCGTCCAAACACGATCAAACATCGTTTGGAGACCAAACAGGTTGATAATGTACTGAGTGGCCAAACGGTATTATTAAACATGTTTGATCACCGTCCAAACGAACGAAATGTTTTACAATGTTTGATCAAATGTCTGCCGTCGTTCAAATTTTATCATAGACAATTAAACAAGATCAAGCAGATAAAATACGATCAAAAAAGGTGTCCAAACGAGAAAATGTCTGGTCACCAAACAATGTTTGATCGCGCATTTGATCGCCAAACATTTCCCGTTTGGACATGGGGCTTAAGAATAACCTTTCTAACATGTGACGTTTTTGTTTGATTTGCAAAAGAGGCATGAACTTTTCATAGTTCTGTCTTACGAGGATACACTGGGTATTCCACACTGTTAGTGCACATCACTCCCTAGTCGTTGGCGAGCTTAACTACCAGGGGGGGGGGGGGGGGGAGTGGGACAGGGATGAGGAGACATAGGTGAAGGTTCCAGGCACGAATACGAAAATGCCATTTTTCGAATTCACCTTTCCCTCTTTCCTCTACGGTTCATTCTAAACATCCAGTCGCAAAGGAGAATTTATTCATTCTCCATATGAGATGAAGCATATAGGGATGTTGCCCAAAAATACTAACCGCTAAAACTCATACATGATATTTTCGACATTGCTGATCCTCGCAGTCCTTACGGCCGTTCAGTGCTCTGTAGTTTTTGTTCATATTAAATGGATTTTACTCCACCATTATTTTTTTTTCAGTTATTAACATTGTCCCTTCGTCTTGTCCTCTTTTTCTCCTCTACAGAAATCGAAGAAGTCAAGCGAGCATTAGACGAACTTCACCGACTTCCTTCCACCGACTTGTAGATGTTATTTTCCCTACGACAATTTCCGTATTGAACGACGGGTCTTATACAACAGCAGTCATTTCAGGAGAGGATTTAGGGGGGAGGGCGGATTGGGTGGCTCCCATCCCCCTTTTGAAGGAGAAAAAAAAATAATTGAAATAAATTCTGAATATTATGGCAGAAATGAAGGGAAACACTCTAGACAGGTACCTCAATGTTATTTCTACTTTGTGGCATTGCTAGTATTTGTGGTGGAACGGTTTTAAATTAGGTTCCAGTTCTCAAATTGAAACATTTTGCGGGCATACCGTGTGGCCCATTCTACAACCCAAAGGTACCATGCATCAATGGCCATCCACCCCCACTTGACAAATCCTGGATTCGTCCCTGCATTCATACATAAACTCACAACTTAAAGGGGACGGTGACATTTTTGACATTTTTAATAACAACAATGTTGACTTTTTTCCTGACAAATCGATACAAACCTGGCAAATGTCTGTAACGAATCGGGCTTTGACCACGTTTTTGCTCCTTTCAAATTTCCTATGGAACATTATTTTATAACTATGCTTTCCTAATTGTGATATATGCTTGTTTGGCCGATGAATTTTTAAGAGGGAAATGTGGTTCAAAACTTTTTTTCCAATACTTAAGTTCCCATTTAATAGAGTTTTTCGACTATATATACTTTTAACAATTATTCCACAAGCGCGCGTTGGATACGAGAAAGTGACGGATAGCCATCGAGCGTGAGTGGATTAATTTTTGTATTAAAAACGCCCCCAAAATATAGAATACAGTACGCGCAGCGCACGATGAGGGGCGGAGTGTAATACCGTCAAGAATGTATTCTGATTGGCTGTATTTTCTATGGCATGGTATAAATATTGATATCCATGATCTTTGCAAGTCTGCTCAAAGCCATATGCAAACGGATACTCTTCATTCTTATGTAAATCACTGTACCGTTTTACCGAAAAACTCCAGAAAACTTACATATCTGAGGACAAAGTGTGATTGGAAAAGGTAATATAAGGTTCCGATTTAAGTTCCACCTTTCTATTTGTAAGCAAGTGCGTTTCACAAGTATTGTTGTTACGTTCACTTACAAATAATTTACCAAATTTTACACTAAAAGTATCTATTCTCAAAATCCCAAGAGAGATTTCTCAATACGACAATCTGCCGCCTTCAAGGTGGGTGGAACCATTTCTGTATGAAAACGAACGTTTTCGTACTAATTCTTTTTTAATACAAGTCTTTCTGTTACCAACCTTACGTTATATTATGTAACTTTGGATAAATTAATTAAATGTCTACTGTCGAAACGTTGTGTTGTAAAAATGTGACTCTTTGTTTCCATGTAATTTTGTTAAGTCGTTCATTAGCTGATGTGAAAAAATGAAAGAGCTACCGTTTTTGCTACTGCTGCTGCTACTATTTATGCAGGACAAGAGAGTTATTTTACGGCGGTATATTTCGATAAAACAAAATTAGCAGCTTTTAAAAGTAACATAGCTTTATTTTCAAAACAAAAACTAACAGTACATCATCTAAGGAAAATTAATACATTGCATAATTATTACTATAATCAAATGGTTTTCCCATGAAATTAGGAAATAATTTCACTCGCGTTTTGTCAAAATTCTGATATCAGACGCGCGTGAAATCATTTCCTTATACCTACATTTCTTCTACTGACAACTTTTTAAAATGTTTGATATAGTACCTCTTATCTATGATACATTTTGGAAAGAGGTATGTGGGAACGTAAATTTTCAGTTTACATCAATACCCTTATGGACTCAAGGAGCTGTGTATGACCATCCTGCTAAAACATCACATTGGTTGTTGTATAAACACTGTTCACTAAAGCTCTTCGACCAGTAAAATGTTTTTTCATTGCTTTTTCCAATCAGTGAAACGCTATTTTTGTCAGTTAGTTTTCGTTGCTGACATCACCATAAAATTACAAAACTCAGTCTTCGTGTAATTGTTAATTAAGAAATTTTGCACGAAGTTTCATTTACTTATGGGAAGAAACGCTGGGAGATGTTTACACATTGCTGGAAACGCCCTCTTCGCTTGCTGCTTAGCCAACTACAGCTGTTGCCGCCGAAGTTGATTTCACACCGATCAAATTTCGCTCTACAGTCGAAGTTCGAGTCGGGGAATCCATCACAACCTTTCAATAGTCTTGGACAGTCTTTGGTGAAACAAAACGAGAACCCGATTAAACACTGACATCCTTTGCTGTACTGTGTTCGCACTCCTTCCAGCTGCTCACTCGTTACAGCCGCCCACCTTTGGCGCCAGTTACAGAAGCTGGTGTACAAGTAGCCCGCTTCGACCCTACCAGAGAGAAGATACTCGGAGTTTGGGACCAAGCCCGCAGCGGCGGACACACCAGGCGAAGGGGTGTATAGATTCACAAAGTTAAAGCCTTTAGCGGGAATCAGGTTCTTCTGGACATGGTCACGGCCTTTAAAGATTTCCAGAATCCTCAGTTGGTAAACGTGATATTTCATTGATGGATTCCTTCCACTGTTTGGCATGTAGTCAGATTCAGGTCCATACAGGACTCTGGCGTGTACAACTGAAATGTGGAGATGATAACAGTCGTTACGTATATTTTAAAGAATTTACCCTTAAAAAGTTTTAGGCAAACTTGCATTCTAATATTATTCCATCATCGTCACAATTTAATGATTTTCCCATGAAATTACTACGAAACGACAAAGAGAATTTAAACGTTTAATTTACCATTGAGTACTGGGTATTAACTAATAGCCTCCATTTGGCGCGAAAATATGCCCGGATATTTGTCCGCATACTTTATCTGTTCGGAGAAGTGAACAGTTTCCAAGAGCAAAGCTAGCTGAAAACTGTGAGCCTCGAGAAATAGATAATGTCCAAAGACAAATATCCATATTGTTAAAGTCAAATGGGGTATAGTTTTAATTATCTTTCAAAAATAATTGAGCAATATATCTCGGCTATTCCTCAGTTTTAGCTGGGACATTCAGTCACGTGACGCGTTTAGACCAATCACATGCAAGCAAAAATATTTGATGGATTATAATGCAGAATTATTTCGGGAATCTGAAAAGATGCCTTGTTAACGGACCGGATATCCAGAAATATCTTTCTTCTACTGAAGCGTCCACGTTTGGCTTCAATTAACAAAGGACCATCTATCGCAGGATAACTAACTCAGCATTGTTCAGGCTTGTTTCTTTTCAAAAATGATGTCTCTTGATGAAGTGAATGAATTTTGACGCTAACGAAATTTTAAGGAGTAATGTTACCGCACAAAAATTGTTCGGATACAAAATTACTTTGACGTCGAGGAGAAACTCGAAATATTTTGCTAAGTAAAAGATGCAATCTAAAGATAAAGACGGATCTTGAAAAATACATGACACAAATCATTAAGAAGTCAGTTGATTTTAGTGACTCATTTTAAGTCAAAAAAAATCTTTCAACAAGAGGTCACAAATAGCAAAATGGTCATTGATCTGATAAATTCATAACAAAGAGATACTCAGCTACATTTCAGTTCACTGACGAAACGAAACACTGGGAGTTACTTTTTGACATAAAGCGACCAAAAAACGCAGTTATAGAGGATGATCTAAGGTGCCCCACAATTGTTCAGAAGAATTCGATGAAAGAATTATTATTTCCAAGGTCCACATGTAGTAGCTAATATAATATTGTTAATTTTGCCTTATTAGTTTTCCTGTAGCCGACAAAAAAAAGGCAAGGGTCATACATCGGCTTATCGAATTTTCAGACAACGCGCACCCTTTACAGGAAAAGCCAGCCCACTCGTCGAACAAGGTTTTGCCCTTCGCTGTTTTGTTTACAGCTAATATTACACACCGAAGACGTGAACGTTAAGACGTACCACTTCAACTTTTAAGAATGGATGTTGTTTCTTTTTACCACTGAAGCTGTAAATTGCATTTAGTCTTCAATTAAAACAACAGGCTTTTGGAATGTTCATGGCTGTGCGCCTTAACCTTTGGGCAAATAGACACCGAAACCCGAGGTCGAACTAAGAAAGAAACTATCCAAGTGTTTGTTGTGGCATTGACGCTACGGTGAAAAAATAGAGGCTGCAGTGTATTTAAGAAAAACCTCTGAATGCATGAAAACTTACCAAAATCGGCCTTGCAGAATTGTTTTTGCGGGTGCTCCGGAAAACAGCTGGCAAGAGAGGTCGCCACAAACAACAGGGTGATAAACAGAACTTGTAAAAGCACCATCTTTATCTCTTAATCTTGTTCACTTGCTCTTCAGTAGAAAGAGTCTCTTCAAGTTCGAGCTACCGATTCTGAGCTTCTATCATTCCGCGCCGTTTTTTATATCATTTTGCCATGGCAACCACGCTTGCGTTGCTAAGGTATTCTTAAATATACGACGTGTAAATATCTCGTAGGCGTGCGACAAGGGAGTGGTTAACGTAATCCCCCAAAATATTTCGCAATGAAAATGTAAACAAAAAAAAGTAGATTCTACTGCCCCAAAAGTCGGTGTATAATGTATTTTATTCTAGAAGAATATCGCACCGATGGTTTACATTTTTACTTTATTTTTTCACAGCCGGTGTTTTAATCTTGCAGTTGTTGTTTTTGGGTAAAATTTCATCCCTTTAATTTATCCGCCTTGGAATTTTGTCCCGTGATTGTTTTAAAAGATATCGTTTCAAGATAAGAATTTTAGAGAGGCATCTTCAGTGAATCTCTGTACTAGACTGTGAGCCTTAACTCTTAACATTCTAGCCTTGTTGGTATTTCCTGAATCATTTGTGACCGAATTTAGTGTCGCAGTTTCGGATCTATCACTCAGTAATCGAATTGAGAAGTTTTATTTTTACTTTGTAAAATTCCAAAGTGTCGCATTTTATGCAAAGGGTGTAGTGACACAAAAAATTTAGCTTTATTTGACCTCCATTCTCTAAGCTAATTTATGGGTTATACCGGACTTCCCATGAGAAATAAGTTAACTAGGGATAAAATAGTTAGACATTCATGATTTTTCGCGATTTACACAAAATGGCCCTTAAAAAAATTTTCTGGGAAGATATGTAACCTTGTAATTGTGTAGCTTAATTAACATTAGTTAAGGAAGATTTGTTATCACGATAAAAATGACACCATGCACACTTGAACCTTTTTAAAAACTGAACAAATATTTAATTTTTTTCTTGCTTCCGGGGATGAGGTAAGTGTTGAATGAGATAAGAGATGAAAATTATGATTGTAGATACAAACGTTCTGCCGTCATTTCTAATTGAATTTGAGATGTCCTTAACTTATTTCGTGTTGGTTACCGTTCACCCGGCGCTGCGAAATTCAAGTTCCACATTTCCAAATTACATTCTTGGTAATGTTTTCTGCAAACTCAGCTAGTTAACTTCAAAAATCGTTAATGGTAGCAAAGTATTAATTCAAACAAGAAGTTGTTCGTAATCGCAAAGGCAGTAAAAATTTGGGATGGAATCTTTATGACATCACCTAACTCGCGCCGACAAAAATACGCCCCCGTCCGTTTATAATTAATCGCTTTTGTTTCATCTTTGTCCTCTAACAAGACATTGAATTACACACTGTTGTCTGAGCGGTTTAATTTTTTTCTTGTCCACATTTTAAGGAGTATTCCAGCAAAATGACCAGGGCACATTTAATCAAGTTAGAAAACGAATTTCCGGCAAGCGACAAACACGAAATGTTTGTGTTGAGGAAGACGACATGTTAACTATATGCTATCTCTGAAGGTCATCAAGGTAACCTTACGTAAGATACATTACGTGTAGGCTTGTTCGTCGGTGTCAAGTACAAGAAATTCCTTTCCTACATTCAATTGAAAGTTCAATTCAATAACTAAGTTCGCTAAAAAAAACCATTAGCACTGGTTAACCTTTTCATTATTTTCGGCGATTCTA